>NW_006921689.1:9248402-9283856 GCF_000298275.1 Orycteropus afer afer | reverse complement strand
TGACGTGGGATCGGGCAGTGTTTCGTTCTGCTGTGCATGGGGTCGCTATGAGTCGGAAACGACTCGACGGCACTTAACAACAACAACAACAAATGTGAATGTTAAGGAGCTCTGGTGACACAGTGCCTACAGCATTTGACTGCTAACCAGAAGGTTGGCCGTTCAAACCCACCAGCCACTCTGCAGAAGGAAGATGAATCAATTTACTTCTGTAAAGATTTACTGCCTTGGAAACCCAATGGGCACTGGCCATGAGTTGGAATCGACCTGATGGCAGTGGGTTTTTTGGGGTTAATTAATGTGAATATTTAATGTATCCAATAACCTAACTTGTAAGAAACTAATTCTGTGCTGAAACATTCTCCATCACAAAGTTTCAGTACAATCTTTACAGAAAAAGAAAACCAGTGCAATGAACAACAAAACACATCCAAATTCTATGGTATTATCTTACACAAAGGTAGCACATTTTACTTTAAACTCTACAGAAAGCACAGCAAGTGTTACTTGTGCTGAGGGCAAGACTAACAATGAGCATTTAATAAACCAGTCAGCGTCCAGTGGACTCTGACTCACAGTGACCCCATTTGTGTCAGAGTAGAAAGGGGTTCTGTCAGGTTTTCAATGGCTGAATCTAAATAAACCAAAACCAAACCCACTGTCCTTGAGTTATAAGGACCCTATGCAGAAGGTCTCAATCGAAACAGATTCTAAAGCATATTGCCGACCCTTTCATCAGAGGTGCCTCTGGGCAGACTGAAACATCCAGCCTTTCAATCAGCAGCCAAGCCTATTTGCCATTTTTACCACCAGGCACTTTTGGTCATTTATCAGGGGGAAAAAAATAAAATGTCATCAAGTCAATTCCAACTCATAGTCACTCCATGTGTGCAAAGAAGACTTGCATTTGATGGGATTTTCAAGGCTATGTCTTTTCAGAAGCTGATTACCAGCCTTTCTTTTGAGCAGCTTCTGCAGGAGGGTTCAAACCACCAACTGTTAGGGTTGTTGTTGTTGTTATTTTCCATCGAGTCGGACCTAACTCATAGAGGCCCCTCCTTGGGTTTCCGAGGCGGTATCACTACAGAGGTAGATTGCCCCATCTTCCTTCCGAGGAGTGGCTGGTGGGTTTGAACCACCAGCCTTCTGGTTAGCAGTCAAGTGCCTTAGGCACTATGCTACCAGGGCTCCTACTTTTGGGGTTAGTAGTAGTTAATTTAACACTTTTAAAAATCTGTCATTCAGGTTTTCTTGCTCATTCTGTTTTTCACAGTGTACCTTATTCCAATGTCAGCAATACCAAGGACCACTTGGAAAATTTAAGATGGCTACATTCTTAAAATATTAGGCATGAAATAACAGGAAAGCAATTTCTGAACAGTGATACAAATGTCAGTGATGAATTTTTTTAAAAAATCCGTTTTTTATCCAATATGTCTATTTGAATAGTTTACAATTCCCAAATTCCACTCCCTTTGAAAAATCATTTAATGTGGCATTCTGCTGTTGTATATCTTAATGGAAATTATATAATTTCATCTTCATACTGCAATATCACTTCCATTTAAGAAACTGTGCTGCCAGCAGGAAAAATGCACCTAAATTATTACTTACTACATTGTAGTAAACCCTCAAATTCCACTTAGAAAAGAAAAGTAGTCAAACAAGAGGAATGAAAGGCAGCTTTTCCACTTTGGGACTTTCACAATTGTCAAGCAACTGCTACATCATCACAATGTACTTAAATTCACTTCTTCTATTCACTACCTCCCTCTACAAAGAGTGTGATTCAATTACATGGTTCCACACCACACTAGAGGTCAGCTGTTAATAGCAAATATGTATTATGATGTGCTTTTATTATTTCTAAGGAGTGAGAAAAATAATACATTGAATATTGAATACACCATGGACTGCCAGAAAAACAAACAGATCTGTCTTGGGACAAGTACAGTGACAATGCTCTTTAGAAACAAGGATGCCGAGACTTTGTCTCATGTACTTTGGATGTTATCAGGAGGGACCAGTCCCTTGAAGAAGGGCATCTTGCTTAGTAAAGTAGAGTGCCAGTGAAAAAGAGGAAGGCCCTTAACAAGATGGATTGACACAGTGACTGTAACAATGGGCTCAAACACAGCAAAGATTGTGAGAATGAAGTAGAGAGTGTTTGCTCTGTTGGACACAAAGTCAGTATGAGTGGGGGCCAACTCAAGGGTGCCTAACAACAACATCATAGAGCTTCAAACATAGGCGATGTTTTCATTCATTTGTTAAAGCAAATGATCTTCCAGTTATTTTAGAAGTATACGAAGGGAAAACAGAACCTTTTCATGGGGAGTACTACAAAATAACCTTGATTTTAACATCACTGAACAATCAAACACCAAAAAGAAAAACCTGAAGTAGCATTAAGTCTGATACATCATTTTCAAACAACCTTTAGCAAGTGTTTGAGTTGCCAGAACACTAATTATGTTTATTTGCAGTATCTCTGTCCATAAATACCATTACCTTCTGTTCCATCAACAACTCAAATTAAATTAAAATAAGGAAACACAAAAATTGAACATTTTTAATGAAGGTAAGATTTTTATCTTAGTGTCCTAATTTAGAAGAAAGAAGTAGTAAGAATCCTATCTAGTGCCCTAAGGAAAAACAAAGTGTCCAGCCCTGGAAATATTAAATAACATATGTAGTATTTCCATTATGAAGACAAAAAATAAAATTAACTGCCATAATGCATAGTGATTTCTTAAAGATTTCCTACTATCTGCTATATAATGTTTTTCCTTTATCCTCCTTGGATGCCAGGTTCTAATATTATATATTCCCACCTCCAAAATTATTTTTCATCTGCTGAATACTCTGAGGCATTTACCAAAAGACTGCCTCAATTACTACCTTCTTTGGTTTTTGGTAATGATTGTTCTCAAATTAACACTGACTCATGGTAACCTTATATACAAGAGAACAACACGTTGCCCAGTCCTGTGCCATCCTTACACTTAAACCAAAAACCAACCCTGCTGTTATCCAGTCTGTTCTGCCTCACAGCAACCCTGTAGAGCAGAGCAGAAATGCCACATAGGGTTTCCAAGACTATGATCTTATGAAGGAAGACTGCCTCATCTTTCTCCCATGGAGCAGCTGGTGGGTTTGCACCCCAGACCTCTGACTTTGCAGCCGAGCCCTTTAATCATTATACCACCTAGTGCCCTGGGCCTTAAAGGGAAGGCATCATCAAGGAGGTATAATTTAGTTCAGTCTGAAAGCAAGAGAGTAGAGATGTCAGACAGAGTTAGCAGCACTGAATCAACTCCATTTATTTGGCGAAATGGAAATAGTTCATATTTGGAGGAAAAGACAAGAAGGACTTCATCACACAAAATGCAGGCGAGATGGTCAGAGGCCAGAGCTTGCAGAACTCTATTGGAGGTGATCTCAATTGACAATCTGAAAAACTTTTATAGCTCCTTCCCAGGAAAACACCAAATATGCAGGGTGGTACCCCATACAGACTATTTTTTAAAGAGATGTGCATAAGAGAAGGAAAGATGATAAACCCTAGAGGTCTTGGAGCTGAAAGATTCTTTTTAGTGAAATGACTACTTAGGATATTACATTGAAAAGATTGTTTTGACTTGTTTGCATTGAGGATGAATGAAACAAACAATTCCAGATTCAGAATTCTCTATGTCCTATTTTTCTCTTAAACAATTTTCTGCCTACCTCTTCATTTATCCCACTCCACCAGCCCACACTTCCCTAAAGTCACCAATGATCCTTATGTTGAAAGCTCAATGAACCCTGTTCAGACTCCTGAGTAACATCTGAGAGGCTGGACCGCTCTCGTTTTCCTCCAAACATCTATGCATTTCTGGTGTCTAGAACACAGCCCTCCTGTAATTTTCCTCTTAGAATCTATTCATATATATATATATATATATTTTTTTTTTTTTTTTTTTTTCCCTCCCCTATGTCATCCCTGTTGTCTACTCTTCCTGGACTTAAACTCCCTAAGTTGAGGAGGGGTTCCCCAAAGGTTGGTTCCTTAACTCAGGTCTTTTTTTATTCTCATTATGTACTCTCTCTCAGGTGACCTTGTCAATTCCCATGGCTTCACTACCACCTATTTGCCACTTGCTCCTAAGAGATACTCACTAGCCCAGACCTCTCCTGAGTTCTGGATCCCAAAATCCAGTTCTTTTTCATTTTCATTAGCTTTTTAATAACAAACAGGTCTTGGTGGCACGACCAGTTTGCATTTTGCTACTAACTGGAAAGTTGGTGCTTTAAATCCACCTGGAAGCACCACAGAAGAAAGGCCTGGTGATCTGCTTCCATAAAGATGACAGCCAAGAAACCCCACAGAGCTCAGTTCTACTCTGTAGCATATGGAGTCACCATGAGTCAGAAGTGACTCAACAACAATGGGTTTGGTTTTGATATTTTTATTTATCAGTGAGGTCAAATATATTATATTCCAACCCAAGCCCATGATTCTCTCTCCATGCCCACCATCACTTATGTCCCATAACTCAATACAAGCTGCAGTCACCTAACCAGCGGCTCAGACCAGAAATCTGGGAGTCATCCTTGACTCTTCCTTATTTCTCACCCTTAACAGCTGATGATCCTTGGGTACTTTACTGGACCCTGCTTTACTGGACCCTCCTTATATAGAGTTCACAGAGCAGCAACATCAAGTTTATACCCAACACTGAGGCAAACAGGGCTGCCCAACTCCTTCTTATCCTGTATCCTGTAGTTCTCCCTAAATACCCACTTAACTCCAATCACACTGTCTTCCCTCAGTAACAGAGTCTTAATAAATACTCTGGAAGGAAGGAATGGAGGAAGAGAGGGAGAGAGAGTGAAAGGAAGGGAAAAAAGGAGAGAAGGTGGGTAGAAAGGAGGGAAGGAGGAAGGGAAGATATGCAACAGGCTTATTTAAAAAGAGAGTCTGCTTTTGGAATCACACCTAGGTTGTTACCTAGGATCTCGGAACCCTACAATGGCCATAATGTCTCCCTCATGAGGGAAGTGATAAAAGTTTAATGAGCTAATGTGTGTGGAAGACTTCTGTATACTGTAACATATTAGACAAATAGAATATGGGAGTTTAAAACATACAAAATACCCCAGGAGCCTGTAATATGAAAAATGCAATTTAGATAATAAAACGAAATGTGTGTTCTGTGGCTCTCAAGCTCTTTTCTTGCCTCTCTAATGTTCACATGCCATTACTATATAGACTTCATTATATCATATAAATTAGGTCTTAGTGCATTCCCACGGATTGTCTCATTGTACAGCTCTGGTTTTCAATAAGAAGTTTAAAAAAGAACTCAGTTCCTGACCTCTCTCCCATCCCAAGACTGTCAAATGCATATTCCTACAAGTAAAAATATTAATTCTCACATTAAGTTTATTCACTTTCCTAAATTTATTTTGAAACAAATTTTTTTTTTTTTTAATTTTAAAACAAATACAAACAGCAAGCCAAACAAAACCCAATGCCATCAAGTTGATTTCAAGTCACATCAACATTATAGGACAGAGAAGAACTACTCTACTGGTTTTCCAAGGCTATAAATCTTTATGGAAGCAGACCACCTCATCATTTTCTCACAGAGCAACTGGTGGGTTTGAACTGTTGACCTTTTGGTTCGCAGCCAAGTATTTTAACCATTGTACCACCAGGAATCCTTTAATGGAACCAACTTATATAAAATATTTTAAAAGGAGGCATATTCATGTCTAGTTAGAAAAATGCATTCATAATGATATGCTGTATTTGTCTTTATTGGATACAACTCCTTAATACTCATGGTATAGAATCCACAATTCTCTAGGAGCTTCTTTGGGTAATAGCACTTTTGTTGTTGTTGTCATTATATGCTGTCGAGTCGGACCCCATTCAACCCTTCCTTGGGTTTCCAAGGCGGTTACACTACAAAAGTAAATTGCCCAACCTTTCTTCCGAGGAGTGGCTGATGGGTGTCAATCACCAGCCTTCTGGTTAGCAGTCAAGTGCCTTAGGCACTTTGCTACCAGAGCTCCCAATACAACTTAGGATTAAGATTTATTTATTATATTTTTCCACAAGCACAGTTGTTTGAAAGCTATGTCACAAAGAGTACAAAGGACTGTGATTAGGAGCATCCACACAGCATCCTATCCATATGTGTAAATTCCAAGCCAGACATTCATTCCAACCTACTTCTGCTCCTTGAGTACTGACTGCTATCATGTCAACCAGAAAAGCACCAGACTCAAATTCTTCCAAGGATATGCCAGGCTCAGTTAGTCCAAGAAGAGGAGAAAAGAAGCCAATTATGAATTTCATTACTCCCACGATTCTCCTCCAGAGGAACATAATAAGAAAGAACATCAAATTAAAAAAGAAAAAGAAAAAGTCAGAGTAGCCAAGGAATCTTGATAAAACCAAGCTGACTATGTAAGTCCTCCTTCTAAATGAGCAATGATAGGATTGACGGAGAGCTTGATATTTATTCCAAGGTAAAATGACATCTTTCTGCCTTGCTTTGTCCTTATTTAGTCTACTTGCAGGGTAAAAAGAATGACTGGATTAGTGATTCATTTTAAAAGCCACCTTTTCAGACTTGAAATAGCTTTGTTAAAACATATCATATTTTAGCACCTAAAGCCAAGGTTTCATGATTTTGCCAGTTCACCAGGAGCCCTATAAGTCAGCATCTTCCCCTTTTTTCCTGGCCCCTGCAGGGGCTCTGTAGGTTTTACTAGAATATCACATACTTAGGAAACAGCAATTATCCGAAGACTCTGAAACTGAGTAAGAAGAAAAAAGGTTCACCCCAGGAGCTCTGCCGCCACACAAGACCAAGGATGTGGGAAAACACCCAGTGGAAAGGGTAGCAGGGCTCTTTGACCAAAACCTAGGCTCAGAGATGCACCCAAGCCAAACACAACAAATAATGAAAGTTAATTGCCAGAATCAGGCTTGTCTTCATAATGGATTGCATCTGCAAGGTTTACCGTCCAGTGTTAATTAACCACAGTCAGGCTGGACTGCTTCCTGACCTCACTGATGTGCGGTGCAGCAGCAGCAGCTCAGTCCACAGGTTCCCGCTGTCCTCCAATGGCACTGCCTCAGCTGGAAGGGCAGTGCAGCTCTCGCCTCTCAACAGCACACAATGCCACAAACAAAGAAGTACATGAAGAACTGAAATGGCAGTTCTTAGGGAATCAAGCAAAAAGCACAGAATTTTGCTGTTTGTTAGCAAGGGATCAGCTCCAATCAATCAATGATTTAATTACCTAGACTAATTAAGACAATGAACAACAGCAAGCCTACAATCAATTAGCTTTTATCTAAACTTTCTATTTCGAGTATTGGGCTTTAAGGACTAAACTCAATTCCTTGGTTACTGCAGTTGAAGATGTAGGTACATTACAGAACCTATTACAGAGAGATAATCCTACCTACCTTAAGCAGAAATACAAGGTCAGTTAAATGATTCTGTGGCTATGAAGAGTTGCTATAAAGTATTATCTAGCTAAGGAGGAAATATTTAACATTCCATAAGAATTTCTCTGGTTAACTCAAATGGTTAAGCATTCAGCTGCTAACCAAAAGGTTGGCAGTTAGAACCTACCCAGAGGCATCCCCAAAGGCCTGGTGATACACTTTACTTCCTAAATGCAGCCAGGAAAACACCATGGGACACTATGCATCCCCAAAGGCCTGGTGATACACTTTACTTCCTAAATGCAGCCAGGAAAACACCATGGGACACATTTGCACACATGGGATGGCCATGAGTCAGAATCGACTCAATGGCAGCTGGTTTTTGGTTAAAGTCAGCAAAGACCGCACATAGGAAGATGGTGCTTTGGTCATCCTATTTCTGTGATTTGAGTTACTTCAAAGTAAGCCTGTAAGAATGTAAAGCCTATTTTGAAATTCATCAGAAAGTATGAGTGGCCTCTGATTACACTGTTCTTGGGAAAGAGAACACTTTAAGTAACTTACAAAATAGGCTACAAAGTGTTAAAAATCACAGTACGCTAGTAACCGAAATGGAGTTGAAGTTTAGTTAATATACAATTTGCAAATCAAGTAAACTTCTGACTATAGAGTCAAAGTGTTCCAGAGATGAAAGAATGTCCAAAGATTCGTCTGTCCCATCTTATCAACACTGCCATGGAAAAGGGGTCAGAACAATGTTTTCATAATAACAATCTACTTTCAAACAAAGCTTCCCACTTGACCCTGAAGCTACTCTTTCTAGAAACAGACTACACCTAGATAGTTCTTCATGAGTGCCATGCACAAGACTAAACCATCAACACTAACTAGCAAGACTCTAAGGCATTTGACTGCTAACTAGTAGACTGGCAGTTCAAACCCACCAGCCACTCCAGGGAAGGAAGGTGGGGCATTCTACCTCAGTAAAGATTTACTGCCTTGGAAGCCCAACGGGAATTGGTTCCATGGCAGTGGGGTGTGTTTGTTTTTAATCTGACTTAATATTGACTTTTAGGAGACCAGTATGCTCTAAGCTCAAGGTTAAAAAAGATCACGTCACAGCAATGGCCTCCTGGGTGGGTCACCCACACTCTATTGACCCCACAAATCTGGATTCAAGGGGATTTAAAACTCTTTCAGAATTTAATAGATCTCATGGGACATATGTACAGACAGGAAGCAAGCAATAAGTGGGCAAGGGCCCAGTCCTAGGGACAAGAGCAATCCAAATTCTGGATACTTTTCCTCACCACTTTCTGTTTCTACTTTGGAACTCAAGGTGTTATGATTTAATTCCCTAATTATATTGGGTGTTAAACAGGAAGCAGAAGGCCCTCATATTGTCTTTTAATCATGGGCTGTGAGAGTTAAGCTTATGTACCAACTGGCTGAGACTGGTTTTGAGTGGCTGGGCAGCTGGATGTAGTTATTCCTCATGGTGAAACTGATAATCCACTCCATGGTGGAATCTACTGAAGCAGCTGAATAGCTGCCTCAGGGGTGTGAAATGCTTCTAGAATACAGGAAGATAGCTTTGAGAAAGATGTCGGGACTTTTGGGCACACCTGGATCCTGCATTTGGCTGAGTCTTCATCTCAGTGGCTTGCCATGTTGCCGATGTTGAGACTGTTTCTGGACTTGAACTAGTAGCCTGCCGTATTGCTTGGCATCTTGGTACTATGCCATTTTACATATCGACCTTGGGTTTGTCAGCCTCAGCAGCCAGCAGCTGCCTGAGTGAAGAAAGCCTCTAGCTCCAATGGGGCAGGAACAAGAGGCAGAGCTGAAGCCCAAGGTTGCAGGGCCTTCACTCAGCCCCTAGAGCTGGTACTTTGAACTCAGACTTCTAGCCTCCTAAACTTAATAAAGCCATCTACTTATGCTCTCTTAGAGCAGCACTAGAGAACCAAAACATGGACCTTATGATGGTGTGATCTACATTAAGTGTAATAAATAGCATCAGCTGGGTGAATGAATTAAATTTTTAACCAAATTTTCCTAAGAAAAAAAATCCATGCAATGCATACCAGTGTCCTAATCTGTCATCACAACCCACCACAGCCCTCAATTAGCTACTCTGGTGAGCTACAGAGCTGTTTCCTTCTATAGCACCAGCAGCTTATAGGGGAGTTTCAAATGTTGGGATCAAAGACACCTCAAATTGTATACTTTACAGACTAAGACAGATCTGCACCAAACAAGAAAGCTCATTCAAAAGCCTACTGAAGTACCTCTGAAATGGAAAATGGAATCTTAAAATCAATGAATAATATTTGCATCTATTCTTTAATCAGACAATTGGTTACTGAGAGCCTACCATAAGCTACATGCATGCAGGTCACAGGTAAAAGCATTTACATCCTAATCAGATACAAAAATTGCAAATAATTATCATAAATATGATTAGGTTTATAAAAGTTCAATGTGTTAAGGTAGCAGAGGGTAGAGTATCTTTAAATTCAATGAAGGCAGGAGCAAATGATGTTATGAGATAAACATGTGCTACTTTAGGTCCGAGTGGTTGTGGTGGTTAAGTTTGTGTGTTAACTTGTCTGGGCTTGGTTGAGTAGCTGGGCAGCTGGTGGTAGTTATTCACCATGATGAGCCTGCCAATCATCCCCATGGTGGGACCTACCACAAGCAGATGAGTAGCTGCTTTAGGGATGTGTTCTGCTTCCTGTATATAAGAAACAGCTTTGGGAATGGTCTCATGCTTATGGCACACTTGAACCCTGTATGTAACTGTGTCGTTGTTCAGCAGCCTGCCATGCTCTGGTGACCTTGGGACTTTCAATGGACTTGAATTAATGGCCTGCCATGTGGTTTGGTAACATCAGGACTGTGCCTTCTCACCTGTCAACCTTGAGCTTGTCAGCCTCAGCATCCAACAGGTGAGTAAAGAAAAACCTCCAGCTTCAGTGGGCCAGGAATAGGAGGCAGGGCTGAAGGCCAAGGTTGAGGGGCTTTCACCCAGCCCCTAATCCTGACACTTTGAACTCGGACTTAAAGCCTCGTAACTATAAGAGAATAAACTCCTGTTTGTTAAGGCCATCCCATTGGTGGTATATTTCTGTCAGAGTGGTCCTAGGTAACCAAAACAGTGGTTAAGTATGAATCACAATTTTACCCTGAATTATGAATAGAAACTAAGGATACATTATTTAAACCCTCTGAACTACAATTTACCTATTTTACAGTTGGGGCAATATGGATGTCTAAATCACAAGACTGTTGGAAAAATTAAATGAGATAATATTCAAGAAGCATGGTTCATGGACATCCTACATGCTCAGTAACTGTTAGCTCCTCCCATTACTTAACACTACAGAAGTCTTTTCCTGGTAATAGTGGACATTATATGCACTGGTAATGAATTTCCTCACAGCCCTTCTCAGGAGAGCAAACCAAAACCAAACCAAATTCATTGCTATAGAGTCGGTTCTGCCTCAATGACCCCTAGATGACAGAATAGAACTCCCCCCTATGGTTCCAAGACTGTAATCTTCACAGAAGCAGACTGTCACATTTTTCTTGAGTGGAACAGCTGGTAGGTTCAAACAGTAGACTTTTCAGTTAGCAGCTGAAAACTTAACCAAGGCACCACCAGAGCTCCTTGCAGGAAAGCAAGTCTCTGCCATTTCTGGCTGTCCTAAATGTCCTGAGGCAAATATGTAGCTTAGGGTCATGTTCATTATCAATTAGCATCTAAGAATCTAATCAAGAGGATATCAACAAGATGCTCCATTTGTCACCAAGCATGTATATGTATAGTCCTACATATGTATTTGTATGTGCTATAAAAATGTCCATATGCAGTTTAAAGCTAACAAGGGGAAAAGTTAGGATAACTTCTTAGCCACAACTGAGCACTCTGAGGGAGTGGGCTCAGGATCACGGTTGTGGGAGACATCAAGCTCAATTAGTATAACATAGTAGACACACACACACAAAAAGAAAAATTAAATAAAAGGATGTGTTTTTCAATCTGAATGAACAATTTTCATTATAAACGTAGTCTACATGGACAAGATTTTTATTAAAAGACTTTACTTCTTAGAACTTTACTTGTGAAGGAGCTTCCAGCACTTGGTGCTCAAAGCATTATTTTTCAGGATTTCTACCAACTGAATACAAGCACACTTGTAATTAAAAATAAAAACTTATCTTTGTTAATATTTTGATTATCAAATACATAACTTTAAAATAAATTTTCCAGTTTGAGAACTTTAAAAAATTCTGTGTTGTTATATAATTAGTGCTTGATGTGAAAAATCATCTTTTTTAAGTAAAATATCTAAAATGCCCAATTAATAAAGCCATTAATGTTGTTTCACTCTTTAACTCAATTGATTAAATAGTTACCATTATAAAACACTATAAGAACACACTACCAACATATATAAGATAATAATAAATTTCATCAGCAATAGAAAATAATTGCCTTGGTAATTGAGAAAGCTCATTTGGTTCTAGTGCTAGTTTATTCAAACATATAATTACACTATATAAGTAACAAGTATTCCTTTTAATCAAATATATAATAATTAAAATATTCTTGAAGGATGTAATTGGCATATTATAAGTGTATTTCTATCATGACTACTTAAGCTTCAATAAATGTACCTTTAAAAGGGTTTTGGTTTAATTAACATACAGTAACTCTCTCCTTGAAATGATATTAAATTCTTGAAAGAAGAAACTAATTTGATGCATAATCTTCTATTACCTAAATATAATTGCCAAGTAAAAATAATAATAAAAAAAAAACTCTGAGAGGTGATTTTGCAGAAGTCCAAAGACCCTGTCTCCAAGCAATCATTCTTCACCATGATTACCCAACCAGATCACCTGGGGAGCCACCATCAGCCAGGGCCCTATCCACAGCCATGCTGAGTCACTCAGTTGGGGATGAGGCTGGGCATTTGTCTTTTCTTCTTTCTTTCTTTTTCCCTAGTACTACTGTTCCAGGAAGGAGCCCTAACGGTACAACAGTTAAGCTGTTGGCTGCTAAGGGAAAGATCAGTGGTTCAAACCCACCACAGGCTCTGTAAGAAAAAAGGCCTGGCTATCTGCTCCTGTAAAGATTACAGCTCAGGAAACCCTGTGGGATAGCTCTACTCTGCCCTACAGGGTTGCTATGAGTTGGACTTGACAGCACATAATATTTGCTCCAGAGACTGATTAAAATTTATTTTTCCCCAGCCTGTAAATGTTTATCACAACTTTATACAATAGTGCCAAATATTTGAAACAACACAGATGTCCTTCAACTGGTAAATGGATAAACAGACCACATATATATTTAGTACACTATATGTAGTGCCCAGATTACGAATGAGTACTATTCCTAAATCTATCTTTAAGTGAAATTTTACATTAAATCAGAACTGTTAGGTACTGTTCATATCTCACATCAGTTAGTCAAATGTTTATCTTAGTCCATAGCATACCTTTCTGTGAATAATAAAAATTAAACACTTCTAGGTACACTCATCTTTAACATAGTAATACAGCAAAAATAATATTTTGATGTGCCAAAGTAGTGCTTACTTGTTAATACAAACCATTGTATGTACCCTGAATTTTTAACAGGCTTAATGGAGTTGTACATAAGTGGATATTCATAACTCAGTGACTTCCTGTACTACTCAGAGAATAAAAAAGACAAACTATTGATTCATGCAACAACATGGCTCAATGTTAAATGCATTATGCTAAGTAAAAGAAGTCGGACCCAAAAGGTTACATAGAGATTGTGGCCTTTCAATATAATATTGATATGATATGAAAATGGCAAAATACAGAAAAGTGGTCATCAGGTCACTAGGGCTTGAGAGGTAGGAGGAGGAGCTGAACATAAGGGCACTGTGAGAGGATTTCTGGGGTGATACAACTGCTGTTTATAATTACAGTGCTGGATACATAACTATGTATCTGTCAAAACCCATAGACCTGTATTATACAAAGAATGAATTTTACTGTACATATATTTTAAAAATTCAACCAGGAAGTGCAGGGAAGGATGGAATGCAGACTGTGACAAATCAATCTAGGTGCCTTAAAAATATATCCCATAACCACATTAAAGGAGATGGGAAAGAAAGGAGCTATCCTCAGCAATTCTCAGAAATTGTGTTTTGACTGAACACCGTAAATCTACAGGTAGCCTACAGCAACAGAATTTTCTTGTACTGAATGAAAAAAAAAGGCATTATCCAAAAAATGATTTATAGTTCCATCATTGCTATAACAATTGTGTGTTTTGCTCTTTATCAATTGTGTGAGTATTTAAAAATGAATAAGATATCCCAAAAATCAGAAAGATTTTGTAAAAAGCCTTTCACTGGTGTTATTTTAGGCACTGTTTGTTGACATCATCATTATCATCATTTATTATTATTATTATCATTATCATTATAGGGAAGCTATGTATTTAGGAAAATAAAGTGCGCAGAAATTTTTGCTTCATGGATACAGAACAATGGTCACTTACAAAGCTATGGACAAGTGAGTTGAAAATTGAGTCATTTCAGAGGTGGTTCTAGAAGAGACAAAAAAAGTTATTTAATCAAATACCTGGTTTTCTAGAAACTCTGGACCTTGTTCTGTTGCATTAGGTCTTTTCATATTAATAAAATCTGAATGTAAGGAAACAACATTGAATCTTTGATTATTTAAAACTAAATAAATGCATGAATTCTTAGAGATTTATACATGTACTATGTGCACTTTCGATTTATTTCTAAAACAGACTCCAAGAGAATGAAAAATAAAGACATAAAGTCACAACTTCCTAAATAAAACTAACTGTCCAGTGCCAGAATTCCCAGCTCAAACTGACTTCTCTATGATCAACTATTCATTCTCTACTTCATTGTAGACAGAAAGACAGATAGCTGCCACTTAGTCTACTCTGACTCATGGTGATCTTATGTACAACAGAACAATACACTGCCTGGTCCCATATCATCCTCAAGATCATCAGCATGTTTGATGTATCACTGTAGCTATTGTGCTAATCCACCTCATTGAGGTGCCCCCTAGCCCTCACTGGTCCTCTACTTCACCAAACATGATGACCAAATCCAGCAACTGATCTCTCTTAATGATGTGTCTGATACAAGCCAGTCAGACAATGTTCTATTGAGATTCATAAAGTTTTCACTGGCTAATTTCCAGGCATAGATTACCAGGCCTTTCTTGCTACTCTGTCTTAGTCTGGAACCTCTACTCAAATTTGTTTCCACGGATGACCCTGCTGGTATTTGAAATACCAGTGGCATAATTTCTAGCATCACAACAACGTGGAAGTTACCACAATAGGACACACTGACAGATGGGATGTATATGCATACATATACATTATGTCTGTTCCAAAATATAACTATCTGGCCATCTATAATCCACAGCAATTCTTTATGGCATCACAATATAATAGAAAAACATATAAATATAAAAAAATATATATTCCTAATTTGTGTTACCCAAATCACCAAGCAACAATCATGCTTCATTTGATCTGTTTAATAGAGAGACGGGGCAGTCCACAGCAAATTCTACCATCATTGATAAAGCAAAAAGTTTCAGTCTTCAGATAATTGTAAATTCATTTTCACAGAAGTATCTTACTACCCAGAAGATACTGTATGAGTAAATTCCTCTGTTTCCACCCAGCTGCTCACTTGGGCAGTGCCCTTCAGAGCACCAGCCTTTGAAATGCTAATACACTGGCTGAACAACTGTTCAACTGCTCTTTATCCTTAAACATTGCAAGGCTTCACTTTGGGTAGTCAGAGCAGCCCCTGGGAGAAAAAGGAGCTCCAAAACCCAAGCTGATTTGGCTCCAGGGGATGGATGAAACCAGGAGGAGGGAGAAGAAGCCTCTTTGCATAGCCTCAGGCTATGAAGAGCCACCTGAGGTTTTTAACTTGGCATTGTTACAACATACAAATGGGGAACTAAAGGATTTAAATGAATAATGCATCATCCCAAATTCACATTCACCCCAAGTATCTATATAATTGCAGTGAAAGTATTTTAAATGTGTCCTTCTACTGTATATTTTAGTGAAAGGTACCAGGTAATGGAATCCATTCTCTAATTCACTTTCCACAAACAGAATCAGCCCAAAGGTTTGCCGCTGGCACACTGTTAAATTTTCTGCTATTCTTAACTGCAGAAAAGCTTGGGAAATACTGGGATTGGGGGATTTTATTTCTTTCAGTTCTATACTTTCCTACTGAAGCCTGCGACAGAGATGGAAAACTTGACATGGCCAACCAGATATATCCCAAAAGAGTGTTTTCATTGGCCCAGTGTTATTGTTGCCTTACAATTTTTAATTTAAGCCAACAGGCAAAAACTGGGGACTTTTGACATATAAATCTAGATTTCAAGCCTCTCTAGAAAACTCAAAAGATCCTGGGCTACATCCTCAATTGGCAACAGGATGGGTTGGTTACATCCCTCATGAGACCCAGCCCAATCTTTCCAAAAGTTGAACTGGCCCTATTCAGTAATTAATTTTGCTTTCCTAGTCATTGTGGGAGGAGACCTGATAATGCAAATGGTTAAGTGCTCTGCCACTAAATGAAAAGTTGGTGGTTCGAACCCACCCAGTGGCTCCATGGAGAAAAGTTATCTGCTTCTGTACAGATGTGTTGCTGTTGTGAGGTGCCGCAGAGTTGCATCCCACTCACAGCAACCATACGGACAACAAAAGGAAACACTGCCAGGTCCTGTGCCATCCTCACAATCCTTACTACGCTTGTGCCCATCGTAATAGCCACTGTGTCAATAAATCTTGTTCAGATTCGTCACATTTTTCACTGAGCCTCTATTTTACCAAGTATGATGTCCTTCTCCAAGGACTGGTCCCTTCTGGTAACGTGACCAAAGTATATGAGATGAACTCTGGTCTTTCTCACCTTTAATTAATGAGCATTTCGGCTACACTTCTTCCAAGACAGATCTGTTTGCTCTGGAAAATCCGATTGGATAGTTCTACTTTTTCCTACAATAACCCTGTGAGTTGAAGTTGATTCTACCACATCCAAAAACTGTCTCTGTGGGTATCAGAATTTGCTACCCTTGGCCATATTGAAGGAGTCCTTCTGTGATGACAAAGTGGTTAAGTGTTTGGCTACTAACCAAAAGGTAGGTGGTTTGAACCCAACAGCTGTTCTGCAGGATAAAGGTGTGGCAATATTCTTCCATAAATATTTACAGCCTTGTTTTACTCTGCCCTGTGAGGTCATATGAGTTGGAATAAACTCGATGGCAGTGGGTTTGAGTTTCAGGTTATGCAAATGGTTAAAGCACTTGTGGCTACAGCCAAATAGCTGGAGGTTTAAACCTACCCAGAAGCACTTCAAAAGAAAAGCCTAGAGCTCTACTTCTGAAAAATCAGCCATTGGAAATACTGTGGGGCACAGTTCTACTCTGACACACAGAGCATAGCCAAGTGTCAGAACGGACTCAAAGGCCACTGGTTTGTTTTTGCCATACTTAAGGTCCAGTATTGTGACTTGGCGTGGGAGGGGGAGACAAGATCCAAGATGTGTAGCAGCACTTGCCCTAAACATGGGAAAGATAATTTTAGACAACTATAATGTATGACAACAACTATAACTGCTAGGAAAGATGCAAAAACTTATTAATGTGCTTTAGTTTGGGAGCTCTGGTGGCACAGTGCCTAAGGCATTTGACTGCTAACCAGAAGGCTGGTGGTTCAAACCCACCAGCCACTCCTCGTCAGGAAGACAGGGCAACCTACTTCCACAGTGATATTGCCTCAGAAACCCAAGGAGAGGTTGCTATGAGTCGAATCTGACTTGACAGAGAGTTGAGTTTTTAGTTGCGTAGGAGTGGAGAAGGGACAAAAGATAAAGACACACAGAAGGACTACCCCTCTGCCTGTCTGTCACCTCTACTCTTCCTGTGCTTGTCTGGTTGGTCCTTCTATGACCTATCCAGTCCTTACCAAATTCAATCTATCTTCAAGTCCTCAGATTCCACCTTCTAAGTAAGTTTGTTATTGCCCACCTTCTCTATCCTATAACTGTGGTCCCAGTTGAGATTCTCAAGCCCCTTACCCTGTGTCATTTTACAGTAGCCTCTTAACTAGTCTCCCACCCCCCAGTCATAACTTCTTATATCCATTCTCCACATACCTATCAGTGATCTCTAGAAAATGCAACTTGGACTATGTCATTTCTCAGTTTGAAAGTTTTCATTGGTTTCCCCTATTGGATGGCAATGCTGGAATGCATTTGAGAATGAGCCAAGGAGTGCTTAAAAATTACCTGTGCCTTGTCCTTCTTGTTGTGTTGTCAGGTGCCATTGAGTCAATACCAAACTATGGCAACTCCATGTGACAGAGTAGAACTGCCCCATAGGTTTTTTCAGCTATAATCGTTAGAGAAACAGATCACCAGATCTTTCTCCCATAGAGCTGCTGGGTGGTGGGTTCGAACTACTGACCTTTTGATTAGCAGCCAAATACTTAACTGTTATGCCACCAGGCCTCCTTTATGTTTGGTCCCTACCTTCATAAATAAGTAGTTAATGGGTTGGTGTGGGGCTTAGGCAGCCACATTTCATCCTCAGGTGATTCTAATACCTCATCAAATTGAGAATCATTGATCTGCCAAGCAAGCTCCTCATTCCTCACCTGGCCTTAAAGCTCTCCACACATCCTTCTGTCTTAGCTGCACTTTTTAATATGCCCTCCAAATTTCAAGCATGATATGCTACTAGCTGCCCTCGGTCCTCTGACTAGTGCACTTACTCCCCTGTGCCACTCCAGCTATTCTGAAGAGTAGTGACCTAGTCCATCTTGTTTTTATCTCCATATTCCTGGGACAAAGTGGAACATGGTAGGCACTATGCTCAGGACAGAGTGAGCAGTAATTAACAGTGAATGAAGAGAAACAAAGTTCTGACATGTTACAACATGAATGCACATTGAAAACATCATGCTGAAGGAAGTCAATCAGTCACAAAAGGATAAATACTCTATGATCTCACTTGTATGAAATAAGCAAATATACAGAAACCAAAGATTATTAGTAGTTACTAGGAGTGAGAGGAACAGGAAAAAGAGGAGTTTTTGCTTAGGGGGCATTGAGTTTATGTTAATGGCAGTGGAATAATTGGAAAAAGAATAGCAATTATGGTTATACAACATCACAACCTGAGGAATGTAATCAATGTCACTGAATGGTACATGTATAAATTGTCAAGGAATTTAAAAAAAAAAAAAAAGCCTATGGAGAAAAAAAAAAAAAGTGGATGAAAATTTCAGGAAAGGGTGGACCAGGAAGGCGTGCATGTGCTGATAGGAAGGGAGAAGGGGAGAATACAAGCAAAGCTGGAAACCCAGAAACCACTTTCTGAACTCAAGAGCATGTTGGTGAGTGGGAGTAATCTGTGCAAACTTCTCTCACACAGAGGAGTCTAGCGGCCTGAGTAAGAAAAATGCCACAGGGAAGAGAGCCAATTCATTCCCTCCCAAATAGTGATGTCTGATTCATTTGTTAAACTACTGGCTCTCTGGAGAAAAGCAATCCCAGAATGCATGGAATTGCTTTATTATAATTACCATAATATCCCTCCTGTTTCTATCTTTCCCTTCAAATCAGAAGAATTAACATGAAGAAAGAATGATGTGTTTTGCAATTGCTAAATGATCTCTTCCTATCCCTTTGCTGATGTTGTTTTGATTATTTCAGAAACAGCAGCTAGCTCTCAACCAGGGTTTCCGCCATTTCACTTCAAAGGATTCACTCTCTGGGGCTGTTTCTCCTTCCCTAGAGATTTTCCTCCTTCGCAAACAGACTACATACACTTCATCATTTCCCTTCATATGCAGTCAAGACTGGTGTTTAATGTAATTCATGCTACTTCTTCCCACGATTCTAACCCAACTCCATTCTCTCCCACAATAGAGTCATGTCCTTTATAGATCTACAAAAACCTGGGCCATGGCTGGTTATTTAAATCTGTTTATGTGCATCAGGGTCCAAATGCATTAAGTTGCCCACCACCACATCTACACAAGAAGATTTTTCAATTTGCTGACATCATGGATGTTGTTGTTATTGTTGTTATGTGCCGTCGAGTAGGACCCGACTCATAGCGATCCCTCCTTGGGTTTCCGAGGCAATATCACTACGGAAGTAGATTGCCCCATCTTCCTTCCAAGGAGTGGCTGGTGGGTTTGAACCACCAGCCTTCTGGTTAGCAGTCAAATGCCTTAGCCACTATAGTAACTCTTATTCTGAGCATTGCTGTCAGATCAATGATGATCATTCTTTAGGGTTTGATTTTGATTTTGATTTGTAAGCACTGAGATGAGCCATAGTACCCCAATCCCAGAAGTTCACTTTAACACCTATGATGGGATCAGATTTACTGGGATGTTTGTTTCTGCTTGCTTTTCTGAAACCAGTATCAGGCTTTGATACCCATGACGATGAGTGTGTTTCTTTCCAAACTCCTTACCATATTCCCTGCAAATGAAACACTTTCCAGTCCCTTTGTTACATATTTAAGATCTTCCTGGCTCCAAATGGCAGGCTCTCAGTGCAATGAAAACTATCCCACAGCTAGTAAATTATTCATTTTTCAGGAGTTTGCAATTTGATGCAGCACTAACAGCTGGGTACCTGAAGCATCCCCAAAAGACATAAAGCACGGTAATGTGCAAAGCCTTTTCCCCACATAAATTCTAGAGGTTAAATGCTATTAAATGTCCCTGTTTATCAAGAGATCTGCTCCTTGAACTTATATCTTCTAATTACTCTGTTCCAAATAAACATTACTAACAAAGAAAAGTGCTAGCAGGGGCCAATCACACTAGACTCTTTCCCTTAACTTATCTCACCAGGTGACTACAAGGGCCCCTCAGCTGATAAACATTCTCCACTTGCCCTGTCTGGTGAGAAGTTGTAGATGAATAAGGTCAAAACCAAGGTCAAATCTAGCACTGCACGTGTCTATAAATTCAGTTTTATTGTAACACAGCCACATTCATTGACTTATGTATTGTCTATGATGCTTTCCTGCTACACTGGCAGAGCTGAACAGTGGTGACAGAGATTGTATGGCCCATAAAATCTAAAGTATTTTATCATTTGAACATTTACAGGAAATATTTGCCAACTCATGCCCAAAAGAAATGTAAACTGTGTAAACTTTCAGAAATTTAGCAGTAGGTAGGACTTAAACCTAAGTATATCAGTATGTCCCTGTCTCAACAGAGGTCAGCTGTTTAGTGTGTTATCTTGAACAATGCCTACATTAGAGTCCCACAGGAGAGTGAAAGTTAAAATAACCACAGATTCAAGGTTGCTCCTCAAGGTGATAGGTGCTTCATTTTGAGGACAATAATCACCATGCATTTCAGTTATTTATTGCTATGTTACACCAAACCTGGTCCATTGCTGTTGAGTCAATTCCAACTCAGAGTACCCTGTGGGACAGAACTAACACATATGTTTTCCAAAGCTGTAATATTTTGGGGGAACACTACCAAATATTTCTCCCTTGAGCACCTGGTAGGTTCAAAGAGCCTATCAGCCATTTGGTTAGCAGCCAATCACTTAATCACTGCAACACCAGGGCTCCTGCAAACCATCCCCAAACTTCCCAAGGGCAGAGACACCTTTGTACACAATTCTGCCATTCAAGTTTCTGGTAGATGGTTCTTTTCCTAGTCTCACCTCAGGTCACTCACGTGGTTGCAGTCCTCAGTAGAAGGCTAGACAGATGCTAAAAAGCCAACATGGGGTCATTCACCTATCTGGATCCTCACCTGGGATGGCTGCAACAATAGACTAGCTGAGCATTCATTACTCTCTCTCCTTGGGGTTCCTTCAGCATTGCAGCCAGGCTTCTTTCTACGATGGTTCAAGGAGCCAAAGACTGAAAGTGGAAAGTGTCAGCCTCGTAAGTACTAGGCTCAGAGTTGGTATAGCATCACTTCTGTACCATCCTATTGGTAAAAGCAAGTCATGTGACCAAGCCACATACAAGGGGAGGGAATTGACTCCACCTTGATGAGAGGAGCTGTAAAAGAGTTTGGCCATGATCTCCACTCTACCAATTGATGAGGATGGTGACACGTATCAGGAGTATGATAATGATAACTACTTGAAGACAGACTTGACTGCTGACAGTGTAGAAATCAAATCAGCATAATAGCAATAAGAAATCCAATTGAAAAAATAATAATCATTTTGTAATAAAACAGTAGTGCACAGAACACAAATTTCTTCCAAATTAGTAAAGCCTTTTTTTTTCTTTTTTAAATTGAAATTAGAAGATTTTCCAAAAGTCACTCAAGGCTTTTCTAGTTCTTAGGCAATGCATAAGCTATAACTATGATGTGCTATTTCCTCCATGACTCCAAATCCACATTATGGCCATCAGTGAGGATCCCGGACAACGGAGTTGGGCCCTTTGGAATCTACTATGGAGGCAGCATTATTTGAGACTCCTGTAGATGGTCTTAAGGTGCCTTGCATTTTGAGTTCTTGTACTTGTTCTTTTCATCTATTTTACTTGTCCTTGGACAAAGTAGTCAAGAGAGGTGACTTTCAGGCCCTTTCCCATCACCTACTCACCTTTTCATTCTAGGCAGGCCATCTAATCTGACTCTTGGTTTCCTTTATCTGAGAGGTGGTGATAAAAGGTATTTTACTCCGAGAATATTCAGGAACAAATCAGATCAAAGACATAAAGTGCTTACATAATTATACAAGGAGTTAGTACCATGACCAAGGCTGTGGGATGGATGCCCCTGCTTTTATTGCTAAATTAAAATAAAAACAATCATTGATCAAATTCCATTAATGCATTATAAAATACATAGTTAATATAAAATAACAATGGCTAACATTTATTTATTACTGAAATAAATAAATAAATAATGTTTATTTATTACTGAAAGTACCATGTACTGCCTGAAGAATAAACAAATCTGTTCTGGAAGAAGTGCAGCCAGAATGCTCCTTGGAAGCAAGAATGATCAGAGTTTGTCATACCTGTTTTGGTCACGTTGTCAGAAAGGACCAGTTCCTGGAGAAGGTATCATGCTTGGTAAAGTGGAGGGTCAGTGAAGAAAGTGGAGGGTCAACAAAAAAGGGTAAGACGCTCCACAAAATGGATTGACATAGTGGCTGCACCAATGTGCTCAAGTATAACAAGGACTGTGAGCATGGCACAGTACCAGGCAGTGTTTCGTTCTTTTGCACACAGGGTGGCTATGATTAGGAGCTGAGTCAGAGCCTACTTCACTGCAGCTAATAACAACAGCCTTTATTTAATGCCTATTATGTATTCAGCATAGTTCTAAGCACCTGACATTGGTTAGATCATTTAAACTTCCCAGCAATTCTAAAATTACTATCCCATACTACAGAGCACAAAACCAAGACTTGAAGAGATGAGGCAATCTGCCTATTGTTAGAAAGGTATCAAACAGAACCACGATTGGTCTTTTCCAATTTGTGTGGCTGATGGCAAGAACTTGTGAAAAGGCCATCATATTTATGATGAAATTTCCCCCTTTCACATTCCACAGAAGTTGAAAGGGCACTATCTACTTCTCTAAACCTGTGCTACAACACTCTGTTCCAATCATTATGCTGCATCACTGGTTCTCAACCAGGGGTGATTTTAGCAGGGATAATTTAGCAATGTCTGCAGATATTTTGGATGTCACAACTGGCAACTGGGGTACTATTGGGAGAGGCCAGGGATGTAGTTAAACATCCAACATCAAGACAGCCCCCCACACACACACACACCACCCCAACAAACAGACCAAAATGTCAACAGTGCCAAGGTTCAGTAACTTTGGGCTACATTGTTGCCATAAACATACCACAGAGAGATTTCATTACTTCAGTAGCTGAGTTGCACTACAAATCTATATGGTTGTTTTGCTTTAACTATTTTATTTTGTTTGTTGTTTCTCTGAGGTTGTTGTTGTTGTTGTTGTTATGTGCCGTCGAGTCGGACCTGACTCATAGCGACCCCTCTTTGGGTTTCCGAGGCGGTATCACTATGGAAGTAGATTGCCCCATCTTCCTTCCGACGAGTGGCTGGTGGGTTTGAACCACCAGCCTTCTGGTTGGCAGTCAAGTGCCTTAGCCACTATGCTACCAGAGCTCCCTACTCTGAGGTAGATTTTTTTAAAAGCTGAAAATAATAGATAAAAATACTAGATAGTGAATTTCTGGGTCACTCAACTATTACTATATACATGCTGGGAGGAAAACGAATCTTTACTGAATAGCCGCCATACCACATGCACTCCCACCACTCTGCACAGAGTATCTCATTTAAAGCTCACAGGAACCTGTGAGAGCAATGAACATCCCCAAAAGTGCTTAAGAATTTAAAAAACTACTTCAAGTAAGTAAAAGAGCCAAAATTTATGCCAAATCTGGTTGCTAACACCACATACTATTTTAGAGAAAACACATTTAACTTACAGTTTAATAATCTTCATTTTATTTATTACCCAACACACCCATTGGGCTTAAGACTAATCCTAGTATGTTAAAGTACATTAAAAAAAAATAATTTTCTTTTAACCCAAAATGGAAGGAAAAAGTTTTATTAAAACTTTCAATCAAGAAAGGTTTTATTAAAAAGCTATCATTCATATAGGAATACAACCATTACTTAGGAATCCTATTGCTATAATCTTGACAAAACAGAAGCATAGAGAAAAGGCCTATGAAACTCCTTCCTATCCTGCAATTCTATGTTGGGCTCTCTCTAATCACAGTCCTGTTTTGCATATGCATCCTCCTGAATTTTCTTCAGCAATAGCTATTGACCTAAGGGACTTAATTACTTATTTTCAATGTAAAACTATCATCTGTATTAAAAGAAAAACAAAACTGGCCAGAGATAACAAGTTAAAGGCAGACATGTCTGCTTTTGTTACCCAAAGGCTTTAGTGTTCAAAGCATTGACTGGTACAAAGAAATTTCAGTTAGCCATTTAGATGATGAATATATAACTTAATCAGAGAACTGGACAAAACCTTCAATGCATTATTGGTGGAAAAATATATATTTATTTTGTTCCTGATGAGGATAATTTACCCAACTCACATTTCACAAGTAGATAACACAAGAATACATCTGTGTCCCTACATCTTTGCTAGGTGCTATTGAGTCAGTTCCAACTCATAAGAATCCTATGCACAACAGAAAGAAATACAGCCCAGTTCTGTATCATGCTCACAACTGTTGCTATGTTGGAGCCCACTATTGCAGCCATTGTGTCAGGTCATCTCTTGAGGGTTTTCTTCTTTTTTGCTAACACTCTACTTTACCAAACATGATGTCCTTCTCCAGGGAAAGTTCCATCCTGATAACATGAGACAAAGTCTCCTCATCCTTGCTGCTAAGGAGCATTCTGGCTATACTTTTTCCAGGACAGGTTTGTTTGTTCTTCCAGCAGTCACAGCATATTCAGTATTCTTCACCATCACCATACTTCAAAAGAATTAATTCTTCTTTTGTCTTCTGTATTCACTAAGCAGCTTTCACATGAATACGAGGTGACTGAAAACACCAAGGTATTGGTCCTCAAGGTTGACATCTTTGGTTTTTAACACATTAAAGAGGCCTTTTGCAGCAGACTTGACCAATGCAATATGTTGTCTGATTTCTTAACTGCTGCTTCCACTGGCATTGATTGTGGATTCAATAAAATAAAATCCTTGACAACTTCAATCTTTTCTCTGCTTATCATGATGTTGCTTATTGGTCCAGTTATGGGGATTTTTGTTTTCTGTTGAAGTATAATCCATTATGAACGCTATAGTCTTTGATCTTCATCAGCAAGTGATTCAAGTCTCCTTCACTTTCAGGAAGCAAGGCTGCGTCATCTACGTATCACAGATTATCAATGAATCTTCCTCCCAGCCTGATACCACATTCTTCTTCATATAGTCCAGCTGTTCGGATTATGTGCACAGCATACAGATTGAATAAATATGGTGAGAGGATATGACCCTGATGTATATACAGTGCTATCCCTACATATTTGCCTAATATCTGGCTAAATGCAGACTCTTTACAAGACCTCGTGGGCCAAATGATCACTGAGTTTCAGTCTCCTAGCCTTTCTGTCTCCTGTTCTGACTAGCAACTTTTCATAGTTTTAATTCTCCTAGAGTCAGATGTCTATGTCCATGGAGTTGGCGAGACCCATTCATGCCATCTGCCTTAGGAGTCCTTTTGAACTTTGAGTCTTTAAGTAACTAAGTCAAACAATCACCTAGTGAGCAGCTGAACAGAGATCATTTGCATTAGGCATTGGGCTCTTTTAGAAAATTATCTATGTGCAGCCAGTTTCCAGGAACAAGAACCCCAGAGCCTTGACTAGAAAGTGTCTGGCATGTGCATAGTGACTCTATTTCTATAAAGACTAGGGGAACCCTGCATTTGTTCTGAAGCAATCGCCTGAGAAAATAACAAGACTATGACCTATTTTTATGGAATAAATTATGCCCCCCAAACAATATGTGTTGTAAATCCTAACCTCTATGCCTATGGGTATAATCCCATTTGGGAGTGGGTATTTTTTGTTATGCCAGTGAGGCACGGTTAATGTAGGGTGTATCCTGAGTCAATCTCTTATGAGATATAAAAGAGATTAAATAAGAAAGCAGAGGGGAAATGTGGTAAGACAGATGCTAGAACACATGGAGACCTCCTAGGAAGCTGGAGAGACAACAACCATGCTCCAGAGCCAACAAAGAGAAAAAGACTTCCCCTAGAGCTTGTGCTCTGAATTCAAACTTCTAGCCTCTCAAACTGTAAGAAAATAAGTTTCTGTTTTCCACTTCTGGTATTTCTGTTATAGTAGCACTAGATAACTAAGGGAAACTCTGATGGCGTAGTGCCTAAGGCATTTGACTGCTATCCAGAAGGCTAGTGGTTCAAATCCACCAGCCACTCCTCAGAAGGAAGGTTGGGCAATCTACTTCCATAGTGATACTGCCTCAGAAACTCAAGGAGAGGTCGCTATAAGTCGGATCCAACTCAGTGACAGTGTTGTTATTGTTGTTATGTGCCATCAAGTCGGACTGACTCATAGCGACCCCTCCTTGGGTTTCCGAGGCAGTATCACTATGGAAGCAGATTGCCCCATCTTCCTTCTGGGGAGTGGCTAATGGGTTTGAACCAATAGCCTTCTGGTTAATAGTCAAGTGCCTTAGGCACTACACTACCAGAGCTCCTATGAGTTTTTTTGGTTTTTTTTTTTTTTTCATAACTAAGACACTCAAATAATCTATTTTTTCTATGCCTGCTTCAGATTGCCTTCCCAATAAATTTGGGTGGAAGCTGCCCCATTTGAATCATATCTACTCTCAATAAATACATTCTTTTACACTAATTTTCCATATTTCTCTACACTTTTTTGACAATGGCTGGCCCCTCCCTTCATTCAGCTTATTCTATCCTAACTCACTCAGCAATACCTTCCAGGACATAAAATGAAGGGTTGAACTATATCCCCTTGCCTAATACTTCCTCCCATTACTCTCACATCACCCCACCCTATTTTATTGTCTTTGTAGTATTTATCACCATCTGAGCTCATGTAGTACCTAAGGCACTTGACTGCTAACCAGAAGGCTGGTGGTTCAAACCCACCAGCCACTCCTTGGAAGGAAGTTTGGGCAATCTACTTCCATAGTGATACTGCCTCAGAAACCCAAGGAGGGGTCACTATGAGTCGGGTCTGACTTGATGGCATGTAACAACAACAGCAACAACAACAAGCTCATATTGTCCATTTACTTTTTTTTTTTTAATGGCACAAAACCTTGTCTTGCTGTACTCTTGCCTTTTTAGGCACAAATCAAATGTAAATTCTGTGAAAACAAAAGTTTGGTCTTGCTTGTCTGAGACATGTGATAGGCATTTGCTGAATGATATATTACTTTTAAATTAAATCTTGTGACTTAAATTTACTTTTAAGGGATTGTGGTAGTTAAGTTTGTGTGTCACCTTGGCTAGGCCTGGTTGAGTGGCAAGGTAGCTGGATATAGTATTCCCCATGATGAGACTGGTAATCAACTCCATGGTGGAATCTACTGTGAGCAGCTGAGTCGCTGCCTTAGGAATGTGGTCTGTTTCCTGTGTATAAGCAGAAGCCTTGAAGAATGGTCTCTAGCTTATGACACGCTTGAACCCTGCATGTAGCCAAGTCATTGTTCAGCAGTCTGCCATGCTCTGCTGACTTTGGGACTTTCAATGGACTTGAATTAACGGTCTGCTGTGTGGTTTCGTAACATCAGGACTGGGCCTTTTTACTTGCCAACCTTGGGCTTGTCAGTCTCAGCAGCCAGTAGTTTGTCTGAGAAGAAAAGCCTTCAGCTTCAATGGGCCAGGAGCAGGAGGCAGAGCTGAAGCCCAAGGTTGAGGTGCTTTTACCCAGCCCCTAGAGCCTGGCACTTTGAACCAGACTTAAAGCCTTTAAACTATAAGAGAATAAACTCCTGTTTGTGGTACATTTTTGTCAGAGTGCAACTAGGTAACCGAAATAGTGATACACATAGAAATTAGAAGGGGTTTCTTTATATAAACATGAAATCATTACAGCTTCAATGTACAGTGGCCTTTTCAGTGATAAATGAACAAAACACACACAAAGAAAACTCAAACTCACTGCTGTCGAGTCGGGTCCATCTCATAGCCACCTGTCCTTGGGTTTCCGAGATGGTATCATTACAGAAGTAGATTGCCCAACCTTCCTTCTGGGGGGTGGCTGGTGGCTATGAACCGCCAGCCTTCTGGTTAGCAGTCAAATGCCTTAGGCACTACGCCACCAGAGCTTCCTGATAAATGAACAGTAGCAATTTATTTTTCCTCCATACTCCTTTATAAGCATTTATATTTTTTTCTGTCTCCCTCATTTATACACATTTTAGACTTTCATTTAACAACAAAATAACAATAAAAAAAAAAACACTAAGTAAGAAAAATGACTGGAATATCTTTGGTTTAATAGGTTTATTATACTTTTCAGTACTTTTAGCTCAAAGTAATGTATTGTGTTGTGATTTTTTTAAGCTAAAGATATAAGTATTTAGTATATTTTAATGTCAAATTTAATAACTGTATTGTAAAATGATTGTCACAATACTATGTTGTGATTTTTTTAAAACTCACCATAAATTACAAAGTGAATTTAAAACTTTTGTTAGAGAAAAAAACTAAAGTGAATTATCTTCAGTAGTAAGGTATTAAACTTTAATTACAGTTTAAAAATGACTACTACTTCCACATTTTTAAAAGATATTATCATAACAATAAAATGACTAAATAAAATCAAAAGGTAAATTTATAAGAAAAGGTAGTGACATATTTTTTGGGGGGAAAAAGATAAAGCAATGTTAAAAATAAAGGATTACTTTTAAGGAACTGAATATGTATTAAGTCCCTTCTTAGCTTGGTTCTCTCTTTTACTCCAAATTATAATAATCTGTTGGTGGTCATATTTTATAGAAGGCATCTTCACAAAAGTTCATTAAAATGGTTTTTTTAAGTGTGAAAGTAGTCTAGCATTCTAACATGCACCATCCGGGTCTCTTGTAACAGCAGTTAAACCAGTTGCTATTAAGTCAATTCTGATTCATGGTGACCCCAGGAGTGTTAGAGTACAAATGTGCTTTACTGGGTCTTCCATGGCTGATTTTCTGGAAATAGAGAGCCCGGTCTTTCTTCTTAGGCACCTCTGGGTAAATTCAAACCTCCAGCCTTTCATTTGTACCACGTAGGGACTTCCCCTGTACACAGTTTCCCCATAACTGTTCCAGCTGGCCTCTTAACAGATCTCACAGCCACTTTGGCTAGTCTGGCTCTAATGATTTTTCCACCCTGTGACTAGATTGATCTTTTGAAAATAAAAATCTCTTTCTGTCACTAACCCAGCTTAAAACTCAGTCAATAATTTACTCAAACTGTTCTTAGAATAAAACTCAAGATCTTGAACAAGGTCAAGGAAGCCACCCATTAGCTGGTCTCTATCTACCTCACTAGCCTTATCTGAATCACCTGTCCTGCCTGTCTGGGAAGCAGCCCATATCAGTTTATTCAGTCTCCAGAATATACCAGATTTCATCCCTGTCTAGGGATAAATGAGCATGCTCTTCCCTTGGCTCCTCTCTCATGGGCAGTTTAGTTAACTTCTATCCATCTAGCAGATACTAGCTGAGAAACCATTCCCTCAGATCCACACATGTGGTAAAATTTAATAAAATGATATAATTGAATAGAATGATCTGAGAATGCATGCAAAAACTGGCAAAAATCAGAATAAGGCTGTAGTTCAGTTAATAGTATTGTACCAATGTTGATTTCCTGGTTTTGCTAATGTACTGTGCTTATGTAAAACATTATCATTGAGAAAAGCTGGGTGGGCATTACATGAGAACTCCCTGTACAAGGTGTATAACTTCTTTTGAGTCAAATATTATTCCAAAAAATTTTTTAAAAAAATCAATTCCTCAGAAAAATTTTTACTATTCCCCTGAAGAGATGAGGCACTTAGCTCCTTGTTTTCTTCCCTTATAATTTTTATCAACTTAAAAACCTAGATTTTTTAGTGTAATATAATATGTCTTTAACCTTCTGGACTTTAGCCCTTTAGAGATAGGATCATATCTCTTTTTCGCTTCATATATGCCCAGTAATTAACTCAATGTCTGGCAGAGAAATAGACGTCTAATCAGCATTTATTAAAAACTGGTTGTTACTGATTTGACTCCAACTCATGGAGATCTCAGGCATGTCAGTGCAGAACTGTGCTCCATAGGGGTTCCAGTGCTGAAATTTTTCCGAAGTAGATGGCCAGGCTTTTCTTCTGAGGAGCCTCTGAGTGTACTGGAATTTCTAATCTTCCGGTCAGCAGCCAAGTGCTTTGACCTTTTCCACCACCCAGGGACTCCCCAAACCAAACCAAACTCACTGCCACTGAGTCAATTCCAACTCATAGTGACCCCTTTTGGGTTTTCGAGGTGGTAAATCTTTATGGAAGTTGATAGCCCAGTCTTCCTTCTGCGGAGTGGCTCATGGGTTTGAACCACCAACCTTCTGGTTAGCAGTCAAATGCCTTAGGCAGTACGCCACCAGCGCTCCTTTCAAGGACTCCTAAGCATTTATTAAATACATGAATGAGCCAACCAGTTAATGCCCTTTGGAATCATTAGCTTATGTAAAGCGATATATTTATATTTTTAAAAGACACTCCTCAAATTATGAAGATAAACAGGATAATAAATATCAACAGATCAATACAAAGATGCCTTTAATTTGCAAATGATGAATGCTAATGAGAACAAAGCATATAGCAACTAATATTCAGTGACTCTTCAATCCTATCATTCAAAAGGCTTTACAACCACGTCTTAATTTAATCTTCATGATCACCATGTAAAGTATTTGCTATTTAATCTTTATGTTGCAGAACTGAATAAGTACATGGAAATATGTAACTTGCCCATAGTCAGAGTAATTGTACTTGGTTTGGATTCAGATACTCCAGCTCCAGAGCCCATATTAAGTACTACTGTCTGTCTGGAGATAATGTGAGAATATTATTTGAGAAATTACTGAAAAATAAGCTATGGCATTAGATGATTGATTGCAATTTGATATGGAACTGCACTTTTAAAAGGTATTTTTAGCCCCACTATTTTGCACCAAGCAGACACACACTTACACATGCATACACACAGGCAAATGTGCACACACTCAAACACACAGGTACACGTATGCACACAGTAATGTGGGGAGTTATAAATGAACCTCAAGCACACTGAGGGAAAGGAAAAAATACTATATGATAGATAAGATAACAAACAGGTCCTAAAGTGGCTTTCCAGTCAAGCACTTGTATTTTCCTTTTGGATTTTTCATTTCAAGATGGGTACCGGCTTGCAATTTTCTGAATTAAGTAAACAACATGGTCAGGAGGAGTCAAGGCTTTGAAAGAAATCAAAGTTATTTGAAACATCTCAGGTAAATAGTAGTTGAGTGAGAACGTCTCAGGTAAATAGTAGTTGAGTGAGGGAGATTAAAGAAAATAAGAATGAGGAGAGAAAGCAACCAGGAAACTACAAAACAGTAACATCAAGTATCACCAGGATGCTAGCAATACTAACAACTAGCTCACAAATATTTTTGATATTTTTCCATCCTTTGAGCCTAGGGTCTCATCTCAAGGAGAGATCAGAGATAACAAATATTGAAAAAAAAAAAAAAATCCAAGTCCTACTACATTCAATAAGATGCACTGAAGTATACACATTGGTTGATTTTGTGACATATTCATTACCTCACTAGATAGGTACAGCTCTGCTGGGATCAATTAATTCAGAAAGCCACAGAAACTTTGCATTGGGTTGTCTTAGTTATCTAGTGGGAGCTCTGGTAGCTTAGTGCCCAAGGCACTAGACTGCTAACCAGAAGGCTGGCAGTTCAAACCCACCAGCCACTCCTTGAAAGGAAGGCTGGGCAATCTACTTCTGTAGTGATACTGCCTAGGAAACCCAAGGAGGGGTCACCAGCACATAACAACAACAACAGTTATCTAGTGCTACTATAACAGAAATACCACAAGTGAGTGGCTTTAACAAGCAGAATTTTATTTTGTCACAGTTTACAAGGCTAGAAGTCTGAATTCAGGGGGCCAGCTCTAAGAGAAGTTTTTCTCTCTCTGTAGGATTTGAAGGAAGGTCCTAGTCTCTTTAAGCTTCTCCTCCTGGGAGATCTTCATGTGGCTTGGCAAAGCTCTTCCTCCCTCTGTTTGTTTGTTTAATCTCTTTTATCTCAAAAGAGACTGACTCAAAACACATCCTACACTAATCCTACTTCATTAACATAACAAACAACCCATTTCTCAAGGGGATTATAAATACAACCATAGGGGTTAAGATTTACAACACATATTTTTTGGGGACACAATTCAATCCAAAACCAGGACTGACAGATCAGTAAAAATAACTGGACTATTTTCCCTGCTGCAGACAGCTGGGTGTTGCTAATTTAGCTACTTCCAAGTGAAGGGAAGAAAGAGCAGAGAGAAGCAAGGCTTTTACTTTGCCACAGATCAGTAAATTCAGACAAAAGGAAGACACTGATAAACATGGTAAACAAACTGGCTTTTCCTCTGCTCTCCTAAAGGAGCAAGCCTTTTTCTAACTAGCCAAAGAAACCAACACACTTTCCTTACAAGTTGCATATACCAAAGAAACACTAACCAAAGATCAGGGCTAAGCAGAAATTTATATTTTTTAAGGCATTATTGAGATAATAATTCATATTGTACACTGTTCAGTTTACCTATTTAAAAGTGTATCATTCAATAGTATTAATTATATTTACCTCAATTAGTACCAATACCCCAACCTAAATTTAGAGCATTGTGATTGTCCAAAGCAATTTATCTTTTAAAGGATGGTTAAATGGTTTGGAGTAGAAGAGAGAGGAAAAAAACAAACAAACAAAAAAAAAACTTAAATAAAAATGAAAAGATACTTTAAATGAAATAAGAATGTCTCCAGTGTAAACGGGCTGTAAGTGCTGGAAGGTATATGCATTAATAACATGAGAATGGAATTCTTTCCACTTCTAACTGTAATTTGGAAGGTCACATAATCTGATCTAGTGTATTTCTCATCAGTGATTTCAACAAAATGCAATGGAACCATTTGCCCTACCCTTCAAAGCCATCTTCCATCCTCTCTTTTTAATTTTTTTTCCCCATCATTTCTATTATTCTGATAATGACTGGTCATATCAACAGCCACTCACTTTCTTCATCAGCAAGCTCACCTCCACTCCAGTTTTCTGGGTCACTGGACAGGTATATTACTGTATTTGTTTAAAGTAAATAGCTAGAGATCCTCTCAGCAGGTCAAGAAAATACATTACAAAACCAACCACAGTACAGAAAGATGGAATATCTCCCAGTAACCATTAGACACAGGCCAAATTAATTTTAAATTGGTAACTTAGGAAGAAGTTTAAAAAAAAAAAAAGAAAAAAAAAACTAGACTAACATAAGATCGTGGAGCTGGCACGGGATCGGGCAGTGTTTCGTTTTGCTGTGCATAGGGTCACTATGAGTTGGAAATGACTCGATGGCACCTAACAACAACAACATAGATATGGTTCATATTTTCCACTGTTGATATTCAGGGGAAGTTTAATTCCTGAGGGTAAGGGCCTAAAATTATCTGCTATGCATAGGACTTTGTAGAAAAGTAACATGGGAACTCAAAAATGCTAGGAGGAAACATGGCTTATCAACTACACACATTTTGTTACTCTGGGGGTCAAAATAAAAGAATTTCAGCACAGCGCCAAACACAAGTGCTTAAAAAAAAGTCTTCTGAATATTTATGAATGATGATAAAATAATAGCTAATATTTATTGTACATCTACCATGTGCCATCTGCTGATCTATATGTTTTACATTTCATGCTTACAAAAACCAAAGAGTAGGTACTAAAAGCAGCAGCAGCAGCAGAATCCACATTTTAAAGACAAGCAACCTGAGGCACAAAGCATGATGAACTTGCTCCAGGTAATGAAATGGCAGCCAGAATTCAAAACCAGACTGTGGCTTCTAAGTTCACACATTCTTAACCATTACCCTATGGCTGCCCATCAGAAAATAAGGTAAAAGTGGTTATCATAGAGCATAGATACTAGTCTATTCTCTCTTTAATGCCCAAGAAATAAAGAAGAGCCACTGGATATAAAGTTATATAATTTTTTTTTTTTTTTAGATTGGACATATGTATAGCAAGTATGCATATAGGGACTATAGCCAAGTTTCCATAAGAGAAGTAAAGAAAGCCAATGAGAGAGAGTTCACCAAATGGGAAAGTGGACTAAACTAAACCATTTGAAGAAATAAACTATCAAGATTTATGCTTCTAAGAGAAGAAGGTAAACACTCAGGTCCAAACACAGTGACCAAAGGGTAAACTTAGGTTTGGAATGGAACAGTGAGCTGTAAGCAATTCCATCAGTGTAACACCAGTTTAATAGAAGAAGGTCTTAGCAGCAGTTTCTTAGGCTGCATTCAGTTTTTTTAATTTTTTTTTTCCAAAGACCAGTAAACAGCAAACTTTAAAAAAAAATTCATATGAAATAAAACTACCAGAAGCTATTATGAAAACTCATCCAAATGAAAAGTTTCATCTTACGATTACACTAACACCGTAATCCAAATTCATCTTTTCTTTGCATGCATGTTACTGCTCAATTAGCCTCCACCAGTCCTAGTAGTTATCTCAAACAGAAAACGGATTGGTCCTATGTGAAGAAGAGCTACCTATTCATAGCTTTTAAACAGGAGTTATACTTGGCTCTTCTCTGAGGCCACAGCTCTACTATGTACACACAAATTCTAGAAACAAGAAGCAAAATCATTTAGAACATTCCAGACACAGGAATGAACAGAAATGAGAGCCATACACAAATCTAAACTTTTAAGATAATAGTGGGGATCTGTAAGGCATTTTAAATTGACAATGGCAAAGACCAATTTTCTGCTAAAGGGAATATCCCAATTTTTAACCCGGGTTTGAGCCAAAGCTCATACTTAATGCAATATCATACCTAACACTTTGCTAGGGCATTAGACACAGACAGATTATAATCCTGACTCCTCAGCTCTTTGGAGTTAATCATTTCAAAAGGGAATTGAATACAATAAATTAACATAGCAAATTAGAGTGGTTCCTATCCATGCACCAGGAAGCCAAAGAGAAGAGCAATCAGCCAAAGGGCAGTTTAAGCATAGGTACTGAAACACGGCAGGCTTGTGCTTACTCACTGATCTGCACTGAACACTTTCCCTTGTTACCCTCCTGAGAGGGACCGGGTCT
>NW_006921689.1:9193585-9244658 GCF_000298275.1 Orycteropus afer afer | reverse complement strand
CTATGAGTCGGAAACGACTCGACAGCACTTAACAACAACAACAACATCCATGCACACTCCCTTTCCCCATGTACTCCTCTTTTTCAGAAGAGAAAAATCAAACAAAAAGCCACATTATTTCCCCCATTTCCATCACAAATACTCAAGTGAGTCTATAAAACTACTATTAAATTTTGAAACATAACGACTGAGCCCTTGCATGAAAACAAAACACAACTAGGTAAAGGGAAAACAAATATGGCTATAAACAAATATGTGCTAATCAAGGCATGTGGAAATGTACAAGTGGCCTAGGCGGTGGAAGCCTGAGAAATGCTACCTTTATGTGATGGAGAAGAAACAAAATTTTTCTTTAGTGCTACTTACAACTTACTCCTCAGAAGGAAGGTTGGGCAATCCTACTTCCGTAGTGATACTGCCTTGGATACCCAAGGAGGGGTCGCTATGAGTCGGGCGTCGACTCGATGGCACATAACAACAACAACAACAACAACAACTTACAACTTACAATTTGATTATTTTCCTGCGTTTCAAGAGAAGGCAGTGGTACAATTTAATAGGTTGACTGTTTAGAACCCATTTGCCAACTGTTCTTTAAATGTTCCTTAGTGACTAAAATTGTATCTCCAGCTTGAACATGTGCTTTCATGAACATATATCCTCTGGTAGATTATAAAAATGGCTGTTCTTTCTTCTTTTTAAAATGTACCTGTTGTTGTTGTTGTTGTTGTTGGGTGCCATCAAGTTGGCTCTAACTCAGAGAAACCCTATGTACAACAGAACGAAATACTGCCCAGTCCTGTGCCATCCCCACAATCCTTGCTATGCTTCAGCCAATCATTGCAGCAACTGTGTCAATCCATCTCATTGAGGGTCCTCCCTCCTTCACTGACCCTCTGGTTTACCAAGTATGATATCCTTCTCCAATAAATGGTCCTTGTAGTAACTCCAAGAAATGACCAAAGTAGATGAGATGAAGTCTGGCCATTCTCATTTTCAAGCAGTATTGTCTGTACTCCTTCCAGGACAGATATGTTCTTCTTCTGGCATTCCATGGTATTTTCAGTATTCTTCAACAACACCACAATTCAAAGGCATCAACTCTTCTTAGGTCTTCCTTATTCATTTTCCAGCTTTCAGATGCATATGAAGCGATTGAAAACACCACGACTTGAGTCAGGTGCATCTTAGTCTTCAAAGTCACAATTTTGCTTCTTAACACTTTAAAGAGGTTTTCTTTGCAGCAGATTTTACCAGCACAATACAATGTCTGATTTCCCAACTTCCACAGATGCTGACTGTGAATCCAAGTAAATTAAATCCCTGACATCTTCATTCTTTTCTCCGTTTATCATGATGTTGCTTATTGGTCCAGTTGTGAGGATTTTAGTTTTCTTTATGTTGAGGTATAAGCCACTGAAGACTGTAGTCTTTGATCTTCATCAGTAAGTGCTTCAAGTCTTCTTTACTTTCAGCAGGCAAGATTGTGTCATCTGCATACTATAGGTTGTTAATGAATCTTCCTCTAATCCTGATGCTGCATTCTTCACATAGTCCAGCTTTTCACATTATTTGTTCAGCATACAGATTGAGTAAGTATGATGAAAGGATACAACTCTGACATACAACCTTCCTTATTTTAAATCATGCAGTATCTTCTTGTTCTGTTTGAACGACAGCCTCTTGGTCTATGTACAGGTTCCTCATGAGCACAATTAAGAGTTCTGGAATTCCCATTCTTTGCAATGGTATGCATAATTTGTTATGATTTACACAGTTGAATGTCTTTGCACAGTCAAGAAAACATATGGTTAATTATTGCTCTTTCACCAGGAACTCTTACGATACACTTGTGATTCCAACAATGCCATATGAATCATTTAAAGGAAAATATACTAAATCAAGGACAACTAGACTAGGGCAAACCTAAGCAAAATTAATTTGGCAATGAAGAAGCTGTCCCTCTTTTTAGCTGCAATGGGAAGAGCAAGGGAGCAGGGTACATTTTCAGATTGCACCTTTGGCTTGAAAGGCGGCATCACATAAATATGTAACATGGCAAATATCTTAATTTAACTAAAAATGCCAACAAAGTTCTTTGTGATTTCTTCTATACAACAGTACCATATAAGAAGTGTGATGAAGGTGAGGGAGAAGGAGAGGAGAAACCGAACAGGGAAGAGAAGATGATGGAGAGGTAAGATACAGATTCTTCCTCAAAACATTCTTTTTAAAGTATTATATTTTTTTACAAAAAACACACCTAGGCAAATAACACTCACATGCATCCAAGGTGCATAGCACACATAGGAAATTAAAGTGTACAGGGGTTGCCTAGTCTGCAAAAACTGTATAGCACATGCATTATTTGCATAAAAATACGGTATTTATTCCTAAAATCTTCACATCTGCTATGGCTTCCCACCAGAGAATTAAACAAAAGTATAGCTACTCAGCAGAACACCATTTTTATCTATCTGGAAGAATAACTTCTTGGATGTATGATAACATTATCTAGTAACTTTAAGAAAATCTCTAGATGCCATCTGCTATTAAAATGAGTTTCCAGGGCTTTAACGGGCTTTTGACAAAAATTAACAATTGTCAAACTACTTACTGTTTCACTGTAGCCGAAACAGAAAAAATAAAGCCATCTGCCTATTTTTTTAAATGAACTAAATTTAGATTTCAACTTTAAAACAGGTTTTGACATAAACTACTTCAAAATAACAAGAGCATCTTACATTTGGGCCTTTTCCCAATTAAGTATTTGCTGACATTATACTACAAATTTCTTGGCTTCACCTTAAACCAACACTCCTAAATGCTAATTTGGAGACTATATACATTAATTATTAACCAGACAATGTTGTGCTTAAAACATGCACGTTGTATATATACACACTATTATTAACATATCCTTTTGTTTCTCAAAAAGCTTTCTCTGGTAAACAGAACTCCTATTTAAACAAGGAAAATAGCTGTTATTGACAGAATTCTTGTCAAAATCAACTAATACGTAGGGGTCAAGATGCTTGTCTGTGAAACATCCTTAGCATGAACCAAATTTAACCTCACTGAGATAGTCAGTATACAAAAAAGTTAATGATTATAGATGTTCCACATTTTAATAATCTCAGGGAACCCCTAAAGAGAATGGTTACTCTCAAATAAAGTAACCCACCACCAACAAAACCAGACATATCAGTGAGTACAAGCCCCAGACGTGCCTTTTTCCAGAACTATCACTTTCCCAAAGGTCAAGGGACAGATGGGAAAATAAACACATGTAAACATGGTGGACCTAATGATGTCCTAATTACAAAGGAGATAGTATCGTCTTAGTAGCTTCTCATTAATCGACCAGTTAATTGACCAAAATCTTAACTTCATACATACAGTCCAATAATCCAAATTTTGGTAGCTGTACACCACAGAATTCTCCTCACACTTAACACACCCTTCATCCAGCCACAAAGCTGTCAGTTCTGCTTGATTTGTTTGAATACTGTACTTGACGACAGCTGTCGGAAACAGTACATTAGAACAGCTGCTGTTGACAGCTACAAGGGGCTTGGAAGTTTAATTGGGCTCAATGTGACACTGTGCATTTTTCTAAACATAGAAATATCGATAATACTAGGACGTTTTTAATGCGTCTGAACAAAGTTTACTTATAGGTACCACCAACTGGTTAACCTTTGGTTTGAGATTTATCACTGCTCTTATTAGACCTTGGCCACCAGGCTGGTAAGGTTGTTGGGGAAAAGAAAGTAAAACAGTAGAAGCAGTTAGATGCAAAAGAAAAGGGGCATCGGTAGCAGAGGACATGAGAAGGAAGTCACGCCAATAATCTCTTCCAAAGGCTGCTGGGAGCCAAGGAGGAGCCCACAGTTTCTCAGGAATTACTTCCAAAGGAAATGTATTCAGATGCCCTGAGCCTGGTGCCAACTGCAAACTAAACCATTCATTACAGTTACAGCCCCCCAGAGAAGGGAGAATGGCTTACTCTCAGCGTCGGTGCGAAGGAAGAAAGCGAGGAGCAGCAGCAGCGGCCTGGCTATGTGCGCCATCCTGCAGCGTGGTAGCAGCATGCTAGGGCAGCTTGGAATCACTGCCTCCAGGGCCTCAGCAAGTCTGTCCGTCTGAAATTTCAGCTGGAACACTTTCAGAGCCTGCAAGGGGAGAAGCAGAGAAAGGAAGGGGAAGAAAACACAAAGACGCTTAGATTCCTCACTCTCTCCCCCAGTTCCATCACCTTCACCATGAGGGACACAAGACATTGTCAATACACAATACATTGATTTATAAAATGTGGGAACCCTGGAGTCTCTAATTCCCATTATCAGGCCATACTAAACCCAATCACCTTGCATTTCATTCTCTCCTCATGTCACCTTTTGGGTCTCGCACTCTAAGAAGGAACTATCACTTCTGACGCAATTTTATCTGGATACAACAGTGGGAGAAAGCACACCAGTGCTGTAAGAAAGATTTAAGGGAAGGGAAGTCTCCTCTTGAAGGATGAAAGTCTATTATTGACAGAATAATGGAAGCTGCTTTCTTGGCACCAGCTGAAATGGCAGGGCTAACTCAACTTCTCCAGCTAAATGATAGAGGCTAGAATTTTTACACTAGCACATTTGGTGTCTCCCCAGAAGACATATCAACATTCAAGTCTAGTTTGGCTTCAATAAGGCAAAACAGTGGTTAGCATGAGCCTCTTTGATTTAACAAGATTTTTATATGCCTCCTGGGCAATGGCTTAGTGTTCTCAATCTTCTATCTACAATAAATATGCCATAAACTATGTGTAGAGAACCGACTGCATGCAAGACATCAGAGTCTTAGCACTAGGTGTCTCGAGGTACAAAGATGAGTTAGATTCCATCTTTGATGAGTTTCCAGGTTAGTAGGGAATATAAGACAGGTACACTGCATGACTAGAACAAGCTAATAAGTGATTAGTGCTAGTGATGAAAAACAAATAACACCATAAATTTAGGATTAGTCAGAGCAAAATAAGGCACTCTGGTGGTGTAATGGATATGGCACTTGGCTGCTAACTAGAAGCTCGGCAGTTCAAACCCACCAGCTGCGCCATGGAAGGAAGACATGGCAATCTACTTCCATAAAGATTTACCTCAGAAATCCAATGGAGGTCGCTGTGAGTAGGAATCGACTCTATAGCAGTGAGTTTGGTTTTTGGTTTTTAACAGCATTAAGGGAAATATGATGTTTGAAACTTGGCCTTGGAAAGTATGGGCAAAATATTAACAAGATGAGGGCAAAATATTCCACGCATCTGATGCAAAAGTATGACAGCAGAAAGGTACCTTGGAAAAGTTTAGTTGCCTGGTTTGGCTGGAAAAGGGCTTTACAAATGTCAGCATGCATCAGAATCACCTGGAGGGCTTGTTTAAACAGACAACTAGGCACAGCTCCAAAGTCTGTGGTTCAGTAGGTCTAGGTTTGAGTTCTTGGGTGGTGCAAACAGTTAAAATGCTTAGCTGCTAAACAAAAGATAGGCAGAGGCAGTGAGGCAGCTCTGATAAAAAGGACTAGCCATCTACTTTCAGAAAATCAGCCACTAAAAACTCTATGGAGTACAATCCTACACTGAAATACATGAGGTCTCCATGAGTCAGAGCTGACTCTTGGATAAATGGTATGGTATGGTAGGTCTGAGGTAGGTCCAAGAATTTGCATTTCTAACAAGTACTTGAGTGATGCTGATGCTGCTGGTCCAGGAACCACACTTTGAGAACCACTGGGTTGGAGTGAATGATCCATTAAGAAACTAGAAGAAAATGAGGCAAACAAAATGGTTCAAGCCTAAAATTAAAAAAATAGGTCAGGGAGAGCCTTGGATGTCAGTCTACATCAACCTGCCTCCATTCATCAAACTGCGAAAAGAGCCATTTAATGCTTTGGAACAGAGGAATAACATGGCACCAGGATTTGAGAAGATTAACTGGCAACTGAATCTGGGAGGATATAGAGAATGCTATTAGGGCCGTAGCAAGCATCCTAGGTGCGAAGTAATACAGACCATGAAAGAGTGATGGTAGTCCTGGTGGGAATAGAAAAGAAGGTAAGCCATAATGACTGGCTCCAAGCAATAATTTGAAGAATGACTCTTCAGGTGATAAACAATTGTTCCTGTAGAACCTTCAATAAATCTGGAACAGCATCTTATAGAGAGTGGGGCCTCAATGAAAAACAATAGAACATACTGAATGCTTTTGCTGCCTTTATCATTGACAATGAGTATCAGACTTAGTCTGCAAAATGAAACCATGTATCTTTCAGTTTTTTTATATTGTTATATTTGAACTACACATACAAAACTCTTGACAGGAAATACTAGAGATACCCAGAAATAGCCTCATCCACTAAAATAACTTGCACTTTAAAAAGAACTGTAATGCAGGTACTATGTGTATCTTCTCTGAAACCCAGTTTGAACATGAGAGTAAAAATAAAAAAGATATCTTTTTCATTACTACGCATGAGTGGCTTGCATGCAAGAAAGATAAAACTAAAAGGAAGGCTGAAAATCATTCTAATTACTACTCCACCAGATAGTTTTTTTGTTTTTTTTCTTCTTAGCAGATTTGTGGGTAGCATGAAGAACCCAGTCACCCATTGAAACTCATCTACTTAAAACCAAAAGCTAACCCGCTGCTCTAAATCCACTATTGTTATCAATTTCATCTGGCAAACAACTTATCAAGCAGACCACCACTATCAACACATCAAATCTTCACAGGAAAAGTGCTAAAGGAATCAGTTAGTTCTCTGCTCCTCCCCTTTGTGCTGCTCCCATCCTCCTGCCAGTGTTTCAAATGACAGCAAAGTCCAAGAGACATCAGTCCTGTCGGACTCAATTTGTGTCTGTGCAAGCGTATCACAGCCAACTGCTACATAATGACTCTGTGTGATCACAGAGATGGAGACGTATGAAATGCTGGCCCAGGGAAGAGCTGGATTGGCTTTTCCTCCTACTTCACTGAAGTGGCCTAGGAAGACCAAATTCTTCCAAATGAACCTATAAATGTTCCCTCTGGACTTGAACAGCAATATGATCTCGCACTCTCACAATGCACACATATGAGGACATATATATTTATATGTAAACAGGCTATGTCTTTGGCCAAGATACAATAGATCAGCGATGTGAAGATAAAATCTATTCTACATATTCATTCCAGCCAATCCCCACTCCATATTTTGTTTATCACATGGAACAGTGGCAGAAAGGAAAATGCTGCCCTGCATATTAATCAGGTGGGTTTTTAAATTTTAGAACAAAAAACGGAAATGAATTTTAAAGACCCAAAGTGAAAATACTATGAAGATGAATAAATACTATAAGTTGTTTCCATTAGCTTATAAAGTGTCGCCAAGCACTTTGCAAGAAAAAGAGGGGGCGGGCAAGAAAAAAGGAGTGTATGCAAAATGCCATGTTGCCAGTACATCACAAATTCTCCTGCTTATGTCCAATAAACTCACTAAACCAAACCCACTTTCACTGGGTCAATTTTGACTCATAAGCAATCAGATGGGACAGAGTAGAACAGCCCTATAGGGTTTCCAAGGCTGTACATCTTTATGGAAGCACACTGCCTCATCTTTCTCCTGTGGAGCTGATGGGTTTGAACCACCGACCTTTTGGTTAGCAGCCCAATGCTTTCACCACAGCACCACCAGAGCTCCTCTAATATATGTCCAATAGCCATATTGTCCAATATTGTCATAAGTGCAACAGCCTTCAGCAAAAAACAGTTAGTCACTTTTTATATATTTTTATTCTTTGTGTCTTTCATCAACAGGGACACACAGATAAAACTGAGCCATCTTTATGAGTTTGAAAATTAAATGAAAAAAAATTCCGGTTTTGTATTTCTTACAACACAAAAACCTTATAGAACAATTTTTCTTTTCCCAGTTGGTGAAATATTTAATTTTGTATTTATGTGATTCTGTAGTTAGAGAAAGGAGCCCTGTCCTGGTGGCACAGCTAGGTTAAGGAATTTGGCTGCTAACCAAAAGGTGGGCAGAACAAACCCACCAGCTGTTCTGCTGGAGAAAGATGAGACAGTGTGCTCCATAAAGATGTACAGCCTTGGAAACCCTATAGGGCAGATCTCCTCTTCCAATAGGATCATTGTAAGTCAGAATCAACTTGACGGCAGTGGATCTGCTGTTCTGGTATTTAGAGAAGCTAGCAGTTTGGAGGGTTATGTAGCACATGTAATATAATTTAAAGTGGAAAAATAAAGTGCACACTAGTCTGAAAGCTTTAGAAAACCACTGCTTCAAGCGATCACGTAAGCTGACACATATCCAATTCTCTTTCTCTTCAATTCAAGAGCATAAACCATTTGTTGTAATAACCATATACATAACGCAAACTAATAGGGATACAGAAGTTTTTTTTTTTCCCCTTTCACTATTACGTGTTTCTGTAGATTACGTTAACATAAGGGGAAGAAAAGCAAAATAAGGCTTCTCTTGTTTCAAAAATATCTTAAGTTCCTTAGAGAAATGGCTGGTTGTAGGTTTTGTATAGTAAATGTACAAAATGAGTCTGGACTATGACACGAGGGCACTCTCAAGGACTACATGGGTTATATCCAAAAGAAAAAAAAAAAGAAAAAACTCAAAGGAAAATGATTTCCATCAGCCAAATATGAGGAAAATCTGAGCAGCAAAATAAAAAAAGAAGAAGAAGAACTGCAACAAATTGAAATACATCGTGTTAAGACACATGAGTTCATAATTTTAGAAATAGCCTTTAAAAATGCATTGGTCACTCTAGGAGGAATCAAATCATTACTCTGAAAGAGGGAGTGGAATAGAAAGAACTAAGCATTTAATAAACCCACCAGCTGCTCTGTGCGAAAAGATGAGGCAGTCTGCTAATGTAAAGATTTATTCCCTTAGACACCCTGTCGGGCAGGTCTATGTTGTCCTATAGAATCACTACGAGTTGGAATCAACTCCACAGCAGTAGTGTGTGTGTGTGTGTGTGTGTGCGCGCGCGGGGGGTGTATACTAATATATATATATATATATATGTATGTGTGTGTGTATATATATATGTGTGTGTGTGTGTATATGTATATATGTATATATATGTGTGTATATGTATATATGTGTATATATGTATATGTGTGTGTATATATATATATATATATATATCCATAAGAACTTAAAAAAAAAAAAACCGATGTCCCTAGTAGACAACTAGGCACTGTTAACTTCCTTTCTATACACTTTTTTTTTGTCTTACAATAAACCATTACTCTCAATTCTAGACATTTTAGAAGCAACATGTCCTAATAACAGATACTTAACTATAGCATAAAGTCATTCAAATATCTATTAAATTAGAGGGATGGTGGGGGGAGGGGCAAGTCTCAAATTTCTGTGAATTCTTTCTACCAGTCTCCCAAATTAACCAAACTTACTGCTGTATATTTGCTTCTGACTTATAGAAATCCTACAGGACAGGTAGAACAGACAGGGTTTCCTAAGCTATAAATCTTTATGGAAGCAGACTGCCACATCTTCCTCCCACAGAGCAGGTGGGTTCAAACTGCTGACCTTTTGGTTAGCAGCCAAGCGCTTTAACCACTGTGCCACCATGGCTCCTTCCAAACCAACCAGGCCTCTCTATAAATCTACTAGAACAGGTTTCCAGTTATTTAAGAGAATGAATCATTGTATGAAAGATGAATTGCCAGGAAGTTCCAATTTGTAAACCAGAAGAAAGCAGGACTGATCTGGTTAAAGCTAGGAGTGGGAGGGGCCTAGGTCCTACAGTGAGCCTGCAAAGACATCTGAGGGCACCCTATGAATCTCCTGTCTCTCACTGTAGGGTTACAGCATAAGAAACTAGGAAGAGAAATATAGAGCTTCTTCAATATGTCAATGATCAATACAATACCTTTAAAGACTCTTTATATGTTTAGTTCTAATACACAGAAAGGAGTGCCTAGGGAGCACAAACAGTTCAGCACTCCTCTACTGGCCAAAAGGCTGGTGGTTTGAACCCACCAAGAAGTGCCTCCAAAGACAGGCCTGGTGATCTGCTTGTGAAAGGCCACAGACTTCAAAACCCTATGGAGTAGTTCTATTCCTACACACACAGAATTGCCATGAGTCAGAATCAACTCAATGGCCAACTAATAACCACAATAAACAGAAAAGCCAATAGCTATTAGTCTACACTTAGTATAGTATGATTCATTTCCCAAATTACTATCCACAGCGTCTCTATATTTCAACATTTCACTCATCTGTACAGATTTTCAGAAGCCCTGGTGGCATAGTGCCTAAGGCATTTGACTGCTAACCAGAAAGCTGGTGGTTCAAATTCACCAACCACTCCTCGGAAGGAAAGTTTGGCAATATACTTCCGTAGTACTGCCTCAGAAACCCAAGGAGGGGTCACTATGAGTCAGATCCAACTGGACAGCAGTGAGTTTTTTTTGTTTTGTTTTGGTTTGTTTTTTTAATGTAGATTTTCAAAGAGAAGATTGTCTTCTAAATATTTTATCCTAGTCTAGGACAGAAATAGCCAAAACTGTCCAGAAGAACTTTCCACAGTGACAGCAATGTTCCTTAATCTGGGCTATCCGATAATCGAGCACTTTAAATACACCTAATTCTTACTATGGAAGTAAACTCCTACTTGATTTAGCTTTAATTAAATTTAATTAACTACATGTGGCTAATGGATACCATAATGGGCAGTTCAGATTATAGCTACAAGTTTCAACAGTCCTGGATAGCACACAGCTCTAGGCACATTCTAAGCTTTCTGAGTTGTAGACTAAAGCAATGGGCTAGGAATTCTAAGTGGCTGTAATCCTTGGCTTCCTAATGATGAGACTCTGAAAATTTACTATGTTAGGTGAGAAAACCTTTTTCATTTTTGGATCACTCACTTCCCCTTTCCTGTCCCTTATCCTGCTCCCAAAAAAGATTTGGTCCTTAGAAAAAAAAAAAAAAAAAACTATTACATAGATTGTAAAATGAAGATCAGTAAGTGGTTAAGTGTATAACTGGAAAACGTCCAAATAGAAATATTGTTATTAAAAGGAAAATATGGGCTTTCAGATTATACATTTGGGATGTTCCAGAAATAGGAAGCTCAGCAACAAAGATGTGACACATTCCACAGACACGAAAGACAAGCATGCTTCTAAACAGCCATGTTAAGTGATTTGTATGAATGATTTAGATGATTTGTTTTATTAAATGGCTACATTCAATTAATCCACATCAATAAGGGAGATAAAAACATATTCTTAAATACATACAATGCTAAAAGCCTCAGTGCCAATGATGAAAAATATAACTGAGAAAAAGAAAGCAACAGAAGAGGATTATTAAATAGTGAAAGTTAACTGCACATCTGACTCACATCTGGATAAAATATTCAAAGCATGTCAGGAATTGTTTTTATAAGAAAAACATGATGTTGTTGTTATTGTTATTTGCCACTGAGTCAGACCCAACTCATAATGACCCGTCATTGGGTTTCCAAGGCAGTATCACTATGGAAGTAGATTGTCCAACCTTCCTTCCGAGGAGCGTCTGGTGGGTTTGAACCACCACCCTTCTGGTTAGCAGTAAAGTGCCTCAGGCACTACACTTCCAGAGCTCCTAAGAAACATGATATTCCTTAAAGTTAGTATTTTTCACATGATAGCTCTTCATATAAAAAGTTCTACATTCTTCCCTATTTTGCACTAAACATATTTTCATGACAGTAAAGTGGAAAAAAAAAAAGCAGGGAGTTTATGAGTTATTACACATAAATGTTGTCATGTGCTGTCAAGTCGGCCCCGACTCATAGCGACCCCTCCTTGGGTTTCCGAGGCAGTATCACTATGGAAGTAGGATTGCCCAACCTTCCTTCCGAGGAGTGGCTGGTGGGTTTGAACCGCCAGCCTTCTGGTTAGCAGTCAAGTGCTTTAGCCACTATGCTACCAGAGCTCCTATTATTACACATAAATAGGAAGTAATAATTCAATCACCTCACCCTTGGTTTAGCCTATGATCATAGAAAGATACTAAAATGTCTAAGTAAGCACACAGAAATACTTCAGAGAAATCAACTGAATTAAAAAGTGTCTGGAAAGTAAAATAATTCTTATCAATATGGACATTTTTAAGGACTCTTTATCTGATCTATTCTAAAATATATTTAAAGAAAAGCCATGAGCTATTTCTATTAACTGTATATGATATGATTCACTTTACAAATTAATATCAATGGCATCGTTATACTTATAGAATTTCATATAACTACATGTGACGTGCACATAAATGTGTTTTGCTTTCAGAAATGGCAAAACAGCATTATTAACTCTAATCATTTCTTTCTATATTGGGAGGTAAAAATGAAGTATATCATGATGAACAGATAGGGAGGGGCGAAAAACACTATCTCTCTATTTTTTTCTTTACAAATAGAATGATAATTCTGAGTAGATTAAGGAACTTTGAGGAAAAGCACTTAATTTATTTTAATTATTATATATGATGAATTCTACCTAGTTTTATGTGATGCTAGTGGAACCCAGCAACAAAAAAGTTAAAATATGAGTTGATTCAACATGCTACTGCAGCTCTCCATTGGTTCCATTCTTCAAAGTAGACAGTGTAAAAGTTAGAAACTGATCTTTCTCACAAAGTATAGATATACCTCCCAGCCACACTAAAAACAACAGAATGCTAATTCTATTATTTTAATCTTCCAGAATTTCTAAATGCATGTGAAACCATCCTTTCTAACTCAGCATAACCAATTTCTTTTTTATTATCTGATAAATCATAAGTGTTTCTCTATTCATGCATACAAATCATTTTGTATTTAAACCACAATTAGCTTTTAAAAATATATTTTGGGTAAAAGGGTTTTATTTGTATTCTGTCTAATAGATGTATTTATCTCAATCACTACATAATAGAAAATAAGTTTGGCACTATATGTCCTATTTTACTTATTTAATATAAAAACAATCTCTTTAAATTCACTTTGTGGAGAATATACCCACTCCTTTTAGGTTACCATTGATCTATATTTTTTTAATCCTTAGTATTATTTTTAAAAGAAAATGAAGGAACTTTTGATTGTTTTTAAATACTTCCTTACTATAGCTTAATGGAACCCTATTTTGCCTAATTCCAGGTGGTATAGACAGTTCTGTCCTTAGCATGATTAAAAATCTTAAAAAAAAAAAAAAAAAAAAAAACTAATGGTTCTTAACAGTGATTTTGCTCTCTCCCAGGGGACATCTGCAGACATTTCTGGTTGTCACAACAGAGGAGGTAATTACTAATGGTACCTAATAGGGAAAGGCCAAGGATGCTGCTAAACATCCCACAATGCACAGGGCAGATCTCCATAAAAAAAAAAACGTTCTGGCTTAAATTGCCAATAGTGCTAAGACTGAGAAACATGGTCATAAAACAGCTCATTAATATTGAGGGCAAATTCAAAAACAATGAGAACTTTCACAGCCTGTTTCTAGCATGCTGCTTCCCAAACCCACTGGTTTTAGGTGTTTCCAGTGTCATTTTAGTACATACACTTGACACACATTTGGGATTCTCGGCATGGGAGTAAAAACACTACAACTGATACCGAAATTTCTCTTTTGACCTAGGCTAGATCCGAAGTTGGCTTGCCTTATGGGAAATTTAATTCACAGGTTTGAGCAACATAAATATTTTCACCAATTAAAAGAGTGAATCTGCTAAATGGAGCAGACATCGCACTGTTGCCCGTTAGCAAATGGACTTGGTTCCTATCTTTCAACATGGGAGTTTAGCTCTTCTCTGAGAGAACAGTCTCAGGAAAGGAATATTCAGTTCCAAGGGATGTTCTTTCAAATCACTGTCAACAACAGAGATAGAAAATGGAACGATGAGAGGCCACTGTGAATGGCTGGGGACTGGGAACTAAAGACTGTTTTCTTCAGTTTTTCAATGTTGTCTTCATGATTAACCTATGTCTCCCTAAAAATCTATTAACCACTCTCATAATTAATTATTCTCATTAATTCTGAAATTAATTAGGCTTTATGTGAAGATATCAAAGAATCTCTGGTGGCACAGTGGTTACAGTACTTGGATGTTAATCAAAAGTTCAGCATGAACCCACTAGCCCACACAGAAGAAAGACATAGCAGTCTGCTTCTGGAAAGACTCACAGCCTTGGAAACCCTCTGAGGCAGTTCTATTCTGTCCTACAGGGTCACTAGAAGTCAGAATGGAATTGACGGCAGTAGATTTGGGTTTTTTGGTACAGAAACCAAACGCTAGTTTATTAAATCAATTAGAAACATAACCAGAAGAGATGTGGAGAGAACAAATATTTATCACAGTTATTCAAAATACACTCTCCTCCTCTCTTACCCTTCACATGTATATTGTTTTGTTTCACTGCACTCTTCTTTTCTGTTAGTACCTTTTTCACTTCTACCCTTTCTCCTCAATGGAAACCATATACTGCCAAAAACCAAAAGAAACTTACAGATCAGTTTGGGCAATGCCTTCATATAACTGATAATGAAGAAAGTGAAGGGAATGATGAAGTTAATAGCCTCAGGACATACATCTGGTTAGACTCAGAGGAAGACTGAGAGCCAAGGCAATTTCCTTTCTCATATATTAAAAAAAAAAAAAAACTCACTGCTATCAAGATGATTTGACTCATAGCAACCCCTCCTTGGGTTGGAACCACCAGCCTTCTGGTTAGCAGTCAAATGTCTTAGGCACTACGCCACCAGAGCTCTAGTACTCTGCTTCTATTTACCTCATCTACTTACTATGACAGATAGCCAGGTTTGGTGGAAAACAAATAACAGTTGCCACAGAGTCAACTCTGACTCATGGCAACCCTGTGTGTTAAAGCTGAACTGTGCTCCAGAGGATTTTCCATGGCAGGCTTTTCAGAAGTAGATCACAGGCCTCCCTTCTGAGAAGACATCTGGGTGGACTAGAACCTCAAACGTTTTCACTAGTAGCCTAAGATATTAACCATTTACATCACCCAAGAACTCCAGCTGAATTGAGGCCATGATTAGTTATGAAATAAACAACATAAACAGAAGGTCTCATCTTTAATTGGCAGAAAGATATTATAGGATTGGCACAAATCAAGAGGGAAGGAGATCTCAGAGGATGAAAGAAAGATGAAAGGATCTCACTGAATAAGAGTGAGAAATCATCTTGAATGGATAAATAATTCATGACTGAAAGTTTATGCCGTGAGTCAAAAATTCTCCAAAGGGTCAATCTTTAATTCAGTAACCCATTATTATGCACTTGCACACCCAGCGTCAAAGTTTATAGGTGTACTTGGAAGTAGCAATGATTAACCAAAAGTAGATTTTTTAAATTCTCACATTAGTAATTGAATTAATAATGTGCAAACATATGTTTATACCACCTTAAGGCATCAATATACTGTATATTAACATCAAACTCTTTTTATGGAGGTCTTTTTGTTGTTTTTTTTCCCTCCCTTTTATTAAAATTCTAGTGAGGACACTTGTTGATGAACTGGGAAGAGTAAGAATGTATTAGATGGAGAATGTTAAGAGTTAAACAGGACAGTTACCCAGGTGGAAAGATACCAGACAGAGTGCACTTTATTATAACGTTGCTGAGGGCAACCTGGCCATATTGAAAGAAGAAATGAAGACACACAAACAATGGTTATTTTCCAAAAGCAGTTGGCATTATAAAGTGATTTGATAATAAAGTACAAAAATTTCCTGCAGCAATAAAAGCACCATGCATTTTCCATACCAAGATGTGTCAGACTAGCAATGAAAAAAATATTTTTCCCATAGTCATTCTTTTAGAAAATATATTCGAGGCCTCGGGAAAAAGGCTTTGTAAAATACTGTCATTTTTATTATCCTCCTATGAAAAACTCAAAGAAAATATATAGTACAGCTACTAAAAAAGTAAAAAGTCATTAAAAGCCTACTTGCAATCTGGATATAGTAACTTTGTCAATATCAAACTTCCTAGATACCAATTGTAATCTAAAACGAATGGCCCACACTACTAAAGAAGAAGGAAATACCAAATAAAAATATCAACCAAACTGCTTTGCTGGATTTAGATATCATTTGGGTCTTTGAAACACAGACTTTTATACTCCAAAATAGAGAAGGAACAGGTACTAACATAAACAGGCACAAACCTAGGGAGCAAAAAGAAATTGGAGCTGCCAGAAGGCGTGGAGGAAAAGAGGAGGAAAGGTGATGCCTATACTATTAATGGAACCCCTGGGTAGTGCTAAAGGTTAAGGCATTTGGGTGCTGATCAAAAGGCTGGAGGTTCGAGTCTACCCAAATGCTCATTTAAAGAAAGACCTGGAAATCTACTTCTGAAAAATTGAAAACCCTCTGTAGAGCAGTTCTTGGACACGCATGAGATCTCTGTGTGGCAGAACAGACTCTACAACAACTGTGCACACTATGGTTTGATGGAAGATTAAATCCAAAATTAAAATGTCATTCTCTTAGGAATTTCTCTGCCTTCCATGGTCTGCCCACTGGTGCCTCCATCACAAATTGAATAGATTGGCCCTCCCTTTTATTATTTTTCCTTTTATTATCATTATTATCACTATTATTAATTATTGGCTTCCATGGTATGCTATCATATTATTTTCTAAAAAATATTAGAAAAGTCTCATGTTTAGAAAATGTATTTGCTTCATCCCACAGTGACTGTCACTAGCATCTAGACTATTCATTGCATAAATCATTATCATTTTTAAATTTGGTACTTTAGAGTATGGCATGTATCCCATTCATAAATATGGTAAAGATTTAAAAATATGTGTGAGAATACATATTTATAAATTTTATACACATACAATACCACTAATGAACTACTATATACAGTGCCAAAACACAAAATTAATATTTTTAATAGTGTGGGAATATATAAACAGACATTGAAGCTCTATAATGTTCTCCTATGCTGCTATCCAATAGCCTAGATAGTCTATAGTTTAGCTTTTATTCACTTGTATTTTATAATGCAATAGATAAAAATAAGAGCCTTTATTAGTTTGTCCACCAATTTCCTCTTGGATTCAAATCCTTACTGTAATAACTATAATGGAAAAGCTCTTTGTGACTGCTGATGTCAACATGATGTGATGCATAGAAGAGAAAAGACATTGTTGTTTCTGAGGTTTTCATTCAATGTCTCCATTTTAATTATAAACCATTTATGCTAATTGAGAATAACTTTATGCATCAACCATGTCTTTGTTTTAAAAATGAATTCCTTCATTCTTTTATTCTATGAATATTCTTGACTATCTCCTATGTGCCAGACAGTGACAGACACAAGAAACATATAAAAATGGACAAGATGACAAGGTCCCTGATACATTCTGGTGTAAGAACACAGAAAAATACAAGTAGCAAAAAAAAAAAAAAGCTAATATAAAACAAGGTAATGGAGTAGACTGAATGTAGTATTGGTGAAGAATACTAAATATTCTATGGCCTGTAAGAAAACAAATAAATTGGTCTCAGAATAAATAACCAGAGTGTACTTTAGAAGGAGCTCTGGTAGCATAGTGCCTAAGGCACTTGACTGCTAACCAGAAGGCTGATGGTTCAAACCCACCAGCCACTCCTCGGAAGGAAGATGAGGCAATCTACTTCTGTAGTGATACTGCCTCAGAAACCCAAGGAGGGGTCGCTATGAGTTGGGTCTGACTCGACGGCACATAACAACAACAACAACAACCTTAGAAGAGAGGATGGTAAGACTTTGGCTCACTTACTTTGGACATGTCATCCGAATAGACAATCCCTAGAAAGGACATCATATTTAGTGAAGTAGAGTGTCAGTGAAAAACACTGATCCAAATCAAATCTTCCATGACACAGACAGATCCATAGTCAAAACAATAGACTCCGTTACACAAACGATCATGCAGATGGCACAGGACCAGGCAATGTTTCACTCTGTTAAAAAAGATTGCCATGAGTCAGAGATGACAGGCTGGCAACTAACAACAGCAACAACAGTGGGAAAGTATCTGTGCTGGTAGGAGAGGAGGTTTGGAGAGTGTGCCAGTGACTCTGAAGAGCAGGCATGTGAGCTATGACCTGAGTTACAAGCTGATCTGGAAAAAGCACATTCCACGTTATAGGTCAGATTGGCCAGGGCAGAGGTTTGAAGGCAGGGATAAGATTGGTAAACTGAGTAGGGAGTGGAATGAGGTAGGAATACAGGTGGGGTCCACATCACTTGGGGCCTGGAGGTCACAGTGAAAAGATTAGTAGGTTTCATTTGTTAAGTTCAATGAGAAGATGCTGAAAGGTGTGCTGTGGAAGGACATGGTCTGATTTATATTTAGAAGACTTCTCCAGTGGCTATATGCCAAGATTTTACAAAACGCATCACCCTACCCTCTACACCGTCTCTGCAGAGATATCCATCTCACTTATTTGGACATAACCCTTGTGCTTTACTCTGAAGGCTTTGAACTAGTCTCCCCATTTAATTTTTCAGTGATCCCATGACAATCTCAAGCATCACAACGACGATGAGGATGACACAAGATGGGGCAGTGTGTCGTTCTGCTGCACCAAGGTTGCTATGAATCAATACTGATTCAACGGCACATAAACAACAGCATGACAGCCTCTCCTTCCAAATTCTCTATAAAGCTATTGGAAATCACGTGCTGCTTTCCAATGTTTGAGCTGCCATTCTCTCATCTCACATAGCAACATGGCCTAGAAAACCAACTGAATTTTCTTCCTTCCACTGTGCTCCTATAGACAAACGTATCACACTTTAGAATTTTTATTTGAAAAATAAAGGACCTGATGTTAGTTCTCATTTGTGTTCCTGAAAAGTAGAGGGGAAAAAAATCTGCTCTCATGTACAAAGAAACGGTGGGTGTACCGGATCTCTGTGGTCACACTTTTAAATCTCTGATTGTGGAAAGGCTTTCTATCCATACTTTAAAAAAAAAAGTTTCTGAAGTTTGGTACATCAAAGTCTTTTTTGTTCCCTTTTAAACCTTGTAACGTTAGCAGTTATAGTAATACCCAATACTATGCTGAAATTCAGACTATTAGAAAACATGGCCTTTCTAATGACTTTAAAATCCTCTCTTCAGGATTTAGAAACTAGGTCCTGCTGTGAGTCAATTGCTGGTGAGCTTCCCAAATTAGATTTTCAGTCTTAGGTATCTTTTACATTTCATCCTTTAGTCTTCAGGATTTCTCCAATTATTGAAGCACAGCCTTTAACATTCCAACATGAAGTCAGTTAATTCCTTACTTTTTCTTATTAGCTGCCTAAATAAACTTGAAACTATTTAACCTCCTGTCTCACAAACACATTATAGACTGCAGGCAGTCCCCAAATTATGAATGAATTCCATTTCTAAGTCTGTCTTTAATCAAATTTGTACATAGGTCAAACAGTTAGGTACAGTTTACATCTAATGTCAATTAGCCAAATGTTTTTCCTGGTATGTAGTATATATTATACTTTCCTATGCATAAAAGTACTAAAAAAACACTTCCAGATACACTAAAACATCTTTAACATAATTATACAGTAAGAATAGTATTTGATGTGTACTACAAAGTAGCACCCGTCTATTATTATGAATCACTGTATGTACCTCAAGTTTTTGATTTAATAGGCTTCACAGGGGTAGCTTTGTAACTATGGGTTGTAAGTCAGATGTTCATAACCTGGGGACTGTCTATACTAATTTGTTGCATGGAGAGTGTGAAAAGTGACAAAAGAATTGCCACCTGACCTTGCCTCTCAAGAGGTTGAGTCTATGTCCTCTCTTAGTTGGCCTTGCCATTGGTCTTGATCAACAGAATGGGACAGAAGTAACACTTTTCAAGTTCCAAGCCTGAGTGTCAGAAAGTCTAAGAAATTTCAGGAAGAACCTTTGCTCGTTTCCTTCCTTGCTGATTTGGAACCTCTGTCACCACTACCATGGGAACAAGCCCAGGTAAACTTGGTACAGAATGAAAGACCATGTGGAGTAGGGATGAGCTGCCCACCTAAGCCATCACAGTCCAGCTTTTGCCCACAGACTGATAAGCAAGCTTAGTCAAGATCAGCCAGGCCCAGATCAGTAGAACCACCCAGCTGAGCACAGCCCAAACTGTAAGCCAGCAGATTTGTGAAATACATAAATGGATGTTATAGTAAGCTGAGGAGCCCTGGTGGTACAATAGTTAAAGGGCTAGTCTGCTAACCAAAAGGTCGGCAATTCAAACCAACCAGCCATGGAATGGGAAAAAGATATGGCAGTCTGCTTCCATAAAAAGTACAGCCTTGGAGACCCTATGAGGCAGTTCTACTCTGTTCTATAGGGATGCTATGTGTCAGAATCAACCTCACAGAAATGGGTTATGTTAAGAAGCCCTGGTGGTGCAGTAGTTAAGCACTCAATTGTTAATCATAAGGTTGTAGGTTCAAACCCACTGCGGGAGAGAAGACCTGGCAGTATGTTCTGGGAAAAATTATAGCACAGGCAACCCTATAGGGTAATTCTACTCTGTCCTCTATGAGTTGGAATCAATTCAATGGCACACCACCACAACATGTTCAGCTACTTATGTCTTGGGTTGGTTGATTATATAGAAAAAGCTAATGACACTATGGCATAAAGTATTTACCTCATTCACTATAAATCAAACATAATTTTTTTCTCAATAAGCTTACCCCACTTTAAACATTCCAGTAAGAGATTTGGCTTCTTACAGCTAACAAGTGAAATAATTTGCTCCTTTTTGCAGCAAATTATCAGTACTATCATTGCCACTAGCTGTCAAATCTTCTACAATGATCTGTAATTTAGAAAAATTAGTAAGCTGGAAATTATTTGTACCTCTTGTCCCTTCGTCCTATTATATTTTCTGCCATAGCTGAGAGGGGGAAAAAATGTTCTAAAATATCTCTAACCATTGGCTAAAGCCATGTAGTATGACGTTTCTTCCTGGTGATGTAATTGAAATGACGTATATGTCTAAAATTTCAATTGATCTCACCAAGTGCAATGACAGGTAGTGGTTAACAACATTTTTTCTCCACAGATGCTGCTTTCCTTTGGCAGTTTCTGCCCTGGGATAAATCCCACAATTCAGGTTGGACTAATAATCTAAAAACACAGAAATATTCACTCAAGCTTTTTAAAGGAATGACATTTCAAACAGTTGGCATGTGCACCTCAGGACAGTTCCTGACAGCATGCTGTCTGTACTTGGATAAGAGCTAGTCCACCTGACTAATTACCACCCAGAAAAAGAAAAAAAAAAAATGTTTCTATTGAATAGATTCCTATTCATGCTGACCGACACGTGTAACAGTAGAACCATGCTCCATAGTGTTTTCAATGAAAGATTTTTCAGAAAAAAATCACCAGCCTTCTCATAGTTATCTACTACCACTATAACAGAAATACCAGAAGTAGGTGGCTTTAAAAAATAGAAATGCATTTTCTCACAGCTTAAGAGGCTAGACGTCCAAATTGAGTATACCAGCTCTAAAGCAAGGCTTGCTTTCTCTGCTGGCTCTGGAGAAAGGGCCTTGTCTCTTAGAGCTTTTGCTCCTAAGTGATCTTCACATGGCTTGGCATCTCTTTCCCCTCGCTTCTCTCTGCTTCTCTCCCATGCTTGTTAATCTATTATACCTCAAAAGAGATTTACTTAAAACACCCTCCATTAATCCTGTCTCTGTAACGTAACAAAGACAACCCATTCCCAACTAAAATCATAACCAAAGGTATAAAACCAAGCCAAACTCACTGCCATCAAGTCGACTGTGATTCACAGTGGCCCCCATTGGGTTTCCAAGGCTGTAAATCTTTACAGAAGCAGGCTGCCTCAGTTTTCTTCCACAGAGCAGCTGGTGGGTTTGAACCACTGACCTTTTGGTTAGCTGCCAAATACTTTAACCACTACACCACCAGAGGTCCTTAACTACAGGTCTAAATGTTAGGATAGACAACACGTATTTTGGGAGGACCCAATTCAATCTGTAATAAGCCCTTCCTTCTGAGGTGCCTCTGGGCAGATTCAAACCTCTAATCTTTGGTTAATAGCTGAGTATATAAATCATTTGCACAATGCAGGAACTACTGAATACAGTTAATAGAATGAATGAAAAAGTGAGGAGACATGATGACTATTAGTATTAACACGTGAAGATTGTTGAACACAAATTCAATATAAAATACCAATAAACAACTTGAAAATAAATTTAAATTTTGAATGTGCTATTTACATCAACATCAAAAAATATAAAAATCTAGGGAAACAATCTAATAAGATTTGACAAAATTATTACAAATAAAATTACCTCTAACACTAGTAAAGAAATAAGATGACTTAAATAAATGGGTAAATTAATTATTATGTTCATGATTGGAAGACATGTCATTGTAATAATTTCTATTTTTCTCCAAATGAATTATGAATTCAGTATAATCCCAAAATAAATGTCAGCATTTTTTTTCTTGTAAAAACTGAAAAAACTGATTCAAAAATTTTGAAGGGAATTCAAAAATCCAAGAATAGCAAAGACAATCTTCTAAAAGAGAAAATGATCAAGGATTTACATTACTGAATATCAAGATTTACTACAAAGCTACAGAAAACAAGACAATGAGGTATTGGCCTAAGGAGCAACAGAATAGTATATCCAGAAATATATCCACCTATATAAAGGCAGTTGGTTTTGAAACAGATGTGTCACTGTAATGCAATGGGGAGAAGAATCTTTTCAATAAATGGTGATGGGTCAAATGGGCATTCATATAAATCAAAATATAACTTGACCTTGCACCTTACACCATATACAAAATAAATCAATTACACATGGACTAGAATCCTGAATGTGAAAGATAATGCAATAGATTTTATGGAAAATAACAAAGGAAAATATCTTTGTGACTTATGGATAAACAAACACTTCTAAAATAAGGCAAGGTGAGAACAAAAAGAGACAGGTGGGATTAATTTAAAATGTTTGTTATTCCAAAGACATTACTAAGAAAAATACATTACACAGAATGGAAGAAAATATTTACGATATACATGTCCACCACACATCTGACACTATTTTTCCATATTTTATTGTATTGTCTGTTTTTACTGATTTTCAGGAAAGCAACAGAGACAGGACTTGAACAAGCACTTTATGAAACAATTATCAAAATGGGTACAAAATATATGAAAAAGTACTCAACTGTATTAGCAATCGGCAAAATGCAAACTAGTGTAACAGAGAAACACTACACACTCACTAAATAATTAAAATTAGAAATCTAACAACACTACACACTGATAAGGTTATACAACAACTGTATCATTCATAAAGTAATCATGGAAGTGCAAACTGTTTAAACCAGTTAGCAAAACCTTTTGCCAGTAACAAGTAAAGCTAAATATACAACTATCCTATGACTTAGGTTTATACCCAGTATCAATACCAATGTCTTTATAAGAAAGAGCCATAAACTAAGAATAGCATAAATGTCCATCGCTACTAGAATGAATAAATTGTGGTATATTCATGCAACGAATTGTGGTTTTGGTGATTGAAAAAAAAAATCCGCTAAGAAAGCTTATCAATGCACACTGTATCTTTGTTACTTCTCCCTATTCATTTTGAAGAAAATAAGATAAATTGGTCATTGAGAGTAACATAAATAGGTGTTACAGGGAAATGATGTTGTAGTTGTTAGGTGATGTCAGCTCCAACTCATAGCAATCCTATGCACAATAGAACGAAACTCTGCCTGGTCCTGCACCCTCCTCACAAACCTTGGTATGCTTGAGCCCATCAGGCAAATGATAGTTGTAAATGTATATTGGAGATAGAAATAATAAGATACCAGCCCAAAGCACTGAGAACTCCAGGACTGAAAGTACTTAATTAGTGAGATCAGATACAGCACTTTCATTCCAAGCAGGGGAAAAGGTTTTAAAAGTTGACAGATGAATCTGTGAAGACTGGATTGGTCCCTGTTTCCAGAAGTGGTTTAACCCAAAGAAAGAAGCAGAGAGAAGCTATCAGGGGACAGAGTTCTAGCCCACCTTTACTTATGACTTTCTGATTCATCCTAGCCAAATCACTTATCTTGCTTGCCTCAGTTTCCCTAACTGCTCTATTATATAGCACTTATCACTTGCTTTTAAACAGAAAGTATCTAAAGTGAATGGAAGAAATGATGAAATAAAAGGACTGAACAGAAGATCTCAAAGCAAAGATCGAGAGGATAAAGTATATTAATGAAACATGCAAAGACCTCAAGCTGGAAAATCAAAGGGGAAGAACACACTTGGTGTGGCTCAAGCTGAAAGAACTGCAGGAAAAAATTTAAGCCTCAAATTGCAGAACTGAAGGATTTTAAGGGCAAAATATTGGCAATGCAGAAAGTATCAAAAGAAGATGGAAGAAATACACAGAGACACTGTCCCAGAAATAACTGGTAGACATTCAACCATATCAAGAGGTAGCATGTGATGAAGAACTGATGGTATGAAAGCAAGAAGCCCAAGCTGCAGTAAAGTCATTGGCAAAAAACAAGCCTCCAGAAATTAAAGGAATATCCATTAAGATGCTTCAACAAAGATATGCAGCACTGGAGGCACTCATTCATTTATGACAAGAAATACGGAAGACAGCTACCTGGCCAACCGACTAGAAGAGATTCATATCTGTGCCCATTCCAAAAAAAGGTGATCCAACAAAATGTGAAAACTATCAAATAATATCATCAATATTACATGTAAGTAAAATTTTGCTGAAGACAATTCTAAAATTGTTGAAGCAGTAAATCTACAGGGAACTGCCAGATATTCAACCCAGATTCAGAAGAGGGCATGGAACAAAAGATATCATTATTGATGTCACACAGATCTTGGCTGAAAGCAAAGGACACCAGAAAAAATGTTTACCTGTGTTTTACTGACTGTGGAAAAGCATTCAACTGTGTGGATCATGACAAATTATGGATAACACTACAAAGAATGGACATTCCAGAACACTTAATTGTGCACACACATGGTCATGGACATAGACCTAGAGGCAGTCATTCAAGCAGAACAAGGGGATAATGTGGTTTAAAATCAGGAAAGGTGTACATCAGGGTGTATCCTTTAATATACTAACCCAATCTGTATGCTGAACAAATAATCCAAGAAGCTGGGCTACATGAAGAAGAACAAGAACATGGTACTAGATTGGCAGAAGACTCATTAACAACCTGTGATATTCAGAAGACACAACTTAGCTTGCTGAAAATGAAGAAGACTTAAAGGACTTACTGATGAAGATCAAAGACTATAGCCTTCAGTATAGTTTACACCTTAAAATGAAGAAAACAAAAATCCTCAAACCAGGACCAATAAACAAGCCATGATAAATAGAGGAAAGACTGATTTTGTCAAGAACTTCATTTTACTTGGATCTACAATCAATGCCCATGGAAGCAACAGTCAAGAAATCAAATGATGCATTTGCATTGAAAAAATCTTTAAAAGTGTTTAAGAACCAAGATGTCACTTTGAAAACTAAGGCATGCCTTACCCAAGTCACGGTATTTCCAATAGCCTCATACACATGTGAGAGCTAGAAAATGGTAACAAAGACTGAAGAAGATGCCTTTGAATTGTGGTGTTGGCAAATAATATTATATGTACCATGGACTGCTAGAAGAATGAATAAATTTGTCTTGGAAGGAAGTATGCAGTAGCCAGAATGCTCCTTAGAAACAAAAATGGCCAGACTTTGTCTCTTATATTTTCATCATGTTGTCAGAAGGGACCAGTCCCTGGAGAAGGATAGCATGCTAGGTAAAGTATTAAAAAAAGAAGAAAAAAAAAGTATAGATTCAGTTAAAAAAGAAAAAGAGGGAGGGAGAGACCCTCAATGAGATAGACAGACACAATGGCTGAGGCAATGGGCTCAATTATGGTAATAATTGTGAGGGTGTCACAGAAATGGCTGTGTTTCATTCTGTTGGGCACAGGGTCTCTAATCTTGGAACCAACCTGATGGCACTTAACAACAACAACGTTGTCTTCAACATGTCATATAATTTTCTTTTTTTAATTGTCCTTATCCCCATTAAACTAGATCCACAAAACTAGGAATTTTTTTATATGAATTGAATTTTGTGAATATTCATGAGTGTGTGAAAATAGACACATCAAATACATATGGGATAATGTTTTTTGCAAGACACGACAAAAATGATGCAGAAAATCCATCTTCAGTTTCCAGCAATTCACACGATGAAGGTGGTGGTGGCAGTGAAAATAATGCAGTTGTTGTTGTTGTTATTTGCCATCAAGTCAGCCCCGACTCATAGCGACCCCTCCTTGGGTTTCCGAGGCAGTATCGCTACGGAAGTAGGAATGCCCAACCTTCTTTCCGAGGAGTGGCTGGTGGGTTTGAACTGCCAGCCTTCTGGTTAGCAGTCAAGTGCCTTAGGCACTATGCTACCAGAGCAGTTAGTTACACTGATGTTTACTCTTTGTAGAACAAAATACTTGGTTACTTGGGGGTAGGTTTTGTAAAGCCCTAGAGTTCTAGCCCACTCCCCAAACTCACACTATGTTAGGGTCTTTCACGGTACATACAATAATCTTCAAAATAACCTCATTTCAAAAGCACATATTATATTTCTTTTTTTGTATATAGTAACAGAAAGGAATTTGTTTAATGACTGATAGAGTTAAAGGGTTAAGATGTAGTTCCAGAGAGTCTAGAAACAAATATTTACTGAATGTCAACTCTTTATATCCTACATCATGCTCATACAACTCAGACACAGACTATTACACAAGAGCTATACCTATATGGAATTTGCTATATGTCCACAAACATAGGAATGTGAAAACTTAGCAAAGCATGATAAAGTGTATAGCTATCAAATAAACATTCAGATCATAAACACCAAGTATAATTAGAGGAGGGTAATATATTCTCCATGATCAGAAAACATCTTGTGGAAATTGTAGCATTTGCTTAATATCTTGCAGAATATATGGTATCTAGCCTTTAGAGGGGGAGCTCTCGTAGCATAGTGCCTAAGGCACTTGACTGCTAACCAGAAGGCTGGCGGTTCAAACCCACCAGCCACTCCTTGGAAGGAAGGTTGAGCAATCTATTTCCGTAGTGATACCACCATGGCAACCCAAGGAGGGGTCGCTATGAGTTGGGTCCGACTCGATGGCACATAACAACAACAACAACAACAACAGCCTTTAGAGGAATAAAAGCCATTTCCTCCAAGATAGCAACCTGCTATACTGCCAGTTGATCTTGGTTGGGTTCATTAACCCCTGCAGCTGCTTGAGTCAGGAGAAGCCTTCAGCTTGATGTTTAAACCATGAACTTGGGACTTGACAGCCTCTACAACTGTGTGACCCAATTCCCTGAGAAAAATTTATCTATGTCTCTCTTTATATATAAGCTTCACTGATTTTACTTCTCTAGAGAACCTAACTTAAGGCAGGATCCCTGGTGTCCCAGTGGTTAAAGCACTCAGATACTAACTGAAAAGTTCTAATTTACATTAGAATAATAGTTAGAGGTTGACATGTTGATAAACGATCTGATCTACACTGATCAAGGGCACGGTGCAGTACTATGCAACGTTTTCTTCAGTTGTGCATAGGGTTGCCATGAGTCAAGCACTAACTCAACAGCAACTAATAACTTGTTCAAAACATTTTAAGGAGCCAATAAGTTGACCATTTGATATACACTAGAGTATGGATAAGGAGCCCTGATCATGTAGTGGCTAAGCACTTGGCTGCTAACTGAAAATTCAGCAGCTCAAACCCACCACCTGCTCCATGGGAGAAAAGACCTGGTGATCAGCTCCCTTAAAGATTAAAAACCAACCAAACTCACTGCCGTCGAGTCGCATCCAACTCATAGAGACCCCTGCTTTGGTTTCCGAGGCAGTATCACCATGAAAGTAGATTGCCCAATCTTCCTTCCGAGGAGTGACTGGTGGGTTTGAACTGCCAGCCTTCTAGTTAGCAGTCAAATTCCTTAGGCACTATGCCACCAGAGCTCTTCTTTAAGGATTACAGCCTTGGAAACTCTATGGGGCAGTTCTAATCTATCCTAAAGGGTTGTAATGGGTTAAAGCAGTCTTGATGACACAGAGGCAACAACAACCAAATAGTGTTGATATGACAAGGAATTAAGATGTCAAGCCAGCTTGTGGAAGTCCTTCAGGGCAGCAGAGCTTATCCTGCAGGGCAGTAAAATCCCAAGCTATCCACAGAAAAGTAAGGGTAGAGATGGAGTTAATATCTCCCAAATTGTGCTTATGAACCTTAAATGTCTTACAGGAAAAAAGCTAAAAACCAAAAACTCTGTTGACTGCTATGGGATGCCTTTGGGATATTAATGAACTAAACTCTAAACTGCTGTCAGGTCGATCCCAACTTCTAGCTATCCTCTAGAACAATGTAGAACTGCCACAGAAGGAGACTGCTATACCTTTCTCTCCTGGAGGTGCTGGTGGGTTCTAATGATAATTAGAACTTTTCAGTTAGTATCTTAGTGCTTTAACCACTATGCCACAGGGTTCCTGCCCTCGGCTAGGTTCTCTAGAGAAGTAAAACCAGTGAAACTTGCATATAGAGAGAGACAGAGATAATTTTTTTTCTCAGGGAAATGGATCACACAGTTGTAAAGGCTGGCAAATCCCAAGTTCATGGTTTAAACATCAAGCTGGAGGCTTATCCTTACTCAAGTATCTGCAGGGTATAATGAACCCAACCAAGATCAACAGGCAATACAGCAAGTGGCTGACTTGGAGGATGATGAATCCAATATCAGCACATAAAATGGCAGATTGTTTGCTCACAGGTTACAAAGGCAACAATCCCAAGATTGGCAGGCAATATGGTCTAGCTCCAGTAACTGGATGACACTGAGCTAGATGCAGGACCCAGATCCAGCAGAAAGTCAAAGAATTTTCTCAGGATGTCCATACATATATACTGGAAGCAGGCCACACCCCTGAGGAAACTCCATTTCAACTGAGTAGCCCACATACCATGTCTCATCATGGAGGTGATTATGTTACATTAGACATCACCATGGGGGATAACTACATCACAACTGCTTAAACCACTTAGAATCATGGTCTAGCCAAGTTGACACACAATATTAACTACCATAACTCCTTATTCGAGGACCAGGTAATCATAAATCATAATGTTGTTTTCTAAGAAAGCATAGTCAAACACACCACTGACATGACAATATAACCCCTATTTTGTACTATATGACATTAGACATTTCTGATTTCCCTGGGATCACTATCTACATAAAACACATGACATCCACATTTCACTTTGAAATCTTGATCCCACAGAAGCAGCCTGGAGGCTGGGCTGAACGGGTGTTTCATTCCCCAATTTGTCATTATCTTATTTCAAGAAGGCTCTGGAGACAACTGCTGACATATCCATGCTTCGACTCCCATCTGTGTGAAATGAAATAATGGCTACCTCCTTCCTCCCTCCCTCCCTCCCTCATCAAAATCAGTGAGCAACAACAGCACATTAAAATCAAGGAGGCAGGAAGGATTTGTAGGAAAGAAGCTTGGGTCAGTTATCATTGAAACAAAACAAAACAAAATTTAGCCAGCCTTTCTCAACCAGGGTTCCATGAGATAATTAAGCCCTACTGAATATAAATGAGTGACATTTTTTCCCAATTATCCCAAGGATGGTACAAAGCTAGTACTATACTAGATGTGCAGGAGGGAAGTTATTCCTTATGTGCAATACATAGATGGCTAGGGCTGTAGGGCTGAATTTTCTGGGGAACTCAGCTTGGGAAGAGGTGACACAATATACCATATACAATACAGGCATGGGTAATTGATGAGATTTTGTTTAAGAAAGAAGACCATACATTCTGGATCTATAGATACAAAGTATAACCATATTCTAGAAGGAAATTCATTAACCTGGGATGATATTGTAATAAATGGCCCATAAATTTGTGATGTCACACAGAAGTAACAAGGGAAAATAAAAGAATAAATAATGTTCCATCTTTTACACTCATAACAAGCTTTTAAAAGAATTCCTGACTTAATAGCTAAAATTTATGGAATTCATTTAATATTCTACACAGTGTGCTTCTTCTGCAGGGCAAACATCCTTTTTCCTGTTTTAGAGATGAGAATGAGACCCAGGAAAGCATGCCTCCTTAACAACTAAAGTTGGTGTGAGGCAGAGCTTCTACATCTAATCAGTTTAATGACATCTGAAAGCATTCCTCTAGTAACTATCTACTCTTAAACAAAGAAATCCTTGAGTGACACAAATGGTTTACTACTCGACTACTAAGGCATTTGACTGCTAACCAGAGGAGCCACTCCTCGGGAGGAAGACTAGGCAATCTACTTCTGTAGAGATACCAGAAACCCAAGGAGGGGGCCCATTATGAGTCGCAATCGACTCGAGGGCAATGAGTTTGGTTTGGGTTTTTGTTTTTCATTGTTTTTTACTATCTGAAAGGCTGGCTATTTGAACCTATCCAGAGATACCTCTGAAGACAGGCCTAGTGATCTGCTTCTGAAAGATCCAGAAATAAAAACCCATTGCTACTGAGTCAATTCAAACTCATAGCAACCCTACAGGACAGAGCAGAAATTACCATAGGGTTTCCAAAGCTACAAATCTTTATGGAAACAAACTATCACAATCTTTCTTCCCGGAAGTAGCTGGTGGGTTTGAACTGCTGACTTTTTGGTTAGCAGTTGAGTGCTTTAACCACTGCCTTACCACGGCTCCTCAAGATCACAGCCACAGAAAACTCTACGGAGCAGTTTTATGCTGTACACATGGGGTCACTGTAAGTCAAATAAACTGGAAGGCAAATAACTTCACAAAAGCCCCTCAAGGTACGGTTTATCCCCATGTGAAGATGAGAAAACAGGTTCAGCGTGCTAGCAAGTTTCAGACACAGGTCCACTGACTGCAAATCTTGCAAAACTTCTCAAACATGGCTGAAGGAAAGCATTGCAGACCAAGATAGACAATAACATTCAAATTCAAAAATAAAATCCAAACTTAGGATCCAGAACTCATAAAACAAAATAAATGTATAAAATTCTTTTTTTGTTACTTATTTTCATGGTTCTGAAGTTATTAAAGCTTAAAATTACACTACAACTTTCGCATACCCTATAAAATGTAATAGATTAAAATGTCATTCCAAACCAAACCAAACTCACTGCCGTTAAGTCAATTCCAACTCATAGCGACCCCCTTGAGTTTCCAAGGTGGTAAATCTTTACAGAAGTAGATTGTCCAGTCTTCCTTCTGTGGAATATCTGGTGGGTTTGAACCGCCAGCCCTCTGGTTAGCAGTCAAATGCCTTAGGCACTATGCCACCAGAGTTCCTTACTACTGGTGGGGGACAAAAAAAGAGGATCCGGATGCATATTTTCATTTCGGTTAAATATTTTGAAGTAATCTTTACTTCAAATAATTTATAGTGAATGCTAATCTTTAGCTTTTGTGCTAACATTATGATTCTTCAAAAATGATTATAACTGCAAATCATGTATGTAACTACATATATGTATTCTTATGGGATGCCTATGTATTTAACTTTAGTTGTCTCTTGTCAGGAAATTAATCAGTGCACAGTTAATATTCATCCTTTAGAAGGGGCACATTAAATGGTTCTATTATTAAATTTTCTATTTAATTCCACAAAGAAAATTCTAGCTAATTTTTCAAGAACCTATCTTAGTGATTGTAAATTTAACAGCTAACAAAACTACTGAATATTCTCTCTTTCCAAATAACTGTAAACTCTTTGGAAGAAGATACCATTCTCTAACCTTATAATATCCTGAGTTTGATTACAGTGGTCTTGTAACAGGCAGGTGTACAATGTAGGTTTGAAACCAAAAAACCCAAACTCACTGCCATTGAGTCAAATTTGACTCATAGCAACCCCCTCTGGGTTTCCAAGGTGGTAACCTTTATGGAAGTAGATTGCCCAGTCTTCCTTCCACAGAGTGGCTGGTGGGTTTGAACTGCCAACCTTCTGGATAGCAATCAAATGCCTTAGGCACTATGTCACCAGAGCTCCTTAATATAGGTCCAAAGATAACAGTTATTCTGAAGATAATGATAATGATTAAGATCCATTTCACCGGATAGTTAATGAGAAAGACGTGGGTTTTGATTGATGCTTCTGTGTAACCTGTTGAACCATTTAACTCCTTTAGCTTTCAGTTTCTTCACCTATATAAAAGACAAGGATAAATAAAATACCTACCTTACAAATCATATGACAGAATAAAAGGGATAATATACTTCAAGTATTTCACCCTGTCCTGGCACAAGAGCAACTCCCAATATATGCTACCTAATGCTATTATCCATTACTGTTGATTTAGACTCATAATAACTCTATAGTCAGAGTAGAACTTTCACACAGGGTTTCCAAGGCTGTAAATCTTTACTGAAGCAGACTGCCACATATTTCCCTGCAGAGTGGGTGTTGTGTTTGAATCACCAACCTTTAGGTTATCAGTCAAGCACTTTAACTACCGTAGCACAAGGACTCCTCATGAATAAGGACGAATAGGAAAGATTAAGAAAAATTGATGAATTTGTATCACAGTGTTGGTGAAGAATATTGAATAGACCATGGACTGCCAAAAGAATAAACAAGTCTGTCCTGGAATAAGTACAGCACCGATGCTCTTTAGAAATAAGGATTTATTTCTAAGATGAGACTTCATCTCACATAGTTTGGACGTGTTATTAAAAACAAACAAAACCAAAACACACTACCATCGAGTCAGACTGACTCACAGCAACCCTTCCTTGGGTTTCCAAGGCAGTATCACTACAGAAGCAGATTGCCCAACCTTTCTTCCAAGGAGTGGCTGGTAGATTTGAACCGCCAGCCTTCTGGTTAGCAGTCTAATGCCTTAGGCACTAGGCCACCAGAGCTCCTGGACATGTTATTAAAAGGGAGCAATTCCCAGAAGACATCATGCTAGGTAAAGTATAGGGTCAGCAAAAAGGAGTAAGCCTCTCAATGAGATGGACTGACAAAGTGGCTGCAACAACAGATTCAACATAGCAACAACTGTGAGGCTGATGGAGGATCAAGTAGGTTTCATTCTGTTGTACATATGGTCCCCCTGAGTCAGAACTGACTTGATCACACCTAACAACAACAGCAACACTATTATGTTGTTATCATTAAATCAATTTATTAAACTAATTCTTTTCAAAACAAGTATTTAGAATAAAAGATTCAGGAATGGTATATATTCACTAGATGTTTAATTATATTCTCTTTGTTTTTTGTATCTGGCTATGCCCTAAGTATGTGTCTCCTTTTTAATTAATATTGCCGATGACATGGCATCCCTTTCAATCTTCATGATCAAGTAATATTTAAGCTCATAATTTTGTTCCTCAATAAAGTTTTTTTTTTCCAGTTTTCATTTTTATCTACTATTATTTCTTTGCAGGATGTAGCTAATAATTTGAAAACTATCTCCATCTCTTCTGCCCTCCATTCTTTATCTCCCTCATTATTTTCCACCACTCATCTGTCAGTTTGTCATACTGTGGTGGCTTGTGTGTTGCTATGATGCTGCAAGCGATGCCACCACTATTTCAGATACCAGCAGGGTTACGCATGGTAGACAGGTTTCTGCAGAGATTCCACACTAAGAAAGACTGAGAAGAAGGATAAGTACATTTTTTAAAAAACTGGCCACTGAAAACCTTATGAGTAGCAAGGAAACACTGTCTGATATAGTGCCAGAAGATGAGCCCCTCAAATCAGAAGGCACTCAAAATACTATGGGGGAAGACTTGCCTCTTAAAAGTAGAGTTGACCTTAACGACATGGATGAAGTAAAGCTTTTGAGACCTTTATTTGCTAATGCGGCACAACTCAAAATGAGAAGAAACTGCTGCAAAGATCAATTAATAATCATATTAATAATCAAATTAACAATCAGAACTTGGAATGTACAGAGCATGAATCTAGGAAAATTAGAAGCTATAAAAAATGAAATGGCATTAGTGAGCTGAAATAGACTGATTTTGAATCGGATAATCTATTATGCTGGGAATAACAAATTACAGAGGAATGACGTTTCACTGATTGTCAAAAAGATCAATTCAAGACCTACTTTGAACTATAATGATGTCAGTGACAGGATGATATTCATATGCCTATAAAGAAGACCAGTTAATACTACTGGAATACATAAGCACTCAAATTTATGTACCAACTCCTAAAACCAAAGATAAAGCAACTAAAGATTTTCACAAGTTTCTGCAGTCTGAAAATGACCAAGCATGCAATGAAGATGTATCGATATTTACTGGTGATTGGAATGTGGAAGCTAGAAATGAAGAAGTAGCATCTGTAGCTGGAAAAAAATGGCCTTGGTGACAGAAATGACAATGCAGAATGCATGACAGAATTTTGCACAATGAACAATTTCTTCATTGCAAATACTTTCTTTAAACAACATAAACTGTGACCACACACATGGACCTTGCCATAGAGAATACACAGGAAACAAACAGCCTACCTAGGTGGAAAGACACTATGTAGAAGCTCAATATCACCAGTGTAGAATAGACTATCAGTTGCTCACATTCAAGTTTAGCTTGAAACTGAAGAAAATGAAAACAAGTCCACAAGACCCGAAACATGATTTTGATTACATCCCATCTGATTTTAGAAACAATCTGAAGAAAAGATGTGATGCATGGAACACCAGTGACTGAAGACCAGACAAGTTACGGGGTGGTTTCAAAGATATCATACGTGAAGAAAGCAACAGTCCATAAAAAGATAGGAAAGGAAATACTGCACCATCTGTATTTTAAACATTAGCAGAGTCATCCATAGTGGACAGGCTTCAGAGGAACTTCCAGACTGAAGCAGGCTAAGAAGCAAGGTCTGCAAATCTACTTCTAAAAATCAGCCAATGAAAACCGTATGGATCATAACTTAGTATTTTCAATATAGTGCTGGAAGCTGAGCCCCATACGTGAAAAGGCACTATGCAATAGCTGCAACAATGGACTCAAACACAAATATACCAATGACCATCAAAATGGCACAGAACTGGGCAGTACTTTATTCTGTTGTATACAAGGTTGCCATGATTGAAGCCAATCTATTTGTAAATAGAGCTGCAGCAACTAACAACAACATCATATAAAAAGTGAAAAGGCTTAATATACTGATAACTTCAGTCTACATGACCATGAGACTAAATGAACTAGATGGTACCTGGCTAATACTGTCAACCACTCAGAAAGGGATCAGTACAGGAGATCCTGGATAGAGTGGGAGAACAATGTGGAACAAAACTCAAAACCACAAAAAACGACAAGACTTACTGATCTCATAGAGCCTGGTGAAAACCCTGAGACTATAGCCCCTACTTACCCTTCAGGACTTGAACTGAACTCACTCTTTTGGCTTCTAACCAAACAATATACAGGTATGTAGGGTGAACATTTATACTGGGTAGATACACTTCTTAGAATGATCAATCATGGGAAAACAGAAAGGCAGTATTTACACAGTAAAGAAAAAATAGGGAGAGAGAGGTCATTTAAGATACAACTATTGGTCTCTACTAATCTGGAGCAAAAGAAAAGGAAGAAACCCAAAGATTCAAAATCAATCCATAGGACTAATTGTCCATACAAACCACGACCTCATCCATGCTAAAAACAGAAGAACTAGATGGTGCCTCGCTTCTACTATTGACCATTCTGATCAGGAACACAACAGAAAGTCCTAGATACAATGAGAGGAAAAATGTAGAACAAAATTCAAATTCCCAGAAAAAGCCACTTAATAGACCGATAAAGACTAGAGGAACCCTAAAACTAATACCCTAAGATACCTTTTGAATTTGGCCATGAAGCCACTCTTGAAGGTCACATTTGACTCAAATAATGTTGTATTGTTATGTTATGTGCCGTTGAGTCTGACCCAACTCATAGCGACTCTTCCTTGGCTTTCCAAGGTGGTATCTCTACGGAAGTAGATTTCCCAACCTTCCTTCCCAGTAGTGACTGGTGGTTTGAACTGCCAGCCTTCTGGTTAGCAGTCAAGTGCCTTAGGCACTGCGCTACCAGAGCTCCTACTCAAATAATAGCTTGGCTTATAAAGTAAACAATATTACCCATGAGTAATGTGTCCCTTAAATGTTCAAGCATATGAGGCAAACATTCAACATTTACCTAAAAGCAAAGATCAGATGGTAAGGAGGGGAAGCTAGATCAATGGAAACAGAACAAAAAATGGATGGAAATAATGAGAATGTTTATACATTATAAAAATTGTAACGAATGTTACAGAATAATCCGTGTAAGAATTGTTAAATGGGAACCTAATATGCTGTGTATAATTTCACCAAAAACACAATAAAATATATTTTTTAAAAAGTGGTAAGGTGGAGAGATAGTGATCAACCATTTTTCTGGATGGCAGAAACCCAGGATCTCTGGGCCAAAAGACCCAGGGTCAGGCTCCTGGGTCAGAGTGCAACCAAGTGACTACCTGCTCTCCTTCATTAGAACAAAAAACTGGGTTTTTTTGTTTTTTTATTGTGATTTGGGTGAAAGTTCACAGAGAAAATTCACTTTCCGTACAGCACCTCACATACACTTTGTCTCATGACATTGACTACAACTTACACCAATGCAACAGCTCCCCTCCCACTTCCTCCCAGTAGTTACCTCTTCACTGTATCCATCCCTCCATGCACTCCTGCCCTCTGAGCTCTCTCCCTTTGCATAAACAGCCCTTCTTTCTCCCACGATTGTGTGTCTCCAAGGAGTGTATCTACCTCAGGTGAATGTTCAACTCATATGTCTGTCTTTTGTTCAGCTAGAAGCCACAGGTATGGGTTCAATTCCAGACCTGAAGGCTAGCTAGGGGCCACAGTCTCAGTGGTTCCACTAGGCTCTATCAGACCAGCACCTGGTCCCCCTTTTTTGTATTTTCCCCAAAATGATTTTGAGTTTGTTCCACATTGTTTTCCCTCTCTATCCAGGATCTCCTACATAGATCCCCCTCCAAGTGGTTGACAGTGGTAGCCGGGCACCATATAGTTCTTCTGGTCTCATAGTCATATAGGCTATGGATCGCATGGTGTAGCAGTTGCTAGGACTAATTGTTTCCATGAATCTTTGGTTTTCTTCATTCTTCTTTGCTCTGGCCAAGGAGGGACCCAACATTGCATCTAGATGGCTGCTTGCAAGCTTTTAAGATCCCAGTCACTACTTCCCAAAGTAGGAGGTGGAACAATGTTTTGTGTAGTATGTTATGCCAATTGAGCCTGATGTCCCCTGTGACTATGGTCCTAAGCCCATGGGTTCAACTACTTGCTCCCTCCGGGTAGCTGACTGTGACCAAGAAGTGACTACAAACTTTTCCCTTGTCAGCTCTACTATACACCTGGGAATTCTTACAGAACATACAAATACACTTGTAGCACAACTGTCTGCCAACCCTATACATGGTCTTGGGTACACTCCCTGATGCATAGACATACCTAATAGTTCAGCCCGTCAACCCATCTATCCATCCATATACCCATGTTTGCCTTCACTGAGAACACAGTATTGTATGTGCAAAAGGGTTCATCTTTGTTGCCTATACCTCCCATGTACCTCTCTATGTCTTCCTCTTCCTCAATGCCACCATGTTGATCACTCACATTTGGTATATTTCCCTTCTCTCCATCCAAATCAATACTTAACTCTACCTGTCTAACAGTGTTCCCCCCTCCTCTCCCACCCCTGATAATCAATAAAGAAAATTTCCTTCCACATATAAACCTTTCCTCAACTTTCACAATAATGGACTAATACAATATTTGTCCTTCTGTGATTGACTTATTTCACTCAGCAAAATGTCCTCCAAGTTCATCCACGTTATGCGGTTTTGCAGATTCTACATTATTCTTTAGGGCTGCATACTATTCCATTGTGTGTATGCACCATAGTTTGTTTATCCATTCCTCAGATGATGGACATCTTGCTTGTTTCCATCTTTTGGCTTTTGTAAATAGAGCTGCGATGAACATGGGTGTCCATATGTCTGTTCTTGTCATGGCTCTCACTTCTTTAGGATAGATACCTAGTAATGGAATGGCTGGGACAAATGGTATTTCTAATTCCAACATTTTAAGGAATCACCATACTGCTTTCCACAGTGGTTGTAACCTTTTACAGTCCCGCCAGCAGTGTGTGAGAGTCTCAATCTCTCCACATCCTCACCAGCATTTGTTATTTTCTGTCTTGTTGAACTTGGCTACTAGTAGCGGGGCAGATGGTTTGTTGTTATTTTGATTTGCATCTCGCTAATGGCCAATGATCATGAGCATTTCATGTTTGTTGGCCACCTGAATATCCTCTTTGGTGAAGTGTCTATTCATGTCTTCTGCCCATTTTTTAATTGGATTATTTGTCTTTTTGTTACTGAGTTTTTGTTACGGAGTTTTCTATAAATTCTAGAGGTAAGTCCCTTGTCAGATATGTCATTGCCAAATATTTTTTCCCAATCTGTAGGTTCTCTTTTGATTCTTTTGGAGAAGTCTTTGGAAGCACATAAAAATTTAATTTTTAGAAGGTCCCAATCATCTGGTTTCTCTTCTTCTGTTTGTGCATTTTTGGGTTATGCTTCATAGTCTATTTATACCATATATTAGGGCCTTAAATTTTCCCCTAGTTTTTCCTCGAGGAACTTTCCAGTTTTAGGTTTCACATTTAAGTCTTTAATCCATCTGGAGTTAGTTTTTGTGTATGGTGTGAGGTACAGATCTTGTTTCATTTTTCTGCAAATGGATATCCAGTTTTGCCAGCTGTTTTGTTGTTGTTGTTGTTTGTTTGTTTTTCTCCCATTTTCCTATTCTACTGGCCTTCTGTTAACGGGAACTCTCTCCAAATGTGAGTTATAGCTGTCAGTTTTCACTTCCAGTAGTACACTGAATTTCTCTTTCTCTGGGTCCACACAACATTTTCATGGTAAACTGGGAGAGGCCATGCCACAGGTTGCCATATTGACATTCTTTTAAATGAAAAAGCTTAGCTAAAATTAAAATACATATTTTTATTACCGTATTTAAACCATGTCAGCTTTTCCCTCTTAGCTTTATTGCTTGTGTCTAAAGAACAGACAGAAAACAATGAGGTTAATCTTATTGGTGCTTACAATCGTGTTTGGTTCCTTACTTTTATTTCTATATTCCTTATTTTTATAGCTAACCTGTTTTAAATATTCAGTTCTCTGTAATGAGTTGACTATTTTCATTAAGAATAGCAAATACTCCATTTCAGTCCTATTTTAATATCTCCAACTATTTGAGTGTTTCTGCTTCCTCCAACAATTCTTTTTCACATTCTTATTCCAAACGCTGAAATTGAGAACACTCCACGTTCTCTCCCTTGCTCTCTATGCCTCACTCTCTGTTTTTGTACATGTGTCTGTAAGTATGTGGGTTGCCTGGAGGTACTTAGCCTGGACAGTAGAGCCATCACTGAGGTTCTTAATAAAACGTATATCCTCCTTTGATGTTTGTGTGGGTCGGAAGAATATAGTGTCCTTTCAGGTGATTGTCTTTGAAGGTCTGGCTTTCCACTGGAAGGGAGTAAGGATTTAGTAAATGGAGATGGTACAATGTTCTCCTACCAACAAAATTTAGGGATTGTGGATGATGAGCTGTGGTTAGTTCCACTTCTATCTCTAGTTCCTATCACATAGTAGACACACTTTTTAAACATTTTTCTTTATGATTGAATTGTTTCATCTTTAATAATTTTTTTCAACCAAAAGATTTATCATTTAGGATAGCAAAAACATCAAGCTTTTTACATCTTTTGTGTCCTCAGCTGACTGTGGAAAGAAGCTGAATATAGGAAAATAACCAGGGAAAAGAAAAGAGCAGATTTTGTTTATTTGCCTAAGAAGCAACTGGTCTAAAAATGCTTCTAAAAACTTTTTACAAGAAGAGATAAATGGGGTTTCCCTTACCAATAAAACAAACAGGCAATTATCAAGTGATATGTGGACAATAATAAACTTAGCATGGTTACACTAAGAAGTGATTAGGATTCTTAACGGGGGTGGGGGGAGTAGTTAAGTAAAGAATAAACTGGTAATTGTATATTGTGATTGACAATCTTAAAATGAAAAAACTTCCATCTTTTCATAGCTATAATCAACTGCAGCATTTCTTTTATATAGCTCTTTTCATAAAACTATGTTCCATATATTGTTACTTTTCATAATGACAACAGATAGAGTGGGCCAATGAAACTAAATTAAGAACTGAAGAAAAATGTCTTCCATGAGATTGTAAAACCCAAACAAAGCCTCAGCAGCAAAAGGAGCAGATGCAAATGTTACCTGAAAAAGAGCTAAAATATATCTTCTAAGAAGCTACAATTCTAGAAACATATAGCTAATCACTTAGTGCAAAGCTCACTTAAATAGGGAATTATACAGACATGTAATAACATTATTAACAATAATCATCATACTAGGAAGATATATGAAAAACTGTGAGGTCTACTAAAGGAAAGATGTGGAACGAATGATCTCAGGAGAAAATCATTTTAAAGGTCTCTAGGTTTTGCCACTGTCCTATGGAAGACAAAAGATGACATTTCAAAGTTTGAGTTTTAACTACATCTTCAAAGTAGCCCAGAAGTGGAAACATGGTCCATTATCACCAGCTTCTCCAGCAAACTATAAACCAGGGTCCCTGATGCACTGTTAACACAAGAATCACAGAGGGTTGCACCTGTGATGTACAATGTAGGCACATTAAAAATACCTATTATCCAAAGGGAAAAAAAATAAAGAAGGGCAAATAAGACTGAAGCCTAAATGTGTTTCAATAACCCAAACTATAGACTTTAGGAAATATATAGGAACTCTGAAGAAAATCTGTCTCCATAGAATTAAATGTATCAGTGTAATACTCAATAATCTTTTTTCTAAACTCATTAGAGCTACATCATATCTAATTTTCTTTGAGGCATAGACTGCAAGAGAGATTCAAGTCTGAACACTGAAATGATATTGACCTATTGGAATTTTTTCCCTGTTGAGGGTACAAAGTTAGTCCCATGTTTGTTGGAAATATAAGAGTAAAATTGCATATATCACCTTTATGCAAAGTCATAACCCCTTAGAGAAATCAACTGTGTTAACAGGGCACAAATTTACAGCCATAACAAAAATGTTAATAATAATCATCATTGCTTCAAATCATAAATCTTTTTTACTTTTCTTCTAATTTAACCAGTCCTCAATAGCATCTCTCTGGCATCGAGGGCAGAAAGCAATACAGACTAACCTATTGTGTCATCAGATGAACGGGCTCCTTCCACAGAAAAACTCTTTCAAAATTAATGGCCTGCTGCAGCATGATGAGAGCTCAGGAGAGGAAATATTTATGGCTTTTCCCCTAACTTCTGACCCTTGAAATTAAAAGCACTTTCTCCACCTCCTCTGTTCCAGTTAACCCGTAGGAAAAATGTCTCTCTTCTAGGCAGGGAGAAGTTTTTATGATACCTAGAGATACAGCTATATATAAGTGATCTAAGACAGTGCTTCCCCCAACGAAGCTTGCCTCCCAATGGTAAGAAAAATACAAAATGCCATGGGACAAAAGGGTCACTGGAATTTGCCTCACCTACTCATCTCCAAAAGGAGCTCTGGTGATGTAGTGGATAAGGCATTTGGCTGCTAACCAGAAAGTCAGCAGTTAAAACCCACCAGCCACTCTAAGGAAGGAAGATGGGGCAATCTACTTCCATAAAGATTTACAGCCTTGGAAACCCAAAGGAGGTCACTATGAGTCAGAATCGATTTGATGGCAGTGGGGTTGGGTTTTTTTGGACTCATCTCCAAGCATGAGAGGGAGGTACTTTCCAGCACAGTACTGAGATGGCACACTCAGTTCTACAGTTCTGCAAGGATGACCAAGCTGAGGTTCAGGTATGCTCAGGATTCTGATTAACTCGGACTCCAGCAGTTAGCAACAAGCTGCCATCAGGCAATTCTGACTCATGAAGGTAGTGATTGACAGAGATTTCCCAACTCTTGGTGACGCCATGTGTGTCAGGGCAGAACTATACTCCATAGGGTTTTCAGTGGCAGTTTTTTCAGAAGTGGGTCTCCAGGTTTTCATGTGAGGCACATCAGACTGAACTCAATCTTCTAACCTTTCATTTAGCAGCTCAGCCCATTGACCATTTGCATTACCCACTGACTTCCATTCTAGAAGCAGCCACCAAACAATTGGGCTTCCTGGATATTCCTCCAAGAGAAGATGATTTTGTGCTACCTATGAGTTGGGTCCAACTCGACGGCACATAACAACAACAACAACAACAACATCTAGAGAACAAGAGAATATTCCTCTCTAGTTTGCACTGTTAACTTTGAGACAGTAGAGAAGACCATCTCACAGTCAAAATACAGGCCCCCAATATTAAATGATAATTATAATAATCTTTAAAACGGCCTCCATGACATTCCCATTGAGTGGTCAAAACAGATTTTTAATCAGTATCTGATATTCACAGATTTATCCAAAGTGCAGCTATTTGGGGACTTCACTCTGGAAGACAAAAATTAAGCAAAAAATTATAGCTGGATGGGGTTCATTGTTGTTGTTGTTGTTGTTTGCCGTCGAGTCGGCCCCGACTCATAGCGACCCCATAATGATACTGCCTCCTTGGGTTTCCAAGGCAGTATCACTATGGAAGTAGGATTGCCCAACCTTCCTTCTGAGGAGTGGTTGGTGGGTGGATGGGGTTCATAGGCACTGTTAATCAAAAAAAAAAAAAAAAAAAACCTTCAAACTTACAGGTGCAATGGTTTTCTGAACCTAACACCAAATGGGATTTCAAGAAGAAAAATAAACTATTACAAAACAGGAAAAATGAATACTAGAACTATATGTTTCCTTTATACTAAACAATTAAATATGGCTTCCCTTTCTATAAATATCATGTTTGTTATTCAAAGTATGGAAAGGATAGGGCACTTGAGGAAAGAGGTGTTCCCTGAAACAAATAATTGGTTACAATATTTTATGGAATTTTGTTGTTTGAGGGAATATTTTTTTTTTGTTTTTCCAAGAGACAAATGATCATAAGTTATCTATTATATCAAATAAAAATATGCAACCTAAAAATGAGTACAAACACAAAAAACCATACACACTTTATAAAATGTCACATTTTATAAAACACATTTTAGGGAATTTCCTTCTTGTAAGTTCCCTAAGTATTGTAAATGCAAGACTGAACTATTTTCTCTTTCTAGTTTATTTTGTGAAAGCTAATGCTTTCTAAATGTCACCATTTCAAAGCTTCATTAAAAATTATTGGGGATTGCTTCTTAATAATAAAATGCAAACATTAAAAGCAAAGGGAGTGTTAATTACTTGAGAATGTGAAACCATTTGCAGTATCTAAAACTAATTATGTCAGGGCCAAAGTCAAGCCTTCGTCCTCTATGTCTGTTCTGCATACGGCATTGCATTAGACATGACACATATGTGAAATATATTTTTTTCTTATTATTATTCTACATATTTTTCCATGATGTAAGCCATATGTTTCATTACAAAGGGTGGTATGAACACGCTATTGCAAGAGAAGCAAACTCTTGATTCAGATTTCTGCAATACATAAAGGCCTCTTCATTAAAAAGACATTATTGTTTTGCTTCAAGGCATTCACCTTATGTTCCCAGTAACACCCTGACAGTTTAAAGATTAAAAACATCTGGAATTTGGGCATTAGGATTTTAGGGATTATTGGTCTGACATTAAAAATACAGGCCATTATGGAATACTCACAATAATGGGCTATTTGGCAGAGGTGGGGATCACGTGATAAATAAATTAATATAGCATCATTGAATGATTAAGCACATCTCATAACCGAGCACGAGGACACACAGGTTAAAATTTTAGGTGCTTTTTCCTCCCTGTAAAAGGAGCTCTAGTGGTGTGGTAGTTAAGGCATTCAGCTGCTAACCAAAAGGCCGATGGTTCGAACTCACCAGACTCCACAGGAGAAAGATGAGGCAGTCTGCTAAGGAAAGATATAAAGTCTTGGAAACCATGTGTGGCAGTTCTACTACGTCAGTGGGTTTGGGTTTTGGTTTCTTCTCCTCTACTGGGAGCTCTGGTGGCATAGTGCCTAAGGCATTTGACTGCTAACCAGAAGGCTGGTGGTTCAAACCCATGAGCCACTTCTCAGAAGGAGGACTGGACTGGGCAATCCACTTCAGATACCACCTTGGAACAGATACCACCTTGGAAACCCAAGGAGGGGTTGCTATGAGTCGGAATTGACTCGACAGCAGTGAGTTTAGTTTTGTTTATTTATAAACTCGGCAACTTCTAAGATACGCTCAAGCTACCATAAAAATTTTAGAAATTATTTTTTAATGGTTATTGCTATGATAAAATGATTACCTAGTTTCCCTTAAGGACTGATGTTGCTGTTAGCTGCCTTTGAGTCAGTTTCACCTCATAGTTACCCTATGTACAAAAGAATGAAATAATGCCTGGACCTATGTCATTGTCACAATCATTGCCTTGCTTGAGCCCATGATCACAGCCACCATATCTATACATCTAGGTGAGGGTCTTCCCTTTTTTCACTTTCTACCCAGCACTGACATCCTTCTCCAGGGACTGGTCCCTTCTAACAACATGACCAAAATATGAGAGACAAAGTCTGGCCATGCTTGCTTCTAAGGAGCATTCCAGTTGTACTTGCTCCAAGACAGATTTGTTCATTCTTCTACCAGTTCATGGTATATTCAATACTCCTCAATAAACACCACAATTCAAATGCTTCAGTTCTTCTGTGGTGCTATTCATAATGTTTTCAGTGGCCAATATTTTTCAGATGTGAACCTCACCATGACCTTCTTCTTAGTCTTTACTAGTCTAAAAGCTCCAAGTAGTGAAATAAAACATATTGGGTGTCAAAATAATGAATCTTGACATTACTAAAGGCTAAATGAAGGTTAAACACATCAATGGTTTAAAGGTATGTCCACAGAATTTTTCATACTCCTCCCTTCAAGAGGCTGAGCATTATTCCCCTCCCTCTGAGTATATGCTGGACTTAACAGGCTGGACTTTCTTCTTCTAGAAAACCGACTGTTGCAGAAGCAATGGGATAACATTTCAAAGTTAAGGTTATGGAAAGACTGTAGCTTCTGACTTGTGTATGTGCTCAAGAGCTCATTCACTCTTTTTTTCTCTTTTAAATCATTCAGTCTTGGAGTAGGCCGCTGTCTTGTTGTGAAGACACTCAGGCAGTCCATGAAGAGCCTTGTATGGTGAGGAACCAGAGCTTTTCCACTAACTAGTACCACACAGGATAAAAATAAGCTCTGATGAGGCAGGGGAAAGGTGAGAGAAATTTTTGCAGTGTTTCCTCCCCTCCCCTCCCTTCCCTGGTAACTAACAAAGTTTCCTTCCATATACAAACCTTTCCTTGACTTTTTATAATAATGAACTAATACAATATTTGCTTGTCTCTGACTGATTTATTTCACTCAGCATAATGTCCTCCAAATTCATCCACGTTATGTGGTGTTCGGCAGATTCCACATTATTTTTTAGGGTTGCATAATATTCCATTGTGTATATATACCATAGTTTGGTTATCCATTCTTCTGTTGATGGGCACCTAGACTGTCTCCATATTTTGGCTATTGTAAATAGTGCTGTGATGAACATGCATGTGCATATATCTGTTCTTGTCCTGGCTCTCATTTATTTAGGATGTATACCTAGTAATAGGATTGCTGGATCAAATGGTATTTCTAATTCCATCCTTTTAAGGAATTGCCATACTGCTTTCCATAGTAGTTGTATCACTTTACAGTCCCACCAGCAGTGTATGAGGGTCCCAATCTCTCCACATCCTCACCAGCATTTGTTATTTTCTGTCTTGTTGAATTTTGCTATTAGTGCTGGGGCCAGACCGTATCTCACTGTTGTTTTGATTTGCATCTCTCTAATGGCTAATTATCATGAACAATCTTCATGTGTTTGTTCGCCGCCTGAATACCCTCTTTGGTGAAGTGTCTGTTCATGTCTTCTGCCCACTTTTCAATTGGATTGTTTGTCTTTTTTGTTGTTGAACTGCTGGAGTTTTCTATAAATTTTAGAGATAAGTCCATTGTTGGATATGTTGTTGCCAAGTGGTTTTTTTTTTTTTTTTTTTTTCCCAATTTGTAGGTTCTCTTTTGATTCTTTTGGAGAAGTCTTTTGAAGCACATAAAAATGTAATTTTTAGAAGGTCCCATTTATCTAGAGTATCTTCTGCTGTTTGTGCATTTTGGGTTATGCTTGATAGTCTATTTATGCCATAAATTAGGGCCCCTAAATGTGCCCTAGCTTTTCCTTGAGATATTTTATAGTTTTAGGTTTCACATTTAAGTCACCTGGCGTTAGTTTTTGTGTACAGTGTGAGGTACAGACCTTGTTTCATTTTTCTGCAAATGGATATCCAGTTTTACCAGCACCATTTGTTAAAAAGACCATCTCTTCACCATGTGAATGATGTCAGTGCTTTGTCAAAAATCAGCTGACCATAGGTCGATGGATCTATTTTTGGGTTCTCAATTCTGTTCCACTGGTCCATGTTTCTGTTGTACTAATACCAGGCAGTTTTGACTACTGTGGCCGTATAGTAGGTTTTGAGATCCAGGAGTGTGAGACCTCCCACTTTGTTCTTCTTCTTCAATAGTGCTTTGCTTATCTGAGGTCTCTTTCCTTTCCATATAAAATTTGTTATGTGTTTTTTCATGGTGTTACTGATTTTTTTGTTCTATATAATTTTCTGTGCTGAGCTCCTTTTGTTTATGAATTATATTATCACTTCCTTCTTTGCTACTGTTTTAGTATCTGCTATTTTTTTTGTGTGTGCTTGTCCTTTTTTTTTAATTTTGATGTGAAGTTTTATCATTTTTTTTTTGAGGCTATCCTGTGATTTATAACTTTGTTCCCTAGTTTAGAACAGTCCATTCCATCTTGTAATTGTCTTGACTTCCTCACCATTTAGAAGTCCTGTAACTACAAAATTATTTCCCTCTCTTTGGTTTTTAGTTGTCTTCATCTGCCAATTGATGTCTCTAGTTCCCTCTTTACAATCTTACAGGCTTATGTACTTTGGATACTTCCATAACTGGGTTGGTTTCTGGATCATGTCATCATGTATGTCAACGGTTGGTTGTTGTTTGCTGTTGTTGGTTCTCTGTCCAAAGGATTACCTTTAGCATCTCTTGTAAGGCTGTTCTGGATTTAATAAATTCTTTTAATTTCTGTTTTTTTGGAAATGTCCTAATATCACAATATTTGTGGCACAGTTTTCTGGGTATTTAATTCTTGGTTGGAAACTTTTTCTTTCAAGGTTCTATATATACCACCCCACTGCCTTCTCACCGACATTTCTGCTGAGAAATCAGAGCTTAATTTTATTGGTTACCCTTTGTAGGTAACTTTTCATTTTTCCCATGCTGCTTTCAGGATTCTTTCTTTGTCTTTGGTTTTGATGAGTCTAATGATGATATATCTTGGTGATTTTCTTTTGGGGTCTATCTTGCTTGGGGTTCGTTAGCATTCTTGAAAGGATATATTCTCATCTTTCATCATGTCAGGGAAATTCTCTTCTAACAAATCTTCAACAACTCTCTCTGTGGTTTTGTCTGTCTCTTCCTGTTCTGGAATTCCAATTACATGTAGGTTATTCCGTTTGATGGTATCCCACATGAATCTTAGGCTTTCTTCATTTTGTTTTGATCTTTTTTCTGATTGATCCCTTTTTGAAGAACTATTGAGGTATTTATCTTCAATCTCACTAATTCAGTCTTCCATTGATTCAATTTTACTCCTCTGCCCATTCAATGTGTAATCTATTTCTGAGAATGTAGTGTTAATCTTCTGGATTTCTATCTGTGGATTTTGTATCATTTCAAAGTTTACATTTATTTTGTCATTTTGTTCTTGTACTGTCTTCCAAAATCATTCTAGGGTTTTCTCTGTGTTCTCCTCAATGTTGTCAGTATTTTTCTTTATATGTCTTTTAATCTGCTGAAGGTACCTAAATATAATTCTTTTGAATCACTTGTCAGGGAGTTCCCATACTGCTGCTTCCTCAGGGATGTGTTCTGAGTCTGTATCATGGTCCCTTGTTTCTACCACTTTATCTTGCATCTTTGTGTGGACTGTGATGATCTGTTGTCTCTGAGATACTGTGACATTTTTTAGTTTATATTTAATTGGTGATTGTACGCTGGAGTGATTTGCCCAAGATTTTCATTTTCTTTGTTTTGTTTGGATGCGTCTGAGTAAGCAGGGTACTGTGCTCCTCTATTCACTAGCTGGCAGCACTTATGCACCTACCATGTGTCTCCTTTCCAGTCGTCAGCCTCCCATATGTCTGTGCTGCCTTTGGCAAGTAGAGCCAATTCTTAGGTCCCTTGAATCTGAATGATAACGCTGTCACTTTAAATATCCAAAATGGCCACAATCTGTAAACATTCAAAATGGTTGCACCCTCTGGAGAGCTGAAAGTCCACTGCTCAGTTTGTCTCCTTTGCTGTTTCCTTTTTCAGTTATTAGCTACCCACTGAGTAGTCCATGCAGCCCTTGGTGAGCAGGGCCAATTTTTAGGTTAATTCTCAGGTCCTAACACCATTTGGACATATTCAGGTTGTCCGTGCCATCAGGACAACTGTCAGTCCATAGTTCTGTTTGTCTCCTTACTCTCGGTTTTCATTCAGGTTCTTCTACTACTTGGTGTTTAATCCACTTCTGTATCCTTCCTGTCAAAGCTTAGGACCCCAGGATTATCTTCTATATCTGTGTCAATTGGTTTCTCTTTTCTTTGTTGAAGAGGGTCTGTGTAGGCTGTCTGCCTATTCCAACATTTTACTGAAAGTACCACAGCAAAGGTTTTGACAAAAAATATTTCTAAGATTCCTTCTGGCCATAAAAAGGCAAAATTCAAAGCTATAAGGAGGTAAGCTTTAACACTGATGTAAGAAAAATCCATTGGATTACTCTAAAATCCTCTTGGTGAAGAAGAGATTGACTTACCAAGAATTTTCATGTTCTAGGTGGGAAATGTAGGCAGATAATATATAAAGATTTTTTCAACTCTGTTATGTATATCTGGCCCTAGAATTAAGAAGGAAAAAGACAATGCCCCAAATAAAACTAAACCTAAACTAAAACAGAAGTAGTTAGGCAAATTGCTTAGAAAATAATATCTCATATTTTTTTGTTACCTCCATTTCTGGAACTCTTTCCAGAGATACATGTACATTTATCATGTACTTTTGTAATATCAAAAACTAGAAAAGTCATCTGAATGCTCATCAGTGAGGGTACATTATATGTTTAGTCATGGTAGGATAGTCATCCTAAGAAGCACAAATTGCAGAAGCCACAGTAGGTATCTCCTTCATGGCACACATTAGTATTACCAGGGGGCTTTAAAAAAATTCTGATGTCCAAGCAATACTCAAGCTAATTAAGTCAGAATCTCTGAATGGGAGACCAGGCATCAGTATATTTGTAAAGCTTACCAGGTGGCACCAACATACACTTTAAGTTGAGAACCATCTATAGGATGGTCTCATTGGTGTTACTGAAACAGCAGCAAAAAAAAAAAAAAAAAGCCCCGCAATCAGGTGTATATTTGCCCATGTAGAGAAAAAAATCTAAGAAAAAATATTTCCAACTGAAAATAGTAAGAATTAGGATAAAGATGAATGTTTACCCCTTACATTTTTTACAAGGAGCACATAATGTCATTTAAAAGATCAAGAAGGAAAAGTAATTCACAGATTTCCCAAATTATTGGAGCTTCTAGAGTAACTACAATGATTATTACTATTTGGCCTCCATTTGCCTCTTTAATTTAGCTATCACAAAAGTTAGTTAAAAAAAATAAGCAACTGTTTAATCAACACTACAAAAGACTAATGCTGTCACTGATTTTTCCCCTAGTAAATTGTTTTCCCCTAATTCTTATGATATGAAGATATAATCTAAAATCCTTAGTTGGGACAAACCTAACTAAACTCAATGCCACTGAGTCAACTCTGACTCATAGTGATGCCCACTTGATTTCCAAGGCTGTAAATCTTTATGGAAGCAGACTGTCTCATCTTTCTTCTGTGAAACAGCTTGTAGGTTTGAACCACCAACCTTTCTGGTTAACAGTAAAATGCCTGAATCACTACACTAACAGAGCTTCTTTTGTCAGAACAGAAAGAAATAAAAACGTGTAGAGGATCTCAAAACCTACTATACAGCCACAGTAGTCAAAACTGCCTGGTATTGGTTTAATGACAAATACATAGACCAATGGAATAGAATTGAGAAAACAGAAATAGATCCATCTACCTACAGTCAGCTGATCTTTGACAAAGGGCCAAAATCCATTAAATGGGGAAGACAATGTTTAATAAATGGTGCTGGCAAAACTGAAGATCGATTTGCAGAAAAATGAAACAAGATTTGTACCTCACACCATTCACAAAAATGAACTCGAGATGGAGCAAAGACTTAAATGTGAAACCCAAAACTATAGTGTTCCTCAAGGAAAAGCTAGGGGCAAATTTAAGTGCCCTAATATATGGCATAAATAGACTATCAAGCATATCTCAAAATGCACAAACAACAGAAGAGAAATGAGATGATTGGGACCTTCTAAAGATTAAATTTTTGTGTGCTTCCAAAGACTTCTCCAAAAGAGTCAAAAGAGAACCTACAGATTGGGAAAAAATATTCAGCAATGACATATCTGACAAGGGACTTATCTCTAGAATTTATAGAATACTCCAACACCTCACTAACAAAAAGACAAACAATCCAATTAAAAAATGG
>NW_006921689.1:9168846-9192241 GCF_000298275.1 Orycteropus afer afer | reverse complement strand
ATCCTGGACAGACAGGGGGAACAATGTGGAACAAAAGTCAAAATCATTTGGGGAAAAAAAAAAAAAAAGCGGGACAGGTTTACTGGCCCGATGGAGCATGGTGGAACCACTGAGACTATGGCCCCTAGCTGTCCTTCAAATCTGGAATTGAACACACACCTGTAACTTCCAGCCAAGCAGTAGACAGGCATACTAGTTGAGCATTTATCTGAGGTAGATACACTCCTTGGAGAGAACAAGTAAGAGAGAAAGAAGGGCTGCTCAGGCACAGGGAGACAGCTCAGGGGGTAGGAGTACATGGAGGGATGGTCACAGGGAAGCGGTACCTATTGGGAGGAAGTGGGAGAGGAGATGTTGCATTGTGCTAAATAGTGGTCAGTGTCATGAGACAAAGTGTGTGTGATCTGCTGTATGGAAAGTGTATATGCTCTGTAAATTTTCCCCCAAATCACAATAAAAATAAAAATTTAAAGAAAAAAACGTGTAGAATTTAGCATCTGGAATAGGAGTTAGAGATAAAATAATCTAGCTCATTTTTTTAAGATATGAGGAATCTGAGCCTCACAGGACAAAACAGTTAGCAAGAGATGAGTATAATAATAATTTAAAAATGTCTGAAGCAGTACATTGATAAGGAACTGCCAGAAATTTAAGCCACATTCAGAAAATGTTATGGTATGAGGGATATCACTGCTGGCATCAGATGGATCTTGGCTGAAAGCAAAGAATACTAGAAAGATGTCTACCTGTGTTTTATTAATCATGTAAAGGCATTTGAGTACATGGATCATGACAAATTATGGATAACACTGCAAAAAACAGGAATTCCAGAATACTTAACTGTGCTCATGAGGAATCTATACATAGACCAAGAGGCAGTCATTTGCACAGAACAAGGAGATATTTTGTGGTTTAAAGTCAGGAAAGGTGTGTGTCAGGGCTGTATCCTTTCATCATTATTCAATACCTATGTTAAGCAAATAATCTGAGAAGCTGGACTATATGAAGAAGAGCACAGCAACAGGACTGGCAAAAGAGTAATTAATAACCTGAGATAAGCAAATGACACAACCTTGCTTGCTGAAAGTGAAGACAACTTGGCGCAGTTACTGATAAAGACCAACTACCACATCATTCCGGATGCGTTAGACCTCCACTTAAAAAAAAAAAAAAAAAAAAACCACACAAGTGGACTAATAATCAGCATCATAATAAATGGAGAAAAGATTGAAGTTGCCAACGACTTCATTTTATTCAATCTACAGTGAATACCCATGGAAGCAGCAGTCAAGAAATCAAACAACATTTTGAATTTTGCAAATTTTCTGAAGATTCAGCTTGAAAGTATTTAAGGGCAAAGACGTCACTTTGAAGACTGAAATGTACCTGACCCAAACCATGGTATTTTCAATAGCCTCATATGCATGTGAAAGCTGGATAATAAATAAGAAAGACTGCAAAAGAACTGATGCATTTGAATTGTGGTGTTGGCAAAGAATATTGGATGTACTATGGACTGCTAAAAAAAAAAAAAAAAGAAAGAAAAAAGAACAAATCTGTACTGGAAGAAGTACAGCCAGAATGCTCCTAGAAGCAGGAACGACCAGACTTCATCTCTTCATACTTTCGCCATGTTATTAGAAGGGACCAATCCTTGGAGAAGGGTATCATGCTTGGTAAAGTAGAGGGTCAATGAAATGGGCTGACACAGTGGCTGGAAACATAGGTACAAGTATAGCAACTATGGTGAGGATGGTGCAGTTCTGGGCAATATTTCATTCTGTTGTACATAGGATCGCTATGATTCAGAACTGAAGTGATGGCACTGAACAACAACAACAACAATACAATAATTTGTTATTAATAGTCTAATGCTACTCTACTCTACAATAATTGCTGTTGTTGTTGTCATGTGCCATCAAGTCGGACCCGACCCATAGCGACCCCTCCTTGGGTTTCCAAGTTGTTATCACTACTGAAGTAGATTGCCCAACCTTCCTTCTGAGGAGTGGCTGGTGGGTTTGAACCACCAGACTTCGGGTTAGCAGTCAAGTGCCTTAGGTACTATGCTACCAGAGCTACTCTACAATAATACTAAATAATAATGACATATTATCTGTGTTTCAAGGGTGTTTACATACAAGACAGGGGCCTTGGAGGAGATGTCTTTCCAAAAGTAACCAGTCTAATCCTTTGTGTTAACAAAATGCCAAATTTTATCAATTATTTATGAATCATTTAAGGATAGCGTATGATGCAATACCTGAAATACTGATATATATTTAAATGTCTAACATCAAAATAAACCCATAAATATCACAAAATATGTTTATGCTATAATGTTTACTAGGAATTGTATTTGCAAACACTCATATGTCTAATATTTGTTTGGATCCATTCAGAATTTCTTTAGTCATCTATGACTTCTATACCTTTGCTTAGCTTCCTTATGATGCTACAGTTTTGGAAACAATAGTACTGAGACTTACATGCACATTGCATAAGGGTACTTACAGGTGGAAGAGAATGTGAACCACTCACTCCGAGTTTTAACCTGTGAGTGCTTTGGATGAATAACATCATCAATCAATATTTATTGAACATCTGCAGGAGACATGATTTGACCTAAGCATTAGACAATAAAGGCATCTGTAGTTATGTGGATTCCCTTTCAATTGTAGTGCAAAACTGCCAAAAATCTAATGGATTGGTATAAGAATGTGTCCCTACCACTCATTTGAATGACAACTTAATGACACAGGCATTCTTCTAAAAATTAGCCTTCAGTGAGAAAATAAAATGGCTCTATTGTGAGAATACTGATGTCAGAAGGAAAAGAACAGTTTGGCTTAATTGGTTTTACCTGTTGGAAAAGCTTACTGTGTTCTTCTTCTGAAAAAAATGAATTTTCTTTGTAAATGTTTCAGATTGTGTGTGTGTGTGTGTGTGTGTATCTGCTCATCATCCAAGGAATCTAGGATGCTAGTAAGCAGATGAACACTGAAAGGGTTAATAATGGACATTCAGATAAATAAAGCACATGAAATTCTTTGCAAAATATTAATGTGCTAAGATCACTATCATTAAAACCAGTTTGCTTCAAAGCATCTTCTCAATTTGGTGTGCTAGTGTAATAAAGGAAGGAAGATCAACTGTGTCTTCTAACACAACAAAATAATCAGAAAAAGTAATGAGAGGATTTCCTCAGAAGAATGAAGAAATATATGCTCTGAGCTTTCTCTGTTTTCTCATCAAGGGCAATTCATTTTTCTATCATAAAATAAAATCTCTCTGAAGTGTCAAATAAAATATTTAATAATTATTGGACACTGGAGCAGCCAATTCCTCACTCTAAGTAATTGATTGAGAAGCTTTCTCTGAATGCAACATCTTACAATTCATAATAAAACTCAGGTAAAAACCAAAAACGGATTGATTTCAGTGTTAGATCAATCTTTTTTAAAAAGTGAATACTTTCATGAAAATATATCATATCTTTTAAAATATAAAATTATAAATATATAATAGTTTATGTTCTATCATCATTTTTATAAGGTCTTTTTCTAAAACTGTTCATATATTTGGGGGTAAAAGCTTTAACATACAAACTCAACTGAAAGGCAAAACACAATAGAAACCTGAAAACTTTAATATGTAATCGGCACTCACTGCATTGAAAAAAAATCCCACTGTAGACTTCCTTTGATAATAGTTATTACTATTTATTTAAAATTGCCCTCTAGTTCAACTAAGTAATCTGACATGTATAAGCTAAGTTTCATCAATATTTTCCCAGTACTTTTCTAGATATTTTCCCATTAAAAATGAAAATCAGGAACACATATCCAGTGCTCTCCTCTACAGTACTCTGTCTTGCAAACTATAGCTTGCAAACTCTCCACTCTATCCCCTCAATGCAGCGAATTCCCCAAGCTCCACCTGGTCCCCCCTCCTCGTGCCACGACCTAGAACCTCCCTCAAAGCAGAAAGCTACAGCAATCATGGGATCCCCTGGTTGGTTTCTCTTGGGGACCACTATCCTTCCTTGCCTGGTGACAAGGCTTTGTGTGAAGAATGATCGGGAACAGGGTAGGAATGAATACATATATTTTATCTGCTTTTGACCTTCTTCTGATGGTAGAATAAATCAGTGCCTTACTCCACTAGCCCCAAAGCTGGAGTAAGAATTATCTTTTACAACTCAAATCTGACCATGCAACTCCCGTGGTTAAAACACATCATTGACTTCCTATCATTAAGATAAATTCTAAGCTTCTTAGATTGATATAGAAATTAACTTCATAATTCAAACCATGGCTACTTCTCTAGAGAATCTGCTACTTGCTTACAATAACCATAATTCTGAAATAAAATACTTGCACATTCACATTTATAACATATTCTTTCAGTACATTTCCACATGTTGCTTTCTCTACCTGGAACATTCTTCTATGCCTTCGCTTCTGAGAAGGTCCTACTCAAGCCTGAAAAATCAACTCAAAAGTAACATCTCTGTGAAGCCTTTTATGACACATTCTCAGACACCATCCCCACCTCTCTCTCACTTTTACCCAAAGAAGAATTAGTCCTCCTCCATGCTCAGAGGAATCTACTGTTCTAACTCCTGGTATGGCTTTAACTACTTTGTACTATAACAGTTTGTTTAAGCATTTCTTTCCTTAGCTATGGCCTTGTACAACCCTCAAGACACTTAGTTTATCATCTATAAAATGGGAGTAACACAAGGCATTGAAAAGTTGGGACACACCAAATTAATTTTAATCATCAAGCTTGTTCCATTTTCACGCAATATATTTAATACTGGACACATTTTTGAGATAAAACACCTTTAAATTTAAAGTAATTGGGTATAATTGCTAATCTGACAAATACATAATAAAAACATTTCAGAGTGTTCAAAATGCCTGAAATCTCAGGGATCCTAAGTCTAAATCAGGAAAGTCTAAGTCAGGAAAGACTTCAGTACTTTCAGAAATGTAAGAAGGTCAAGTGTGTTGAAAGATTAGAGATCAGGTAGAGAACTGACAAGAGGAAGATGAAGAAATGATGATGAAGCTGAGAGACCATGTTAAGGATTTTATATAATTTAATGTAAACACAACAAGAAGATACTGAAAGAGTTTGAGCAGTGGAATGACCTGATCCAACATTCATTCGGAAAAATATCTCCTCTGGCTTTGTGTGAAGAATGATCGGGAACAGGGTAGGAATGAATGCAAAGATCCTCACAACAGAACCGATAACATGATAAATGGAGAAATGTGGACTGCCAAAAGAGTGAACAAATGAGTCTTAGGAGAAATGCAAGAAGAATGTTTCTTAGAGGCGAAGATGGCAAGACTTGGGCCTGCTTTCTTAAGACACATCATACAGAAAGACGAATCACTAAAAAAGGACTTCATGTTTGGTACAGGGTCAGGGGAAATGAGGAAATCCCTTAAGGAGATGAACTGACACAACAGCCATAACAATGGAGTCAACCATACCAACGATAATGAAGATGACACCAGACACAGAAATGTTTTATTCTTTTATATGTAAGATTACCATAAGTAATGAGTCAGAGCCAACTTGTAGGCAACTAACAACAACAGTAACAACAAAGAATGGATGCAAACACTTAACAGGAAGTGAGTGTAGAATTCCAGGGAAGAGATGATGGAGGGTAGGCTAGAGTAGCAATGGACATGGACTAAGTTCTTCTCAAGCACGGCAGCCTTTCACGGTTACATAAGAGTGGGCAAAGTGCCTGTGGAAAAACTTTGTAAAGAGAGAAAATACATTAAAAGATGAGTAACAGTTTAGCTAATGGTTTCAGGAGTAATCTAAGGGGACCATTAGAGTTCTCTGTGCTCACTCTTTATTGTAATGGTGGGGAGCAATCTTTGACAGTGACTCAAAGCAAAATAATAATCAATAAATCTCTATTAGTTGCTAAGTCTAGTGATACCTTACCTGAAGCAGATATTCTCACATTCTACAAAAGGAATTTTTACATTCATTGATTATATTGATATATAAAATGTATAACTGGAAACAAAAGTCCTTACACTTAACGGTACATAACAGTAGAGAGTGGAGCACAATTTTTAAAAACAACATTTAAGGAAAGAGTCTTAGTCTATTCAAGCTTTATTTACTTTCTCAAAGGCCTTGGGCAACATTTAATTAAAATGCTTCCAAACTTTCCTGTTTCCTGAGGCAGTGAGATTGAGGACACTTAGACAGTCTTCTTGTTGTGGACTGTGCAGGGAATAAGGGTGGATAACTCTGAACTCTCTACACAATACAGAGAGGAAAGTCACATTCCTGGAAAGAATGACTAGGTAAAATGTCATGCAAAATAGGCATGAATATATGAATACTCTGGATTAGAGACAAAATTCTTATAAACCTAGACTGCATGCTCTTTTTGATATTTTAATTACAAATCGCTAAATGCTAAGATCTAAAAGTCTGCAGAAGGGAAGGACTGTGTCAATAGCATAAACTATTGGATGCACAAATTGTATGCTGAATTTTTGAGGCTGGTCCATTCCTAAATCCTGATAGTAGGCAGAGTTCATGGAAACTGTATTAGGAAAAAAGTGTTGAAAATTATGAGTTAAAACAGACAAACAAACAAACAACAACAACAAAAAAAAACTGAGTATCACGTTTTACAGGGTTTTTTGAGTAATTAGAAAAAATATGGAAATAGTGGCTATAGAAGCATAAATTGTGAATATACAATTAATGTCACTGAATTATACAATTAAAAATGGCAAAAGTGGCAAATTTTACACTATATGTATTTCACAACAAAATCTTAAAAAGTAATGCAGTTAATTTTTGTAAGGTTCTTTTTTTTTCCCCATTTGTTTCTTCTTTTTGATTTTTAAATGTTGAAACCCTAAAACCAAACCAGCTGGCATCAAGGTGATTCTGACTCTTGGTGACTGTTCAGAGAGGATTTCCTGGGTTTAATAACTAGAGAAAATTAGAAGCACTTAGATGGACAAGTGAAAGGACCCTGATTTGGAGACTGAAACAGTGGTATTCAACCTTGGGCAAGTCATAAAACTATACTGAGACTCAGTTTCCTATGGGCAAAATGGCATACTACAAAAACAAAATGAGCTACTAGAGAGGAAGTGTTCCACTGAACAGTAGTGATGACAATGACTGGGAGTGTTCTCTAAGATTATTCTAGCAGTGGTACATGTGATGCTCACAAAATGGCCAAAGCAAGAGGCAGAGATTCCATTCTGAGAGAGAGATGTTTAAACTATTAGAAAAGACTTTTATTTTTTTAAAGAAATATCTATCCTTTGAATTATCATTTCAACTTTCTTATCACATTAGTACGTTTAAGAATTAAATTTAAACAGAGGCACTGCCCAACTGGCTAACAAATTAACAGATCTGTCTTTCTTTATACTTCTTTCTAGGAAGGAACATGCATTAAGGGGAAAATGATTTCAGCACAGACAAGTAGTAATTAATTAACAGCAAGACATTTTTATATAAATAGTTGACATGCTTGCTTCTCCAAATGTATAAAGAAAGACAATTTTATTGATTTTCTTTTTTTCTGTTGAAATTCCATAACCAAGGAAAGACATTAAAACTCATGTTTTTTGGTTTGTCTTTTCAAAATATACCTAAAGTTGCTTGAAAGAGCCCTGATGGTACAATGGTTGAGTGGCTGGCTGTTAACCAAAAGGTTGGCAGTTCAAACCCACCATCTGCTCAATGGAAAAAAAGATGTAAAGTCTGCTTCTGTAAGATTAACAACCACAGAAACTCTGTAAGGCAGTTCTACTCTGTCCTACAGGGTTGCTATGAGTTAGATTCAACTCGAAGGTACTGGGTATGGTTTCACGAAAGCTGTCCTAGAAATGTGTCTCCCATTTTAAGCAAGTCATACATTAATTTTTGTAAGTCAATTCAGCTCTTCATAATCTGATAGCACTGATGCATCTGAAAACATAAATAAAATGTATGTATGTGGTGAAAGAGAGATGGATATATATCACATTTTATTGAAACTTTTACCTACCATTCTTTCTGATTGATATAGTCCTAGGTCCATTTTAGGAGCTTTGGTAGCAAAGTGCCTAGCCCACCAGCCATTCCTCGGAAGGAAGGTTGGACAATCTACTTCCCTAGTGATACTGCCTCGGCAACCCAAGGAGAGGTCACTATGAGTCGGGTCCGACTCGATGGCACATAACAACAACAACAACAACAGGTCCATTTTGCATGCCTAAGGCATTTGACTGCTAACCAGAAGGCTGGCGGTTCAAACCCACCAGTCTCTCCTCAGAAGGAAGGTTGGGCAATCTACTTCCGTAGCGATACTGCCTCAGAAACCCAAGGAAGGGTCACTATCAGTTGGCTCTGACTCGAGAGCAGTGAGTTAGGCTTAGGTAATGAGTGGATTCAAGCACGGTATAAGACTCTTGTTTTCTATTCAACTGGCGTGTTGTTGCATAAAATTCTTCAAATATCCCATGATGAACAACATCTTCAATGGCAAGTGCAAGAGGAGAAGGAACTCATTGGGGCCCTTCTGAGCTGTTGAATAGACCACAGAGGGTGTTCCAGAGCAGTGCTTTCAAAATAGAAGACGGTGTCTCAGATTTGGTTACTTACTCTCTAAGAAGAGATCATTCAGATACAGGCTCTGAGATTAGAAACCTGTGTGTGTGGTGGTAGGAGTCCCAGAGTGGTACAAGTGGATGTCCCTCTCAGCTGCTAAGCAAAAGATTGGAGGTTCAAGTCCACCTGGAGATGTCTCAGGAAAGTAGGCTTAGTGATTTACGTTTGAAATATCAGCCAATAGCATAGCTCTATGGAGCACAGTTCTACTCTGATATGCATGGGGTTACCATGCTTTTCAGTCTTTACATTGTGTTGTATCTAATTACAAATATATTACATTTAACTTTGAGCCAACCTGAAAACCATAGGTTAGTCCATGGAAGCTACCGTGCAATTTGTAACATCTTGGCTACAAAAAGCCAAAATTAGTAATGAAAATGATTCCCTGCTTAAACCTTGAGATGGATTTCCCCATTCATCACATGTTTGAAACACTACCATTCCTTTTGTCTTTAATTTGGCTTAGACCTCAAAGCTACATTTTTACCTTGGCCAATATCTACTATACTCCTGATAGCTTCAGCTTCTCCTGGCTTCTGAAAAGTGCTCCTCACTTTTGGATAACAGAGTGGCAATGTCTGGACAGATTCTTGACCCTAGATCCACCCAACTCCACAGCTGGCTGCAGGCTGCAAGATCACTTTTATTCCTTTTAGTTGTAACTGTGCCCTATATTCTGGGCCATGACTTCCTACTCACATAGGGCAAATTCTGCTTTCTTAATTGGAAGTACCATCTCAGACCTAGAAGATAGTAACAAGGTTGTTTTCTTTTCTATAAATGAAAGAAAATCTGTGCTTAGAAAAAGATCAGAAATACTAAAACTGACAGGCCATAAAGCGCAATGGTATCACAGGTACAGACAGTCTGGGTTATGATCACTCACCCACTCAGGGACTAATCCTCTCTGGACCTTACTGTTATCAAATGAAAGTGAAGATAGCACAACACACAACTCACAGGGGTGCTGGGTAGATTAAATGAGGTGACACATGTAAAGAATTTACCACAGTGCTTAGCACTAGCAAAAGTACAATATATGATGGTGACTACTTTACTACCACCAACAACAAGAAGAAGAAAATAAGTGCAGGGTAAAAACCAACATATTCTATATTACTTTTCAGTCTAAATTCTGTAGAAGTGTAAGTATGATCCACTCTGAGAAGGTATTGTCAGGGGAAGGAAAGGGAATAGTAGAGGGAGTCAGAGGCAAGCTCTGGAATAAAGACATTAGATAAGAGGAAAATTAGCCCCTTTCTACTCAGATGAAAGGCAATATCCCCACATTCCACAATGGAACATAGACAGATGATAGATGGGTAGATGGATAGATGGATGGATGGGCAGAGAGACACTATAAACTGTGAAGATCTACCAGACAATGATTGTTATCCAAAATATAACTTTAATTCATTCTCCTTTTTCTGTATATACACTTTCTAGCAGTTTATTTTTTGGAATTTCTTCTACTTCTGACCTAGGTGGCCATTAGCCTTCTTCAAACGTTCTTTCAGGAATTAACACATTCTCCTTCCAACCATTTCTCGGCCCTACCACCTTCATTTGTCAGGAGGCCAGATTAGCACGCTGATAGGGGAAAAAAGAACCAAAAGCAGTTATGTTCTCCTCCATTTACAGATAATTTAAAGGTACCATTCACTACCAAAGAGTGTCAAACACATTACAAATACCAACTGTAAATAATGTTTCCAAAGCTGCCTCTCCGTCTCCCTCCCTCTCTCTCTCTCTCCCTCTCTCTTTCTCTCTCTCTCATACACACACACATACACAAACACAGCAACACAACAAAGAGCAAGTGTGCCTCCCATTCTTGTTTCCTACTGGCAGTTCTCGTCCCCAGAAACCAGTTTACCAATGTCATATATATCCCTCCAGGGGAAGAAGTCTATGAATAAAGATTATAAATTATGCATGTGGGCATGCAAGCATGCATATACACATAATTCTTTCTCTCTCTCTCTCTCTCTCTCTCTCTCTCTCTCTCTCTTCTCCCTCCTCTCCCTCACTCACTGTCTCTCTCTCTCTCTCTCTCTCACACACACACACACACACACACACACACACACACACACACGAAGCCAAAGATGCTGCTATCTCTTCAGTCATTTCAAGCTTTCCTTTTAATCAGCACAATAAACAAGCTTCTATGCCTCAGGCTGGCATTCCTCAAACTCAGCCAAATCCTGGGGTTTTGTGCATGCTGCAGTCAGCAGGGCCTGAGAAGGCATATTTGCTCCACATAACATGGATGATTTTTTTTTTTTGTCCTGGAAGAATTTCTTGAACGGTGGTATAATCAACACGAGATGCTGTTTATCTTACAAAGACTCTCATTTCTCTGGAGTTTGATTAGCTGCAGTAAGCAGGTGAGGTGGATAATTACTATTATTAACTACAACATTGTTTATATCTTACCCCACATTGTAACATCAAAAATCTAGTGCGGGAAAATTTGAGATGTCTATTATTCAAAGTCATAGCCTCCCATGTTCCCATTCTGGGAATACCCCTGAAAGATTTTCCTGCTGGGGAAAACTAAGAATAGCATCTCCCAAATAAATGGAAATAAAACTACTCTAAATTCACCAGCTAGATCATAATTACCAACATAAAATTATAAAGTATAATGCTTGGTATTCAGTCAAAATTCCAGACAATTACTATACTACACAAGATTAGACCATTTTTTGTAAGAATCTCATCTGATAACATTAAGGACTATGAGAACCCACCCCTTTTCCATCTGGAAGTGCTGCACACATATGAAAATATGCCTTCAGCATGATTCTGAGCTCACCACTGTGGAGGATGGGATGGCATTTGAAACCTTGTTGCTATCATCAGGGCTCAGGATCTACAGCTAGATCAGGTTTTAACCCCAGGCATTAAAACTATTTGCCATCCAGTCGATTCTGACTCATGGCAACCCCCTGGGTGTCAGAGTAGAACTGTGCTCCATAGGGTTTTCAATGACTGATTTTTCAGAAGTAGATCACCAGGCCTTTCTGCTGATAAGCCTCTGAATGTTTTCCAATCACCAAACTTTCGGTTAGTTGCCGAGCATTTAACTTGTTGTGCCACTACAACATTGGTTGGAAAACGGTCCAAGAGGAGTTCCAAGAAAAAATATCCCTGATAGATTCTACCAAGTCAAGCCATTTGCATTCTGTAAGTAAGGTACTTGAAGAACCTAAGTCAGGTGTCCACCTCAGGCTCTCAGCTTGTTGCACTCCTTGGAGTAAAATACTATAATCTTGGGCAAGGCCTGATGACCCAGCCTGAATAATATGAATTATCTAATATGTGAACTTTACGGCAAAGAATACTGTGTTCCCACAAGATGGGTGAAAAATAAACAAAACTAAGTAAAATCTCAAAATCCAGTCCACAGATGCCAGCAAACAAAGGAGATAGTGCCAAAAATAAGCTTGGAAGTGGCTGGATATATGTCAATTGCTGAGGTGTGTTTGCTTACAGTGTCTCAAGTTCCTGCTTCTGCACATCACAGACGGGTTATTGATCAGCTGTGGTCAGATATTGTAAGTATAAATTAACCTGCTCCACTGAAAAATGCCCACGGGAGCTATTACATTCTGAAGAAATCTTCTCCTCTGGTTTAACTGTAATTACAAGAAGAATTCAATTGGGTGGTGGGGGATGGTTTGCTCTGATTTCCCCAATCACTTTCTACAGTTCCTGATAAGTTTCTACAATTTCTGACTAACAGAACGCTCTACCTTGGTAAACCTTCTGATTGAAGGAATGGCCCAGAAGTATAATTTACAGTTGGTGATCAGCTGTCACAAGATGGACTGTTCCTCTAAGGAATCTTAGGGGTTAAGGGGTTGCTTTATAATTGACTTTGGCAATTCCTATCAAAGGCTCACAGGCTGTCTCTGAAGCCCTTGGTGCAGATGCGGCATTAATCCATACCAGTTAAATTTATCAGTTCCAAGGAAAATATCCTAAGGAGATAAAGGTATTAAGTGAAAGAAGAGCAACACAACATGGCCAGGAGATCTGCATCCTAGCTGAAGAAAAGATATGTCAAAATATTTACCACACATGGAAGGCCAATTTTTAAACTAATTAGTGCAAGAAAACAGGAAAGTCTTACACAGAGCACTGAATGGAAGGAAAAAATGGGCAACTTCTGGATTTTGTGACCAATTTCTAAACTTTTAAAGGTCACACAGAGCACTATGCTAATACTTTGCAATAATGGACTCCAGGGCAGGGCTTTAATTAAATGAATTCCAGGCAACTCTGAATCTTAATCAGACTGTCCAGGGCATGTGCAAAGGTCAGGCTGTGGAGCAAATGACGCAAACTCCCCTTACACGTTACACCAAGCACCCTTTTCCAAAAGAGGCTTCATGCATGCTCTATCTCTAATATCCTGCGAATTTCTGACAAGATAAATTTCCTTCCACCTCACCATGTATGCCTAACAGGCCTAGAAAATGGGTCAAATCAATGGTTAGTCCATGCCACTTTCCAGTATTCATTTTAAAGGATGTTGTTTGCAGCCAACTTTTACAATTCCTTCTAATTATACAGATATGATGCACCCAGTGCATCCTTTTCAAGGACAAAGATGAAATGAACCCTCAAGGTATCTGAGTGCTGATATGAAGACCTGTGAAAATAGAAATACTTTATATTTCCCCTACAAAGAAAGCACAGAAGTCTAAATAGTCAGAAAACAATCTCCAAGTAGATAAACGTATTACTTCAGAGTAAGTTTTTCTCTAATCCTTGCGAATTTTTCTCTATCCTGCTGAATCACATTGCTGTTGTTAGTCGCCATCGCTGTCAGCTTCAACTCACGTTCAACCTATGTACAATATAATGAAACACTGCCTGGTCCTGTGCAATCTTCATTAACGTTAAGTCAATTGTTGTGGCCACTGGATGGTGTCTTCCAACCTCAGGGACTTATCTTCCAGCATTCTCTGGGAGTGTATTCTATTGTAACCCATAAGCTTTTCATTTGCTAACTTTTGAAGTGGATCACCGGGTCTTTATTTCTAGTCTGTCTTAGGCTCAAAGCTTGCTGAAACCTATCCATCAGGAGTTTTCAAAATACTGGTGGCATAGCTTCCAGCATCACAGCAACAAATAAGCCACCACAGTATGACAAACTTACAGATGAGTGGTAGAACTGAATCTTATGGATCTCTACAGCCTTAGTCTTACTTCAAAAACTCACCACAAGAAGATTAAGATCAAGTGAATTACTGCATATCAACATTACCAGAATATTATATGGCTAAGAAATGTGTATGAATCATAGCAATGACTGGACATGTTAAAAAAAGGAAATAATTTAAAACTTGTAATATAAATAAGTACCTACAAAAGCTGTAATTACATAAAAAAAACAAAAACTATACTTTTACATTGATACTCAGAAGGGAATTTAGAACATATAAATAGAGCATAACATTTATCAAATTATTCATTTCTCATAAAGTCAAAGACTTTTCCTGCATTACTTGGAATATAACTTGGAGCATACTGTTTATTTAATTATTTATTTCTCATAAAGTCAAAGACTTCCTATCATTACTAATTTTCTGGATATTTAAGACTAGTGGGAGCTCTGGTGGCATAGTGCCTAAGGCATCTGACTGCTAACCAGAAGGCTCATGGTTCAAACCCACCAGCCACTCCTCAGAAGGAAGACTGGACGGTCTACTTCCATAAAGACACTGCCTTGGAAACCCAAGGAGAGGTTGCTATGAGTCGAGTAGACTCGACAGCAGTGAGCTTGGTTTGGTTTTTGGTGTTTTCTACTAGAAACTACTGGTTGGTAAAGAACAGTTAATACCCTCAGCTGCTGATGAAAAGATTTGAGGTTTGAGTCCACCCAGAGGTACCTTGGAAGAGAAGCCTGGTGATCTACTTCTGAAAAACAAAGTTTAAGGAGCACAGTTCCACTCTGATACACAGAGGCCTGCCGTGAGTCAGAGCTGACTGGATGACAGTCTTTTATTTTCTTAATGTTTTCTACTAAGAGTCAACTTAGAAATAAGGTGGCACAAACAGTTTGTTCTCGATTACTAACCTAAAGGCTGGTGGTTCTAACCCACACAGAGGTGTCACAGAACAAAATCCTGGTGATCTACTTCCATAAAGATTACAGCCTTGAAAACCCTGTGGAGCAGTTCTACTCTGTAACACACGGGGCAGTCATGAGTTGGAATCAACTTGACAGCAACAGTTTTGGTTTTTCATACTGTTTATTGAGCTACATGCTAGGCACAGTACGGAGACCTTTATATGACTCTTTCATTCATATTCCCAGTAGCTCGATGAGGCTAGGAATATTTTATAGACCCACTTTACAGATAAGGAAAGCTAAACTGACGCCTCCTTAAGTTATGTAACCTACTCAAGGTGAAACAGGGCAGAGGCAAGAATTTAATCTCATCAAACCAGAGTCACTCCAATACACTGCCTCAAGGTGAAGTCCATTGTCCCTGGAGAGCGGTTACTGGTTTGCTTTCTTACACTTTTAAGATGACAAATGTCTCAGTTTCATTTTAATATTTCAGTATTGGTCTGATGACTGGATTATATTGTCCTCAGCTTCTCAACAGTATTTTATTCCTCTAGAATTCTCACACAGTGCAGGGAAACAAGTAAAGAAGACATATTACCCTCCAAAAATAAAAATAAAAAACTTGAGAATGAAGACATTTCATTATTTATGTTAACCCACCAGCGCTATGCATCCTCACACTCTTTAAAGTTTTTATTTTTTTCACATATCCTGCCACTTTGATATTTCACCAAAGGGTTGTGTGTCTGACTCACAGTGACCCCAAAGGACAGCACAGAACTGCCCCATAGAGTTTCCAAGGTTGTAAATCTTTACTGAAGCAGAATACCATGTCGCTCTCCCACAGAGTGGTTCATAGATTCGAACTGCTGACCTTCGGGTTAACAGCTGAGTGGTTAACCACTGCGCCACCAAGGCTCCTCTTCCTCTAAGGATAATTTATCATATGGCCTAATGCTTTCTTACTGGAGCCCTGAAACAATGAATTAGTGACAAATCCCCCACTCTCTGCCCCTTCAGCCCTTGGAGTTTTAACTCCTCTCACATTACAGTATTTATTGAATTTCCCAGCCGAACGGTGTTCTGCTCCATAAAATTCTGACAAGTGGACTCTGCCAAGCTAATAATGGCTTCATTCTGCTGAAATAAACTTATTTCACTGCGGCAAACAAAACGACATGACCTGGAAAGGTTATTTTTAACTGAGTAATGACTCAGTCCCACCAAGCATCTCTCTCAAGGTTTCCTGTTTTAGAGAAGTTACATTTCTTAAATATAAAGGTGTGTTATTATGTGTGTTCTTGTCTGTCAATCTTTGACAAGGAAGTAAAAGCAAATTATTTTCATGGCTTAAGGTGTTTGATACCATTCTTCAATAACTTGGTCAGCCTATAAGACTCTCCCCTAGGAGACTAGCATGGAAAACTCACCCAGAGAACTAGAAAGACAAGACTGCAGAAAGCAGTGAAGTCCCTTTTAAGCAGCATCTGGTTTCATTGAGTTTTTGCTTTTAATTAAACAACATCAAAACCTTTCAATGCAGCAAAACTTTTCACAGTGTGCCTCTGAGGAAAAGCTCCCTTTATCTCCCCATTTTTAAAGCCTGAATAAATTTGGCCATGTTTGCTTAGTCCATTTACCAAATAAGGGGTTGTCAAGATAAATGGGTCTGCTTCACATTAGTTAACATTTCCCCCCAACAGCTTAAATGCTTAACACCAAAATTTTCTACTAAAAAGTCTGAACAGCCAAGGACTTAAGTTTTTCCCCCTTAATGACTATATATTTTATAGTCATTTTTTATGCACTTCTCTTTAGCTTGTCCAGCCTGCCCCTGAAAGACAAAGAAATGAACAAACAGAAACAACTGCCACGATAGGGTCAAATAGTTCTTCGAGTTTCAAATGATAGGGGACTCTAACAGCACCGCTACAACAGCTGGGACCTTGTACCAACATGCTGCACCCTGCCCGCCCTGCCTTCTGAGACTAATAAAAGAGAAACCCTTGACAGCTAACAGCTGGGCTCCTTACAAAGCTGTGCAATAGAAACTTCCAGGCCTCCCACAGCCCACCCAAAGTAGGGCTTGGTATATACATGCATATATACACCAGGAAAGAAAAAAGAAAAGAAAAAAATTGGGGTGGAAGAGTACATGTTTTGAAGAGACTGAAGTGGGAAGATGATGAAGAGTAACAGAAAAAAAGGATAATGGGGGAGATGGGGGAGATAATGTTATGTCAAATATGGCATAGCTATCAGAGTTAAAAGAGGTTTGGTGTTTACTGCACTTAACTCTGATTAGTTCAAAAGGAATTACATATAAGTTCTACTCTGGCCAGGGTAGGAACGAAAAAGGAGCTTTTCAGTAAATCTCGCAGCCACGGTTCTGTCCAAAACACAAGAAGAATCCAGAACACCCTCTGTCAACCTATAGTTTACATTCCCACTCACAGTAAAAGGACTGCGTAGTCTGTCATTGCCTGCAGCCAACCCCTCTGCCTCCATACTCATTTAGTCTGTCATCAACTGGGATTTGGATGTTGACTACTAGCACTGATTTCCTAGCCCCACTCCATCAAAGCCATGTCACAAAAGTATTGTCAATTGGCTTAGTGAACAATTGGCTTAATGAAGTGACATAAAATACAACTGGGAAGCTACAGAGGATAAACAAATGGTGCCTGTTGAGGTGCAGAGAGTGGAACCATCTGCAGGTCCTTCGAACTCAGTGAGTTAGAGCTTCAAGCCAAGTGAGTCCAGTCTTAGCCAAGGGACAGACTAGTGCAAACAGAAACTAGCAAAAGCACAAAGTGTAAAGGACGCAAAAACTCTCTGCTCATGTATTATAAGCTTTAAAGAAAAAAATCCATGGCTTCTGGTCAGGAAACAATGGTTATTCATTTTTTTCCCTGAGTAGTAGGTACACTTTGAATTGTACAGTGAGTCATTTCTAAATACTAAAGACAGATGACAAACACCAGACAGGCAAGATTTAGAAGCTTCTTAATTTGGGGAGGTGTGTATGTAGGTGCATCTAAATGATCATGCCCACATACTGTTCATCACCACTGACAACACATATTGACAATGATCAGAATAAGAAAGAAAAGATTTTAGTATTACTATGGCAAACAACCATGGTGCAACTAATTCATAAATTAAGGACTCAGAGACAATTATCCTAATACTTATTGTATGTATCAGTTTTATTCTCATTAAATAGTCAGCTTGGAAAATGTCAAATGCAGCCATAGAAATTCATCACAAACAATGTTTAGCATTTGGTTATTGCTGCGGTCATCTTTATTTGTGCAGGTGTTAGGCATCATTTCCTTTTGAGATTTGCCCCTGACAGACATAAAAGAAAACGGCTTGAGCTCTTTATCTGAAGCCTCAGAAGTTAAGTGGATGTGTTTTCATTAACAACTAGAAAATTATTCTTCGGGTCTGAGCCCAATACTATTTTAACTATGTCCACCTAAGAAAATGTTTATTTCAACTGTAATTCCAAAGTTTCTGTTCTGAGGATACAGCACATGATGAGGTAAACAGTACAACCGACTTTAAACATCCCAGGCCTCACACATTCCTATCCTTGCTGTGTCCCTTTTCTTGGGAAGCCAGATACTTGTCCGAAGGATGGACACAGTAACTGCAACAATGAGCTCAAGCACAGCAAAGATTGTGAGAATGGTGCAGCACAAGCAGTAGTTTGTTCTGTTGTACATAGGGTTGCTATGAGTCAGAACCAACTCGAAGACACCTAACAACAACAACAATCTTTATGGGAACAGATATACCTGCTGGGTGAAATCGAACCACCAACCTTTTGGTTAGTAGCCAAACACATACCTGTTGTGACACCAGGTAATATGGTATGCTTATTTCAGAGGCAAAATTTGGTAGCCCAAATGGGTAAACTGGAAATAGGTTTCATTTGTTTCTTTGTTTTGACAGAGTGCTCTAAATACTGTGGAAACCTGAATTCCACATTTATCCATGACTGAATAAAACAGACGGGCGAAGGCGGAAGAAGAGGTCCATTTATTCAGTTTTGATGAAGAGAGGAAGTTAATACCAGAAAGATCCCATGACAAAGAGCAAAAGGTAAATTCTTCCTAGTAGTACTAATGAAGAAAGAAAGCATCTTTCACTTAGAGTCTTTCATAGTATCTCCACTTATCTCTTCCTTCATGACAAGACTTCCTAAGTAATCTAGCACAAGAACCCTCATCCATGCCTAATCATCTCCCAAGAAAACAGTTGACAATTTTGGCTGGAAATTCATCCTGACAAAAGGAGTATTTTCTCCTTAGCTATAGTCTTTTTCTTTTCTGTTTATTTTTTTAACACCTACCCACAAATGTCATTCCCATTTAAAAGTTGCTCTTTGATGACTTTGGGAAATAAATGGATCCAGTTCAGTTACTGTCTGTCTTGAAGATGTTATGCCAAATGAGGCAGAATTTTTTTTTTTTTCTTAATAACAGGATGTATTGAAAACATTGTGTGCTTGATCACATCTGTTATTCTGCATTCAAAATTCATTTAGGACAATTAAATTAACAAGCGAAAAGTGGTTATGAGTAGCCATGGTTATGATGGAAAAAATGAGTCAAATACCTTTTGGTTTATATCAGACATCATTCTTGATCTTGGACTAAGAATATCTGACGTAGGATCAACAAAGGAAATCCTAGGATGGAGGAAATTCAGAACAAACACCTACAATGATGACATTTCTTATCACTCCGATTGGCTGTAATTGTTTTCAAATGTGAAATCGAATTAAAAATCAGGACAAAACAGCCTGAGTTAATCCTATTGCCTTAAGATAAAACCCACTTTTAAAGACAGAATTTATTGTTAGCCAATTATTTCCTCAGGGGTTGACCATATGTACAGGACAACTTTGGAAGTTTATGGGAATTCTAACTGTAGGCAGCAAAGATGCTTATTATGACATGTTTATATCACCAATTTAATGTTTACTGGGTTTTATCAATATAATACTATTTCTCATAAAAATAACTTTATCCTGCTACATGTGTACTAGTTTCCTATTGCTGCTGTACCAAATTACCACAAACTTACTAGCTTAAACCAACAGAAATGAATTCTCTCACAGTTGAGGAAGCCAAAGCCTTCATGTCGTTAGCTGCCATGCAGACAGCCTGACTCATGGGAACTCCATGCACAATGGAGTAAAACACCGCCCTGCTATATGCAATTCCCATGATCAGTTGCAGATCAACTCTTATGATCCATAAGGTCTTCATTGAGTGACTTTTGAAAGTACATCATCAATCCTTTCTTTCTACTCTGTCTCAGTCTAGAAGTTCCCCTGAAACCCATTCAGTATCATAGCAACACACATGCTTCCACTGACAGATGGGTGGTGGGCTGCAAATGAGGTTTGGGCAGAAATCAAACCCATGACTCCTACATGGAAGGTGAGAATTCTAACACTTCAAGGCTAAAATCAAGGTGATCACAGGGCTGTGTTCCCTTTTCCTTCCAGAGGCCCCAAGGGAGAATCCCTTTCCTGGCCTTCTCCAGTGTCCAGAGTTACATTCCTTAGTGCACTGTCCCTTCCTCCATGTTCAAAGCCAACCCCTTAGCATAGTCTTTCTCTGCTTCCTTTTTCTTCTGTTCCATGACCTCTCTTTTGTCTGGAACCAAATCTAACTCAGCTCTTTGACCAGGTGTTTGACTTAGTTAGACTCACATGATATATTTCAAAATAGATCAAAAAACAAATTGTGTTTATGACCAGGATATGGCTGCAGTGAACAACCAGATGCGTATCCTTTCCCTGACGTGCATTGTACCCCCAAGCTCAGGTATGACATAGGGTGAAGGTCAAGGACTGAGTAACTACAGAAGGAAGAAATGTGTGAGGTCAGGGAATGTGTGAACTTACCTGTTATAGGTATTCCTTGGTGGTAGGGAGAGAGGGACCACTGAGTAACATTAAAATAACCTTCTCCTCCAAACAATTATCAATATAGCATGCGTATATAGGGGGCAGATTGAAGAGATAATTCATTCAGTTTTGGGCATGTAAAGTACTTATGGCTCCACTTGGTAAATGATATCTAGTCACCTAACTGTACTGAGAGAACAGGGGTTGTTACTTTGATTCTAAAAGTAAGATATCTCCACAAATTAGATGCCAAAATGAAATTGAAAGTCATCCATAGGGGAAATGAGTTCCAGAGCACAAGTATTGAAAATGATAATAAATGTAGTCATTTTCTGGATTCCAGTTTAAACAAGGTCAGTGGCTTATGGAAATACTAATGGCTGTCTTAGCTGTCCTTTCTAACGGGCGGTAGAAGCATTTATAATGGAGGGTAGCACACAGTTCAGTTTTGGTGAAGGTAATGAGAGATATTGGTGCTGATGATTTAAATCTAGCCTTTTTGACTACTGATTTAAATTCACTTGATTTAAATCAAATCTTCCCAAGCTGAGAAAATAAGTTTGTAATAACTTTTCTTTGTTTAATCCTCAAAAAATATGAGATCATGTATTTTGAGATATAAGCACCTATTCTTTGTGCAGTTAAAAGACCATACATAAACAGGAGGAACAACAGCAGGATAATCACCTCTGGTCGCTGCTCACCTCCCACTTCTTTCATTTTTCCTTTTCCCCATTCCTCTCTACCTCTTCCTTTTCTCCTATAATTTAATTGTTCCTAAAAAGCTGCCAGCTCTTTAACCAGCTATTACATGTAGAAAACTATTGCCAATTTACAGAACCCTTTTATAAGTATTATCTCATAAGATCTTCATATTTTGAGTAATCAGGAAGAATAGTGAGATCATGTTCACATGAGGAAATGGAGGCTCAAGGAGCTGATGACACAGGAAAGGTCTCATAGCAGTAATTTAGCAGGAAATAGATTAATCATGGCTGTGGGAAGTAGCCTCCAAGTTGTCTCTCAAAGATCCCTGCCTCCCAGTGTTCACATAGTTTGTGTAGTCTACTCACTTTAGTACCAAAGTCAATTACTCCAATAGCTACTGTAGTTGTGTTAGGGCATTACTTCCACTACTTAGTTATAAAAAACACAGCAGTTCCCATCTTACTCTCTCTCTCCTTCTGCACTTTTCTCTCATCCTCTGTCTCTTCCTCTTTCACGGAAGCTAACTGCCTTGATGAGCAGCCCTATGGAGAAGCTCAGGTTTTGAAAAATTGAGAGCTCTGACAACAGCTAACAAGAATCTAAGGACACCTGACAACAGATTTATAAGTAAGTCACCTTGGAAGCAGATACTGCAACCTCAGCCAAGCCTACAGATGACTGCAATACCACTTAACATCTTGACTGCAACTTCACAAAAGAACTTGAGCTAGAACCACTCAGTAAAGCCACTCCTACTATGCTAAGTTTCATAACCCACAGAAACTATGTGAGATAAGAAATGTGTACTGTTTTATCCTTATAAATTTGGAGTAATTACTTATAGCAATAGTAAGTATTACAATACAAGTATTACAATACCTCAATCCTCTCACTCCAACTCCAGTGCTCTTCCTACTCTACGAAGTTACCTGTGTACTCACAACACTCAGAACACAATTGTGGTTGCAGAGATTTGCCATATATTCAAAAGTTTTGAGTTACTTTTGAGTATTTGTCAAATACTTACTGATGAAGATCAAAGACTCCAGCCTTCATTATGGATTGCATCTCAAAATAAAGAAAACAAAAATCCTCACAACTGGACCAATAAGCAACATCACAATAGATGGAGGAAAGATGGAAGTTGTCCAGGATTTCATTTCACTTGGATCCACAATCAATGCTCATGGAAGCAACAGTCAAGAAATCAGATCATAAACTGTACTGGGCAAATCTGCTGCAAAAGACCTCTTGAAAGTGTTAAAGAGCAGATGTCACTTTGAAGAATAAGATGCACCTGACTCAAGCCAAGATATTTTCAATAGCCTCACATGGATGTGAAAGCTGGACAATGAATAAGGAAGACTGCAGAAGAATTAGTACATTTGAACTGTGGAGTTGGCAAAGAATGATGAAAATACCATGGACTGCCAGAAGAAGGAACAAATCTGTCTCAGAAGTACAGCCAGAATGCTCCTGGGAAGCCAGAATGGCAGACTTCATCTCATGTATTTTGGTTATATTGTCAGAAAGGACCAGTCCCTGGAGAAGAATATCCTGTTTGGTAAAGTAGGAGGTCAGTGAAGAAAGGAAGATCCTTAATGAGATGGATTGACATAGTGGCTGCAAGTATAGGTTCAAGTATAGCAAGAATTGTGATCTGGTAAAGGACCAGGCAGTGTTTCATTCTGTGTTCTGTTGTACACAGGGTCACTATGTGTCAGAACTGACTCAATGGCACCTAACAACAACAGTCATTTTATCTGGATCCTAGAAAAGAAAAAAATTACATAAATTACACTGGAAGCACCTGTGCTAAAAATATTAAATATTATATATATATAAAATTTTACAAAAAGGGAACATTTTTTTCTTTTTTTTCTCCTTTTTCCCCTTTCCCATTTGATATTAAATATTATATATATTTAAAATTTTACAAAAAGGGAACATTTTTTTCTTTTTTTTCTCCTTTTTCCCCTTTCCCATTTGTTATGAAATTA
>NW_006921689.1:9158876-9168746 GCF_000298275.1 Orycteropus afer afer | reverse complement strand
GAGTCGGGTTTGACTCGACGGCGCATAACAACAACAACAAAAATATGTATATATATGTGTGTGTGTGTATATATATATATATACATATATATATGTGTATATATGTATATGTTTCTTTATTTGTGTTATGGAGTTCATATGGAAGTGTGTATCTTGTCTAAAGTAAGTCTTTGAAACAGAAGACTAGAAGACAAAAAGAGGTGGTGAGGTTTTGGTTAGATTTCTACTTTTGCGCAAGGGTTTAAGGGAAAAGTGACAAGCACGGAAGTTCTTCAAATCCCAGCAGCACAGCTGTGATGTTGATATCGAATACTAGGAAACTAAGGAAACATCTTGCTTGACTACGGTTGTCACATTATCATGCACTACAGTGCTGCAAGCCTGAATCAAAGAGATGTGCAAAATACACCAACAACTGTGACATTGCATCTTTCCTCTCTATATAGGGAAAAGTATCAGGAAAAGAAAGGTGGGTACTTATGCAAAAACACCTGCTCCCTAAACGCATTTGAAAAATATCACCTCAAAAACAAACGTGATTTGTCTATAGTGTAGAGCCAATGGAACTGTGGTAAGTTTAACTTAAGTGGGAAAGGGGACACGACTGAGCAACTAGACAGTATGAGAAGAAAACAATACTTAAGTCCATTTCACATGCTACTGTCCACTAGGTTACACTGTTTAGTAAGAACATGTGTAGAAAATTGCCTTTTATCTGTGTCCAATTACTCTGAAAGAATCCCTAATAATTACATTGGGCTATCTAATGGCATTTACAGTCTACAGACTATTTGGCTGATGCTAAGTTTGAGGGCAGCATAACCTCCCCTTTACACGAGAAATAAATTACAGAGTTGTCTTTTGGTTTCAAGGAGATGTTTAACCTCATTGACCTGCCTCTCAGGATTTTAACAAGACAGAGAAAATGAAGGAATACAGTTTTTAGATAATAGGCAGCAACAATGCAAAGGCTCAGGATATGGGGGAAATGACATGAGATCTTAGGATCAAATTTATGGAATTCTAATTTATGGAATTGAATACATATACAAAAGAAACAAAAAACTATCCAACAGACTTTTGAATAAATGGCCAGTGATTGACAATACACAAAGGAAAATAAGACAAAATATTTGTACTATAGATGAATTATTTTTGGCCTAACCTTAAAACAAAATTGCTCATCTTCCCGACATCTGCTTAAATTTCTTAAAGTCAGAAAATCACTTAGTCTAAAAGATGAATCCTTTTTACATTTTCAGAGATCATTTTAACATTTCATTAGAATATCTTGGGTGGGGCCCAAATGAGGAAACACTACTATTATGCAAAATTGTGTTTATTTTATATGATAAAATACGATAACCTACTTAGGAATTACAAGAAAGTATGACAGACAATTACGTTACAGAGATAATAAAACCAGTAGATCAGTCATTGGTCCTATATATGAAAACTTTGTTGTTGCTGTTATGTCCTGTCAAGTTGGACTCATAGCAACCCCTCCTTGGGGTTCCGAGGTAGTATCACTATGGAAGTAGATTGCCTAACCTTCCTTCTCAGGAGTAGCCAGTGGGTTTGAACCACCAGCCTTCTGGCTAGCAGTCAAGTGCCTTAGGCACTACACTACCAGACCTCAAAGTTGCAAAAATTGAATGATGTCCAAACATATATTATTTAACACTATCTCAACAATATTTTAATTAGAGCCAACATAAGAATAAATTGTTAGGTCCTTTTAAGAAACTCCTAAAATGACATCAAACTCAATTGTCATAACATACTACATAAAAACATTGTTTTACATTCTACTTTGCGAGTAGCGACTAGGATCTTAAGAGCTTGCAAGCAGCCATCCAGATGCAACAATGGGTCTCTCCTTGTCCACAGCAAAGAAAAATGAAGGAAACCAAAGACACATAGAAATGATTAGTCCAAGGGACTGGCATACCACGCAATCCTCAGCCTATATGACCATGAGACCAGAACTAGATGGAGCCTGACTACCACCGTCAACCACTTGAAGGGAGATCTATGTAGGAAATCCTGGATAGAATGGGAGAACAATGTGGAACAAAGCTCAAAATCATGGGAGTGGGGGGACCAGGTTTGCTTGTCTGATAGAGCCTGGTGAAACCCCTGAGACTATGGCCCCTAGCTGCCTTTCAGGTCTGGAATTGGACTCACTCCTGTGGCTTCTAGCCAAATAAAGGACTGGCATATGGGCTAAACATTTATATCAGGTAGATACACTCCTTGGAGAGTCAATCATGAGAGAACAGAAGGGGAGTATATGCACAGGGAGACTGCTCAGGGGGGAAGGACACCAGGAAGAGGTAACTATGGGGAGGAAGTGGGAAATGAGCTATTACATTGTGGGAAATTGCAGGCAATGTCATGAGATAAAAGTGTATGAACTGCTGTATGGAAAATGAATTTGCTCAGTAAACTTTCACCTAAATCACAATAAAAATAAAATTTTAAAAATTAAAAAAAAAGAAAGTCCTAAAATGTAAAGGTTAGAAAATGGTTATAAAATCGTCTTCTGAAGAGGGAAAGGTATAATATCTCAAGGTATCTATAGCAATCTCTGCTACCATTCACTACATTAAGTATATTGTTTTAAGAAGAGGAACATGTTCTCTCAGTGTACTATTATTTTGAAAAAAAAAAGCTCAAACAAATGTGCAGAAAGAATTCACCAAGTTATATGTCAAAAATAAATAAATAACCAGCAATTTCATGTCATACAGTTAGATGAAGGAGCAAAGGGGTTTTGATTTTTGCTGAAGAAACTAGACACCACAGGATGAAACATGATAACAGCTGAATCCCTGTCCAGGTTTCTTATGAAAACAAATCAAGTAAGGCTTTTAAAAAGATGTCTATTCAAAAGCTAACAGGGGGCAAAGTTATGATAAGTTTTTAGACATTGTCAAGCACCATGTGGAAGTTGTTGGGCCCATGCTTGAGACCATGGTTATGGGGTACATCTAGCTCAATTGGCATAACATACCACATGCTAAAGGGGCAAGGAGGCAGCACCTTTTGACCACCACTAACTACACAAGGGGAAGATTGAATCACCATCAGCAGCCCAAAGCCTGTTCCTGTGAGGCCAGCATGAGGCCACCTTCCAGCCCTCTTAACAAACCTTGACACCAACCGTCCTTCCAGTGGCACCCACCACCTCTTTGCTGGGTTTGATGATTCACTGCAGTGGCCACAAAGTACTCATAGATTATGGAGTTTATTAGGGAAGCAACAGGCTACAATTCAAATTCAGGAATACACTCATGATAGAGTTCTTTGATCAGAACAGTTTCCCCTCTGCTTTGCCCTTAGACATGCCTCTCTGGACCGCTTGGCCTCTTGGCCTGGCATCTGCCTCTGCAGGCCAGGTAAGCTTGCCACTCCAGCCCATACCTCTTGGATCCACTGCCGCCATCTCTTAGCCAGGCATCTCTCTCAGCTGGGCATCTCTCAGCCGGGTGTCTCTCTCGACGAGAAATGAGATTTCCCTCTGCCTCTAGGTGAGCTCATTTTAAGCCTGGCAGAGTGGCAAAACTAACCAATCCCAACATCACAGCTCCACATGCCTGTGAGAGAGTGGACGTTCCTAGAAGATTACATCATGTTGCTCCAAAAGAAATATTCCAGGTGGATGACTTTAACAGTCAGGAGTTTAAAAGCAGCTGCTCAGATACTTACGGGAAATTCCACCACAGAGTTAACTGCCAATCTCATTATAGGAAAAAACTACTACCAAATGCCCAGCCAAGTTGACACATATTTGGAGTAGTGCCTAAGGCATCTGACTGCTAACCAGAAAGCTGGTGGTTCAAATGCAGCAGCCACTCCTCGGAAGGAAGGTTGGTCAATCTACTTCCGCAGAGACAACGCCTCAGAAACCCAAGGAGGGGTCGCTATGAGCCGGATCAGACTCCACAGCAGTGAGCTTGTTTATTTTTAACCCAATAATCCGGTAGGAGTTACAAAGACTCTAGCTAGAAAAGCCATACCATGCAACTCACTACACGACACTACACCAAAACATTGGTCTACTTCCTACTTTGGTGGGTAACTGGGGTTTTAAAAGCTTACGAGTTGCCATTTAAGATGCAGTAATTGGTTTGTTCTCTTCCAAAGCAAAGAAGAATGAAGAAAGCCAAAGTTGCATGGAAACAATTAGTTCAAGGGATTAGTGGACCATGTGAACTTAAGCTTATATGACTGTGGGACCAGAAAAAGTAGATGGTGCCCGGCTACCACTGTCAAGGGACTAATGTAGGAGATTCTTGATATAGTGGGAGAAAAATGTGGAACAAAACTCAGAATCATAAAAAGACCAGGCTTACTTGTCTAATAGAAACTGGGGAAAGCTCCAAGACTATGGACCATAGTTATACTTGTCCTGGAATTGAACTCATTCCCATGGCTTCCAGCCAAACATCAGACAGAAGTATAGGGTGAACATTTATACCAGGTAGGTACACTCCTAGAAATTAAATTTAGAAAAAAAATACATTCATCCTGTCGGTAGCAATCATAGACAATGTTCTAGGTGAATGGATAGTTGATGGATACATCAATGAGGGGGTGATCACTGATACATACAGGAAGACATGAATTGCTTAATTCTTAATTATAAAGATATAAACAAATTTTAGTGATATTAGAATGCAATGCTGTACATTGCCAGAAAGGGGTGGGATACTTAAGCAATAAGAACTAGTAGTGTTCTACGTTATGAAAATGTTAGTTCTACCCAATCTATACATTCAATGAAATCCCAATCCAGATCCCACCAACATTGTTTAAGGATATGGAAAAAACAATCACTAACTTTATATGGAAAGGAAAGAAACCTCGGATAAGCAAAGCACTACTGAAGAAGAACAACAAAGTAAGAGGTCTCACACTGCCAGATCTCAAAACCTATTATACAGCCACAGTAGTCAAAACTGTCTGGTATTGGTACAATGACAGACACATAGACCCATGGAATAGAACTGAGAACCCAGAAATAGATCCATTGACCTATGGTCAGCTGATCTTTGACAAAGAGCCAAAAAACATTAAGTGGGAAAGAGATTGTCTAATAAATGGTGCTGGCAAAACTAGGTATCTATTTGCAGAAAAATGAAACAAGATCTGTACCTCACACTGTACACAAAAACTGACCCCAGATGGATCAAAGACTTAAATGTGAAACCTAAAATTATAAAGTTCCTCAAGGAAAAACTAGGGGCAAATTTAGGGGCCCTAATATATGGCATCAAACCCACCAGCCACTCCTCGGAAGGAAGGTTGGGCAATCCTACTTCCATAGTGATACTGCCTCGGAAACCCAAGGAGGGGTCTCTATGAGTTGGGGGCGACTCGACGGCAAATAACAACAACAATATATGGCATAGGAGCTCTGATAGCATAGTGCCTAAGGCACTTGACTGCTAACCAGAAGGCTGGCTGTTCAAACCCACCAGCCACTCCTTGGAAAGAAGATGGGACAATATACTTCCGAATGCAGCAGCCACTCCTCGGAAGGAAGATGGGGCAATCTACTTCCATAGTGATACTGCCTTGGAAATCCAAGGAGGGGTCGCTATGAGTTGGGTCCGACTCGACGGCATAATAACAACAACAAAAACAACAATATATGGCATAAATAGACTACCAAGCATAACCCAAAATGCACAAACAGCAGAAGATAAACTAGATGATTGGGACCTTCTAAAAATTAAATTTGTATGTGCTTCCAAAGATTTCTCCAAAAGAGTCAAAAGAGAACCTACAGATTGGGAAAAAATATTCAGCAATGACATATCTGACAAGTGATTTATCTCTAATATTTATAGAAAACTCCAACACCTCAACAGCAAAAAGACAAATAATCCAATTAAAAAATGGGCAGAAGACATGAATAGACACTTCACCAAAGAGGATATTCAGGCAGCCAACCAACACATGAGGAAATGCTCATGATCATTAGCCATTAGAGAGTTGCAAATCAAAACAATAATGAGGTATCATCTTGCCCCAGCACTAGTAACAAAGTTCAACAGGACAGAAAATAACAAATGCTGGAGAGAATGTGGAGATGTTGGGATTCTCATATACTGCTGGTGGGACTGTCAGATGATACAACCACTGTGCAAAGCTATATGGTGATTGCTTCAAAAGTTGGAATTAGAAATACCATTTGACCCAGTCATCCCATTACTCAGTATATATCCTAAAGAACTGAGAGCCAGGACAAGAACAGATTATGCATACTCATGTTCATCACAGCACTATTTACAATAGCTAAAAGATGGAAACAATGAAGGTGCCCATCAACAGAAGAATGGATGACTAAACTATGGTACGTCCACACAATGGAATACTATGCAACGCTAAAGAATAACATACAATTGGCAAAATACCACATAATGTGGATGAATTTGGAGGACATTAGGCTGAGTGAATTAAGTCAATCACAGAAGGACAAATATTGTATTAGTCTGTTATTGTAAAAATTCAAGGAAAGGTTTATATATGGAAGGAAATTTTCTTTGTTGGTTACCCGGGGTGGGAGGGGAGGGGAGAGAATACTATTAGATAGGCAGATATAAGTATTGATTTGGGTGAAGAGAAGGGCAATATACCAAATGTGAGTAATCATCACAGTGGCACTGAGGAAGAAGAAGACATAGAGAGGTGCATGGAAAGTACAGACAATAAAGATCAACCCTTTTGCACATACAGTACTGCGTTGTCCGTGAAGGCAAATGTAGATATACAGGTACATAGATGGGTGGACGGGCTGAACTATTAGGTATGTCTATGCAGCGGGGAATGTGCCATGACCATGTATAGGTTGATAGACAATATTTCTACAAGTGTATTTGTATATTCTATAAGAATGCCCAGGTATATAGAAGAGCTGACAAGGGACAAGGTTGTAGACACTTCTTGGCCACAGCCACCTACCAAGGGGAAGCAAGTACTTGGACCTGTGTGCTTGGGGCCATAGTCACGGGGGACATCAAGCTCAACTAGCATAATATATTACACAAAAACATTGCTCCGAATCCTACTTTGGCGAGTAGCGACTAGGATTTTTAAAGCTTGCAAGTGGCCATCTAGATGCAACAATGGGTCTCTCCTCATCCAGAGAAAAGAAGAATGAAGAAAACTAAAGACACATGGAAACCAGTCCAAGCAACTGGTACACCATGCGATCCTCAGCTGATATGACTATGAGACCAGAAGAACTAAATGGTGCCCAGCTACCACTGTCAACCACTCAGAGGGGCATCTATCTAGGAGGTCCTGGATAGAGTGGGAGAACAATGTGGAACAAAACTCAAAATCATTATTAAAAAAAAAAAGTGACAAAGTTTGCTGGTCTGATAGAGCTTGATGGCACCACTGAGACTATGGCCCCTAGCTGCTCTTCAGGTCTAGAACTGAATCTACTCCTGTGGCTTCCAACCAAACAAAAGATGGGCATAGGAGCTGAAAATTTACATTAGGTAGATACAGTCCCTGGAGAGAACAATCATGTGAGAATAGAAGGGCTGTGTATGCACAGGAAGACAGTTCAGGGAGAAGGACTGCATGGACGGAAGGACACAGGAAACAGGTAACTATGGGGAGGAAGAAAGAAGGGAGCTGTTGCATTGTGGGAAATTTCTGTCAATGCAATGAGACAAAGTTTATGTGAGCTGCTGTATGGAAAGTGAATTTTCTCTGTAAACTTTCACCCAAATCACAATTTAAAAAAGATAGAAAGAAACAGAGAGAGAGAGAGAAAGGAATTAGTAGTATTCTAATAGGAACCAGTGGGCGCCAGTGAAACACTGACCTCTAACATTAATACAAAATGTTCTCCAGCAGGCTGACACTTAGTTATGAGAATGGTCTCAATAAATTACAATAATCCACATTTATCAATACCTTAGAGTAAATGAGTATTGAACTGCCTGGAACTCTTATCACATTTCTTAAAACCATGAAGTAGAAATTAGGAATTTAACTGTTTTTCTCTCCAGTACTTAATTTTTAAAAACTCTACAGGTGTCCATGACTTTCAGTGCCTAAGGCATCAAACTCACCAACCATTCCTCAGAAGAAAGACTGGGCAATCTACTTCCATAGAGATACCGCAGAAACCCAAGGAGGAGTCGCTATGAGTTAGAACTGACTCAATGGAAGTGAGTTTGGATTTTTTTGGTTTTTTAATCACTAAACCATGAGTACTGGGGTAGTGAAAGAAATTAAGTACTATATTATTGGCCAAAAGGTTAGCAGTCTGAACCTGGAAGACAGGCCTGGTGATATGCTTCAAGGTCACAAATTTGAAAAGGTTATGGAGAACAGTCCTACTCTGCACACATGGGGTCACCATGAGTCAGAGAATCCACTCAACAGCAACTAACAACCACCACCCCACCATTAAGCCATAATCTATCACATCAAATCATCATGTGACTAATAATTCAAGGCTTTAAAAAAGAGTTTGATTCTCATTTTATTCACTTAATAGATTTTTGTATGAGAATAAAAGGGATCAGTCCCTAGAGAAGAATAGTATGCTTGATAAAGTAGAGGGTCAGGAAAAAAAGGGGAAGACGCTCAGGGAGATGGATGGACACAATGGCTGCAACAGTGAGCTCAAGCATGGCAGTCAATGATGGTGAGGATGGTGCAAGACCTGGCAGTGTTTTGTTCTGTTGTCCATATGGTCCTCTGTCACGTGGGGTCAAGAAAAGTCAGAATTGACTCAAGGGCACCCAACATCAACAACAATATTCAACTACATGTGAAATTTTCCTTTTCCTTCTTTTGTATTTCTTTTCCCAATTAAATCTTAATGATCAAGCTTTAGCATAATTAAATAGTCTGAATATGTAGGATCCATTCTTAGATGATTCAATCCTATTCTCTATAAATGCTTTAAGAAATATTAAGATAATAATCACTTTAAAACTTTTCTTAAGTTTGAATTGTACCAAGTGCCATCCAACCATGCCTTGTGGTAAGAATGTCAATAATACTGCTTTCAAATGGGGATTATTTAAAGAATGCAAAATCAAACAATTCCGGGTGTGCTGGTGTAAGCATAATGATTCATCAGAGAAGTGCTGATATTTATTAGCAGGAAACAGATTATAAATGGAAGATGTTTAAATCTACCACAGTCACTCTGAAGCATCTTTAATGAAGAATAATTTCCTACTGCATCCTGAAGCCCGCGCAGCAAACCATCTAAAAGCTTTTTACTCATCCATTCATTAAAAAAAAAAAATCCACTACCACCAAATCAATTTGACTCATTTGACCATACAGGACAGAGAAGAACTGCCTTATAGGGTTACCAAGACTGCCCTATCTATCTATCTTATATTTTGTTTTCAAGAAAAGAATCTATAGTGCTTTTCCAAGCAAAAGCCAGTAAGATTCAGTTGGAAATTAAAAATATAGTTATAATGTTCTTAGCTACCATAAAGTGTGTCTGAATTCATGGTGATCCCATGCACAATGAAACAAAAGGCTGCCTAGTCCTGCACCATCCCCCTGATTAGTTGCAGATTAGATCACTGTGATCCACAGGGTTTTCATTGGCTAATTGCTGTATCATATTAGCAATTATGGCCTTATGGCTATAACCTCTGAGTTCTTTATATTGATATTTACATTATAAATATTATGAAAACTTTTTTCACAAGCCTAATCGCAGTAACATTTTGGCAAAGAAAAGAAAGAAAAAACCTACTGCAAAAAAGGTCATTTTAAAAAACTTTATTCAGAGGGCGGGGCAAGATGGCGGACTAGGCAGAAGGATTGCACAGACCCTCTTCAACAAAGAAAAGGGAAACCAATTAA
>NW_006921689.1:9128856-9151600 GCF_000298275.1 Orycteropus afer afer | reverse complement strand
CAATACTTATTTTACTGTTTATTAAGTTTATTTCGTTATGCTTGGAATCTATCATTTCTCTTAATAATTCAAAAGTCTCAGCACAATAAAACCAAGTATCATGACAGGAGAAATATATGTGATACAAAGTTTCTATAAACTACAATTCTCTACTACCTCTTCTACTTCATTCTAATTCCACAGGCCTTTGAAGAGGGCTCTCTTGCAATGTATTGAAGCAGTAAGAGTGAGTAAAACACTATTCTTGGCCACAGAATCTAGTAGAGAAGATAGATGAGCAAACCCATAAAAAGAAGGTTGTGTTGGCCAATGGAGTTATAATACCTCCCACATCTTATAATTTTATGGGCCTTGTACATTTGAAAGGGTGACTAAACTCAATTTGATATCTGGTTCTGGTGTAAAAGAGGAAAAAGAAGGGGAATGTTAGAAATGACCATAGTACCCTGTAGGTAAAAATTTCCATTGTTCATTTAATGAGACCTATATTGATGAGATCATAGACACGGAACTGATATCTGTTTGGCACATTGGCTTATTCCATCCCACAGAGACTATCTGGAAAAATATGAAGAGTAAAAGAAAAACTGAGATTACCTTCCTTCAGGGACTGCTGTCATTGCTAGCTGCCAGCAAGTCAATTCTAATTCATGGCAAGCCCATGTGTTACAAAGTAGAACAGAGTAGAGTTTTCTTGGCTGACTGGCACAGAACCGGGCAGTGTTATGTTCTGTTGTACATAGGACTTCTATGAGTCTGAGGCAACTCAATGGCACCTAACAACAATAACAACTTTAAGAGAAGCAGATCATCAGACTTCTTCTTCTGCAGTTCCATGGGTGAGTTTGAACCATCAACCCTTAGGTAAGAAATCAAGTGCAAACCATTTGTATCACTTTGGCACCTTTCTTCAGTGCCTACCCCATGTAACTACACAATTCTATGAATTTCCTGTGATCCTTATTATAATAGGGAAACTAAAGCACAGAAAGGCTGACTAACTCAAGACCACAAAATAAATTAGGGCTGGTATTAGGATTCTTTCCCACTTGCAAATTCGGGCCAGGAACTTAAATACTACGCATCCTTGAAGGCAGCATGGACATCAGAGTAATCCAACCCCAATCCCACAAATGAAAATCTCATGCAAGATTACCCAATGACCAAGGTAAGACGCCAATAAACCTCAATGCAATACACAACAACAGAAAAATAAATAGAGACAGAAAAGGAAAATCTTTTAAATGGCAATGGTTTAAAGCATACTCTTTGGGAGGAGAGGAGTGCCTTATGCACTCCACCACCCATCTGTCAGTTTATCATACTATGGTGGCTCGAGTATTGCTATGATTCTGGAAGCAATGCCACTGGTATTTCAAGTAGAAGCAGGGTCACCAATGGTGGACAGGTTTCAGTGGAGCTTCCAGACTCAGAAATATTTTTGTTGTTGTTATGTGCCCTCAAGTCAGACCTGACTCATAGTGACCCTTCCTTGGGTTCCCGAGGTGGTAACACTACGGAAGTAGATTGCCCAACCTTCCTTCCGAGAAGAGGCTCGTGGGTTTGAACCACCAGCCTTCTGGTTAGCAGTCAAGTGCCTCAGGCACTAAGCTACCAGGAAGACCTATTTCCAAAAAACTAGCCAGTGAAAACCTTATGGCTCACAACAGAATACTGTCCAACTCACTTGTTTTGGACACTCTGAAGGAAGACATCATGTTTTGTGACATAATGAGAGCCATCAAAAATGAAGGAGACACTCAATGTAATGGATTGGCCTAACAGCCCCAGCAATGGACTCAAACATCCTGGAGACTGTGAGGATGACACAGGACCAGGCAATATTTTGCTCTTTTGCACGTAAGATTGCCATGAGTCAGAGTCTGCTCAAGAGCAGCTATTTCTCTATCTACGTTAGGAGCTAAATGGCCCATTGTAATATGAACCTAAATATTCCATTTTCATTTTCAAGGCTTTAAAAAACACTGACGACACGACCAGTCAAGTAGCTTCAAAATGCAAACTATAAGCATGTGGTTTAAAAAAAAAAAAAAAGAAAGAAAGAACCTATACTCATGTGCAATGAACAGATTCAAACATACCTCTCATCAGAGCACTTCCAGAGATTTAAATAGTACCTGCCAACTCAATCAAAACCACTTTATCCCTTTTTACTTTAACTTCTGTGAATCATATACCTGACAAAGCACACACTCTTAGCTGGCCTGAAATTAACTGTAGATGTTTAAGGCAACCTAATATTTTAATTTCACATCTTTGCTGGCTGAAGAGTAGCATGATCACTCTTCTGTAACTAACAAACTGTGATTCTATTCAGACCTTTCTTTGCATGCCATCTGATTAAAGAGTGTTGACAGAATGAAATATCTGGAATATTATTAAAAATATATTTTAAAAAGCTGTTTGCTCGAAATTAAGGATGCCAACATACTCCCTCCATTCGGCTGCTTAGTGAGATCTACTATAATAGTGTCAGAAATATACTTGCACTGATATAACATAGTCGAGGGAACTAAAAACCTACTTCTGTCACAGGAGTTAACTAGGACAACTAAAATGCAGGAGGAGTGCCCATGAATTTCCTTTGTTCCATCACAATTACAAGGACAAAAATATATATGTTACAGAATAACTGCTGACAGAGAAAGAAGTAGGAAAATAAGGTTTTTAAAGGCAAAAACAGAAGCTGTAAGACTTCACGGATTAGAGCTTGTTTTAAGGCATGAACCACTACACCATCCCAGTTTAGTACTAATGAACACTGTAATCACTACAATTACACAAACAAAGGAACTACACATTAGGAGAGAACTGAACATTATTTAGAAAATATCCCTATGGTTCTGTATAGATAATTTTATTTACGACTGCTTAATGAACTTAGAACTGCTCTTTAAAAAAAATAAGAGGATTTTGGTTTTTAATTTGGATTTTGTTGTAACACATTATACATTGTTCATATCTTTTTAAAATGTTGTTGTTAGTTGTTATCAAGTTGGCTCCAACTCATGGCAACCTTGTGTATGACATAAAGAAATGTTGCCTGGTCCTTCGCATCTTCATGATCATTGATATGTTTGAGTACATTGCTGTGCCCATTACATCAATCTTCTCACTGAGTGTTCCCTTACCTATGCTGACCATCAACTAAATCAAACATGATTACCTTCTCCAGTCTTCAGTCCCTTCAACTGCACATCCAAAACAAATGAGTTACAATCTCAAACAATATTCTATGATCCATAGGGTTTCAACTGGCTAATTTTCAGAAATAGATCACCAAGCCTTTCTTCTAAAGTCTATCTTAGTCTGGAAGTCATGCTAAAATACGTCTTCCATGGGTGACCCTGCTAGTATCTGAAATTCCAGTGGCATAGCTTCCAGAACCTTAGCAACATGTAAGCTACTATAATATGACAAAATGACAGACAGGTGATGGCCTTTTAAACAAGTTTTTTAAATAAACTACAAAAACTCTTTCAAGGTCTTCAAAACTTGATCTTCCTAATAATTCCAACAAATGTGATCTGCAACTCTGCTGAATTTCCTTTCCTACTCATAGTCCTTCCATTTTTCCTTAGAGGTTTGTCCCCTCTTTAGAAAATACATAATGGAAGTGAGCAGGAGTGAGCTGGGGAGAAGAGCAGGCAGCAAGCATCTAAATGGAATCTGTGTTGTACTGAACACTTTCGTTCACTCTAGTATAGAGAGTTCTATTTAAAAGTTGTTGTTGTTGTTGTTGTGTGCCGTCGAGTCAGCCCTGATTCATAGCGACCCCTCCTTGGGTTTCCGAGGCAGTATCATCACGGAAGTAGGATTGCCCAACCTTCCTTCCGAGGAGTGGCTAGTGGGTTTGAACCGCCAGCCTTCTGGTTAGCAGTCAAGTGCCTTAGCCACTACGCTACCAGAGCTCCCTCTATTTAAAGTACAACACTAAAACTCAAACACTGCTTGGGGACATATTTGGTCTACAAAACAAAACATTTTACATTCTTACACAAGGTAATGGAAGCACTCAAATGATGTTCCCTTGCTCTGTATACTGGACTCCACTTGAAACCCAGCAGAAGCAACTGGTATTGCTTCTTTTTCTGTCATTCATATTCCATCTGCATCTCTACCTGATTTGGGGTTTAGAAGTCAAAAAGGATCATGTAAAACATGCAACCACAAGGCTGGAAAAGGGGTTCCTCTAATTAAATGGAGGTGGGGTGAGACTTAATCAAAACAACGTTACCATAACCCTGCTCTAGACAGACCAGAAACTGCTAAGTCTTTTTCTGTGGTGAGAACTTTGGGGAAAGTATTAAGCCAATTCAACATTCACTCATTTATAAATGACTCTAACAAAATACCAAACACACACAGAATTTGCATGTCAGTAGAATTTCAACAGCATCAAATGCTTGTTTTGCTTTCATGGAGAAAGTCATGAAGAATATAAAGTACAAACCCTTAGAATGCTACAGTAAATCCCAGAGGCACTCAATAATCCTGGTTAACCAGTCAGCCCACTGTATTTATGTACAGTCAACTCAGTGGTAGAAGTAAATCAAGAAACTCAACAGAAAATAGCAAACATTCAAAATAATATCTTTTGGACTTGTAAATCATTCCCAAATGTTAATAAAACATTGAAAAACATATATGCAAGACCAATGTTGTACAAAAGAACAACTGCATCAAATTCAAATGAGACACTTTTTATAAAAATCCAGAGTCCCTGGATGACTGAGTCCTAGGATGCGGAGCCTGGGAACCTGCATTTTCCAAAGAGCTCTCCAGATGCTCCTTGTATAGTGAAGAATCAGTCACTGGAGCATCACCAGAATGTCTGCACTCTGATCTTAAAGAGATGCAGGAACCCTGAGAAATGGACTAGAAATGCCCTTGTGTCCAGCTCAGCAGGAGTAGCCACTAGCCATAGAACAAAAGACTGCAAGGAAAGTCAGAGACCATAGTTCAATGAGGTCAACAAAGCCCAGAACTGAAACTCAGACTCCCAACTCTGGCCGGTGCCCATTTCAGCCTCCTGTGCACCATATCTATCTATGAAATAAAAGTTCGAAAACACTAGCTGTTTAAACTTCAGACATCAGTCTTCCAGAATATCTGTGAATTCAAATTATTGAGACAACATATACAGTACCAATTTATGTTTATACAGTTCTTAAGCAACCAAAAACTTTCCAAATTTGTGTTCTGGCTCTGACATCATGTCAGGTGATTAAGTTAGGTATTAGCATACCTATCTTACAGATGAGGAGCTCTGGTAGCATAGTGCCTAAAGCACTTGACGGCTAACCAGAAGGCTAGCGGTTCAAACCCACCAGCCACTCCTCGGAAGGAAGGTTGGGCAATCCTACTTCCGTAGTGATACTGCCTCGGAAACCCAAGGAGGGGTCGCTATGAGTCGGGCCGACTCGACGGCAAACAACAACAACAACAACAACATCTTACAGATGGAAAAAGTGAGACTTGCAGAGAAGTTCAGTGACTTTCTCAAGGTCTGACAACCCTAATAACGGAGCTGGCGGTCCTATTTTGAACCTCTTCTCCAAGCTCAATATTCCTTCCTGAAATCTGTATAAGACTCTTAGCTCCACTATTGACTTTTGCCTACTTTTTAGATTTAAGGAATTAGTCCTCCAGAACCTCTTCCTGAAAGAGATATTACCCCATGAAACAAGAGTCTCTGAGTACATACCCTTAGATCCTGGGTGATGATTACACATTGGTAGAGTAGATTTCAATAACAGAGCTTCGAGAAGGTTCAATAATTGCACAAATCCAGCAGTTACAACGCTGCTGTTGAGAGCCACTGTTCATTGTATTATCAGTTTTAGCCTGATAATTTGATATGACGGGTGTGAGACACAAGCTACCAGTCTCTCCTTCTTAAAACAATAATTGTAAGCCTTTACTCGTCACCAGAAATATCAAGGTCACTGTCTGGATCAAACCTAAAAGGGAGCTTCCATCAACAGATGTCATAACAGATAAGCACCAATTTGACATGCTCTTACAGAACTATCACCTGCTATCAGAGCTGCTATGACAGCTGTGTAGCACAACAATGCAGGCCAATTCATCAGTCTTCTGGGCCCTAAGTGCTCCCCTAATGGATGTGACAAACATATGCCTCCCTGCCACACAATGAGTGTTTATTACCACAGGGTTATTTGTATAATGATCCAATTAATCAATGTTGATAGTCATGTTTTTTGTAATTGATGGAAAGGCAGAATTTCTTAACTCTATTGAGTGACTACATCCTTCACCATAGTATGATGGTAACTGAAAAGGAAAAGGTAGGATAATGAGCACAAAATAATTAATTAATTAATTAATTAAAAGCATGAGAGAGAGAAACAATGTACCCATCTTCTTAACTTTGAGGTGATGTTATTATCTCTGTCAGATGAGGCCTGCTCCATCTTACCTGGCCAAGTTCTAATTCTCTTTGAAAAACTCTACTCCAGTTTTATCCTGGGTCACCAACTCTCTGCTTCCAGAGCCTAAGAAGGAACATAGGCAGACTGGACGCAAAATGGTGAAGACTGAAGGGCACAGGTCACATCACCTTACAGGGCAGCCACTCTTTAGCACCAGCAGATATAGCCCTAAGAGAAATGGCTCTCAGGGTTACCGACTCTTTGATGTTTTCAGAGAAGTGGGAGATGGGACTTTTCCTTTGTCATCTTTCATTTTTTTCATGTTGTTGTTGTTATATGCCACTGAGTTGAACCGACTCATAGTGACCCCTCCTTGGGGCTTCCGAGGTGGTATACGGAAGTAAATTGCCCAACCTTCCTTCCGAGGAGTGGCTGGTGGGTTTGAACCACCAGCCTTCTGGTTAGCAGTCAAGTCCCTTAGGCACTACACTACCAGAGCTCCTTTTTCATGTTGGCAACTGTTTTAATTTTGGTTCCCCTGAAAGCAGAGCTTACAACTTGCAGATAGTTTCTTTGGGGGAGTGATTCCAAGAAGCAGGCGAGGAAAGTGAAACACAGAAGGAGTAGAAACACATTGATGGGTGTTTTTGAGATCCAGGGGCCTCAGAGACATGCTTAGAATGGGTCCCATCATTCTCTGTGTAACGATGGGAAGCTGGAGCATTTACCCCCACAACCCATGTCCCCTACTGGTTGACAGTTGATCCTGAGAGAAATAACTCCTCTGGGCTTTCCAGTTCTTCCTGTCTAAGTGCTGAGTGGCTTCTTTGGTGGGGTGAAAGCCGTGGGCAAAAACATAATGAACTGTGCCTGAGGGGTACTCTGGTCAGCATTCAAGCTATGGCTGAAATCAGAAATGACTCAGGGGGTGTGACACAGGACACAAAAAGCAACTACAACAGTAACTAATAAAATTGTAATTACAGTGCAGACCAAACAATTAAGAAGGACAAGCCTGACTTCTCTTATGGATTCCATCTCCATCTGCTTTTCATCTGAGGAAAACCTTCCCAGACTACCTCTCCAGCCACACCCCTTGAGTGTGCCATGTCTATGAGCACTGTGAGGAGAGAGTTGGTGCCCCTGACCCATTATCACCACTACCTGATTGCAGGAAGGTGATCGATAAAAAATTTACTGACTGGATTAGTCCAAGGAAAAGGTCCTTCAGTATTTGTGGAGCTGAATAAACAAATAAGCATAACTCTAATAAGCTTTATTAGCTCCAAGTATAACCCAAACCCAACAAGGAGAAACAGTACTAAAACTACTCAGGAACAGAACAAAAGGAGCTCTGGTGGTGTAGTGCCTAAGGCATTTGACTACTAACCAGAAAGTCTGAGGTTCAAACCCACAAGCCACTCCACAGAAGGAAAATTGGGCAATCTACTTCCATAAAGATTTGCTGCCTCAAAAACCCAAAGGGGTTCGCTATGAGTTGGAATCAACTCAAGGTCAGTAAGTCTGGTTTTGTTTGAGTTTGCCCCAACATTATCACTAATAAAAATGAACAGTGTTTCCTAAAAAGGTTAATACTGCCTCAACTGCTAAACATCTGTGTTTTCAATACAGTGTCTTGCTCATAGTAATCAAAAAGTTTAGAAAAATCATCTTTGCCTCCAGAAAAACATAATACACTCTACTTCAACATCATCTTGCACTATGAAAACTGATTTTTTCTTTACATGTGACCTAATACTAACTTTGGTTCATATGCAGACTCTATCTTGACATGTCCCTTTCTCTCTGGCTCCCAAAGCATCTCCTGTTTGAAAGTCATCTGGTCAGGTTCATGCTTCAAACCTCAGAAGACTGAGTGACAGGTCTGCATGGAGAAGCTATGGGAAGTTTAACATGGAGAGAATTCTGGAATAGCCCAGAAGGACAGAGGCTCTCTGTATACCAACTGACAGTGAGTACCTTCACATAACAGAACAGGCTGAATGTTACTATCACAGAATAGGAACATATTCAGCATAAACAAAACAGAAAAACAAAGTGCCCATTAAAACAGTTGCCATTGAGTCAATTCCAACTCACGGCGACTCCACGTGTGTCAGAGTAGAACTATATAAACTATATAGGGTTTTCAAACTGTACTCAATATCTGATTTTCAGAAGGAGATCACCAGGTCTTTCTTCAAAGCACCACTGAATAGACTGGAACTGCCAACTTTTGGTTAGCAGCAAGCATGTTAAGGGTTTGCACTCCCCAAGGACTACCAACACTCATTAGAAAAACTCTAACAGAGAATGGCAATATACCCAATAGATTTCCATCCTTTAAAAAAAATGTGAAGAAATGGATCCTGCATTTCAGGCCTATGTATTACTCCTAGCAATAATATTTTCAAAAAAAAAATCTATATGAATGGGTTCCTTTGGAAAACAACTATATAGGTCATTCTTGGGTAAAATTATCAATTTTAGAACTAGAAATACTTGGACAAAGCTTCCATGTAATTGGTTTCAAAAATTAAGAATCCCCTGTGGGTAAACTTCTGGCAATCCGTTCCTACATATTTCATTTACTCTTGCAGGAAGAAATAATTTCTGTTGATGATGTAACTTTCTAATAGACTATGAAAGGTACATCTGCAACTACTTAAGAAAGATCAAGTCAGAGAGGCAGAGGGTAGAGACAATTTGATGAGAGTTCAATAAAGAGATTTCATTCAAATCTTTAGTCTGTTTGACCTTCAACCCATCGGACTAGAGTAACAAGCTGATGCCACCAAGAGATTACAATCATGAAAAAAAAAAAAAAAAAAATCTTAAGGAGGAAGGGGTAGGATTTGAGAACTAATAAATTAGACAAACATTGTTTTAAAGAAAAAAGTATGGTCTTGGAATTAGATCCAATAGCATTGGGGGGGGGGGCGGGGAAGAAATCCAGTTGCCCACAGCTTGAAGAGAAAAGAATATTGAGTAATAACTTACAAAGCCTGGTGTAAACTCAGTCCTGTCAAAATAATCTAATCGCCTCTGATGGACTGACTAGCCCAGTAGATCAAGGGGAAGAAGCAAGAGACGATTTATATTTGGATTTTACCAAAGCTTTTAATTCTGTTCCTCATGACATAATCATCAATACACTGAGAAAACAGGATCAACGCTGCATAGCTATGAAATGGCAGGAAGGTCACGCCTGGCGAGGAGCTATCAATGGGAAAGTGTCAGCCACAAAGGGAGTGTAACAAATGGGGCTTCACTGTGGTCAATTCTGGGCAGAGTCCGCCCTGGTGGACATTTTTCATTAATGACCTGGGGAGTGGAAAAATTAGCATCATCATGAAGTCTGAGTATGAGGCCGGATAAGGCATAAGAATGGGGAAAGGGAGGGTGAGAGTAAGGTGTCACCCACTATTAAGGAACAGAATCAGAATTCAAAGTGACCTTGAAAGTTTGAAAAAGAAGCTGCTATCAGAACACATTTCAGGGAATAAGTTCAATGTAGGCTATTCCCTCTTCCAACATTTTCCTTCTTTTTCCTCTAACAGTGAGTTCTCCTGACAGTTAAAGGGTCACACTGACTCACTTGATAAACATAAACAAAGACCTGCTGAGTAATGGGAATACATTTGGGAGTCCCTGACTACTGTAAACAGTTACCATGCTTAGCTGCTAACTGAAAGTTTACAAGTTCAGAGGCACCTCTGAAGAGAGGTCTTGTGATCCACTTCCATAAAATAAGCCAATGAAAACCTTATGGAGGACAGGTCTACTCTGACACATGGGGGGAGTGGCCATGAGTCAGAATCAACTCATAGGCAACTACTTTATTTTTCTTTTTAAGCAAGAGAGGTTCTGGTTTCTAACATCAGAAAATGATCTGTTTACTAAGGAAGACAAATTGAAAGGTAGTGACAATAAAATGTGTTGAGTATTACAGTTAGGATGTTTTCTTGTCTGAGAAATCTTCCTTGACCCAGTCTACTTCATCGTACCTTTCCCAGTCTGAGTTAGTTACTCCTCTGAGGTCCTTTCAGATCTCTCTCAGCCTTCCTCTGCTGCAGAACATTGCAATCCCATTGAATTTATTTGCCTCTCCTTTAAACTGTTCACATCTGGCCAGAGGTAACTGACAACCTAAAGCTGAGGTCAAAAAACCATTGCTGTCAAGTTGATTCCAACTCCTAGTGACCCTATAGGACAGAGTAGAACTGCCCCATAGAGTTTCCTAGGCTGTAATCTTTATGGAAACAGACTGCCACATCTTTCTCCCATAGAGCAGCTGATGGGTTCAAACTGCCAATTTTTCAGTTAGCAGCCGAGTACTAACCACTGCACTACCAGAGCTCCTGAATGACACAAAAGGTGAAGTCAGCAAGTGCCAAGGAAACAAATTAAGAAAGAAGAAATATCTGAAAAGGTACTTTCAATGGCACAAGGAAATGAGCATGCATACATACATACAAGACGCTGCAGTACGTACAAATACAGGGAGTGCCAAAGGAAGACAGACATCCAGACACAGAGATAAGACACAAGTTTGGAGAACACAGGCCCACTTTTATACAGACCATATAATGGCCCGAGTAAGCATAAATAGTAAAGATAACTGGAGCACTGGGATTCATGACTATATAATCAAACACAGATTAAAGCAACTGAAAAGAGAATATGTAGTTTTGCAAAACAATAAAGACCATTTAGAAGTGCTTATCCTTAATGAAAGGAAAGGTATCCATGACCGAATTTAAAGTTCTGTTTCTATGGAGCAAAACATTAACATACTCAACTGCTAACTGAAAGGCTGGTATGCTGTAAAAAAGGCCTGCTGATCTACTGGCAAAAAATCAGTCAATGAGAAACTATGGAGCACAGTTCTACTCTCACACACAATAGGATCTCCAGGAGTCAGAACCCACTCAACAACTATTCTTTTATGCTGTTTTCTGCAAAGAGGGTTCATTTCATCAAACCACAATCAGAAAAAAATGTGTAAATTTTGTCTAAAAGGATATCTTCTTCATCAGTAAATTTCACATATGGACACATCTGTCTCAACGTTCTTGAGGCTCCAATTCTGAAAGAGCATGAGAATTGCCATGTCTCACACTCGAACATGAAATCACTTCATAGAATCTGGTTTTTCTTTAATTTTCTCTTCATTTTTACTGAAAGAAGGGGCTGTGGGAGAACAAGGTGGAAAGGAGAGAAGTAGGACCCTTCACTTGAGACCTCCCCAACCGATAAAATTTGTGTCTCATGCTTCAAATACTGCTTCTATGGTCAAAAATTTAACTGGATTACTTACTTTTAATCATAGAGAACGGTGTGCTACCAAAGCATGTATCTTTCCCATGATAATCCACAATCCACAATAATGCATATTTAAGGCAAATTAGATTCAAAAGTTGAGCCAATCTTTCCCAATAGTTTGTTTAACTACTGGGGTCATATCAGATAACTCAGATATAAGAACATGTTTAGAAATTGAAAGTGAGTGTCCAGAAATAGTCACAAACGTTGAATTCTAACACTAACTCATCCAAATAAGACAATGTCTTGAATACATTCATGTTATAGTGTTGTATATGAATGTTATTAGCAATCACAGGAACAAAAAGTCACAAGCTGTATGCTGCAATCTTCAAAATATTTATCACAGCAGTATGAAGTTGTGATTTTTGCTCTCCCTCTTCCTGCCCAGAATAAAATAATCCCTAAACAACTTTTTAGTCACTGGCATCTGCAGCACTAATCCAATTTTTTAGTTAAAGCTTTTACATCTATATGGAGTATCCGGTTCCAAAGACCTAAATCAAGAGGTGAAAAAGAAAAATTACAAACATGTGGCTGATTAGAAAAATAGTTATAATAGCCCTTACTGCTGTTATTATTGAATGTACAAGTGAAATAACCATTAGCCTCTTTTAGCCACTGGAAAACACCCTATGGTGGTACTTGACTGATTCAATATATTTTTGTACACAATTGCTGTGCTAATGGAGCAGACATTTACCCCATAACAAAGGAATCTCAAATGTAAGCCTTAGTGTTTACAGTAATTCCAGAATACCAAACTACCACTAAGGATTTTAAATGAAGCCCCTGCTGATCTATTTGCTACTTAAACCCCTTTGTCTCCTCAAAAGTGTAACATCACTTTCAGGACAAATTATTGATAAATGGCAATATTTCAAATAAAGATAAGTAGGAAATTAAAAATCTATGGCATGCATTAGCTTTAGGAAATGCACTTAACAGAATATCATCATTGGTCTAGACTCAGTTTATTCTTTCCATATTTGAAGACAAAAAAGTCTGCATGAGGCTCCTGTTATCACAGCAGACCGAAGAATGGAGTTGGTTCAGCTATGGAAAGAATGAGATGCACCAAGCTGTCTTTTGATTGCTAAGGATAATCTAGAAACACAAGGCACAAAGTTGACCCTCAACGTGATCTCTTCTCACTTCCTCACAAGAGGATGGCAAGCTGGCGATATCATTATAAGGTACAAAACAGCGTTTAGGAAAGGTTCCTAAAGAAAATCATTCTGTCATCCAACATGTTGTCATGGTAACCAAACCAATCAAGCTTCTATACAAAGACTTTCATGTCAAGTTCCGTTAGCAAACTCATATAGAAAGTATAACCCAACTAAATTAACACTACATTTGTTACCCTATTAGACACAGATGAAAGGCACAAATCCTTTTTAAAATTAGAGGAATGTGTACTCTTTCTATATCAACAATTTAAAATAGTCAAGTTCAGTCTTTTTACATAAATAAATGCCTCTTGAAGGCTCTTTAAGGATGAGAGGAAAAGAATAGCAATTTACCTGACAGTATATATGCCCTTTCTAAAATGGATTCTTTTCTCCTTTCTTAGGAACACAAAAACAGAATTCTTACATCTTGCTGGATGTTTTTATCACCCTTAGAAAACCTTTAGTACTTCACATGCATTTGTATGATAGGCAGAACATTAATGAATAAAAACCTAGATTGACCACCTATCACTTCTCAAGGCAAGCAGAATGGATAAGGGAAACGATATGGATCCTCAGATGTTCCTGCATTTTTTCCTAGAAAATAGTTTCCTTCAGCTTGGCTTGATGAAGTTATAATATCTATTATGGCCTTAAATATGAAGGCTCTTTTATGTTAGCAATATGGTCTCATGGCAGGCTAACTCCATTTATATAGGCCATCCCACATGTTAGCTAACTTGATTTATTAAAAGCAAAACAAAAACTATTGAGCAACAAATCAGTGAACTTTAATAATTTGACACTTGCCTCCAGAGCCAAAAGATTTTTACAAGAAAATAACATTCTGTATTGTTGAGTCAATCATTGATATGTTTATCATTAATTTTATTCAGAAATATTAAAAGGTCTATGATCTCATCCTATATTTCATGTTTATAGGAAAAAAAAAAAAAAAAATCTCACTGATATCGAGTCAATTCCAACTCACAGCAACCCCCATTAGGTTTCCAAGGCTGCAAATCTTTACGGAAGTAGATCATTCCATCTTCCTTCTGTGGAAGGACAGCCTGTATTATGTTCACAAACCAAAAAAAAAAAAAAACCAAACTCATGTTCACAGTAAGATGAAATTTATAAAACATCAAGCAAGTGAACTGATTATGGAAATGGATCTGAACCAATCCAATCTCACTGCTGTCAAGTTGGATCGGACTTGGGTTTCCGACCCCTTCTTGGGTTTCCGAGCCAGTATCACTACAGAAGTAGATTGTCCATCTTCCTTCCGAGAAATGACTAGTAGGTTTGAACCATCAGCCTTCTGGTTAGCAGTCAAATGTCTTAGGCACTATACCACCAGAGCTCCTATGGAAATGGATGTTGTTGTTGTTGTTATGTGCCATCGAGTCAGCCCTGACTCATAGCGACCCCTCCTTGGGTTTCCGAGGCAGTATCACTATGGAAGTAGGATTGCCCAACCTTCCTTCCAAGGAGTGGCTGATGGGTTTGAACCGCCAGCCATCTGGTGAGCAGTCAAGTGCCTTTCATAGGAAATTTTATGTAGGTACTGCCTTCTTTCTGAATGAACTCTATGGTATAATTTCCAGAATTCTGATGAGCTAGACTTTGCTCCAAAACACTTAACGATTATATTCAGGTAGAAAATAAAAGACAAGATGATATTTTGGACCAAATAAAAATAAAATTAGTTGCCTGGAGTAAAAGGTAAAAGATCATCAATATCATTAAACATAAATTCATGTAGATATTACTCTTCCACCAGATTGCCCTGCTTTGATCTGAGTAGTTCACAGCTTACTACTTACTACTACTCACTCCCATAGTGTTGGATGTGACTCACAGCAACTCCGACTCCCAGTATCACCATGGAAGTAGATTGCCCAACCTTCCTTCTGAGGAGTGGCTGGTTGCTTTCAACCGCCAGCCTTCTAGTTAGCAGTCAAATGCCTCAGGCACTACGCCACCAGAGCTCCCAGTTCACAGCTTGTTGTTGTTGTTGTTATGTGCCGTCGAGTCAGCCCTGACTCATAGCGACCCCTCCTTGGGTTTCCGAGGCAGTATCACTACGGAAGTAGGATTGCCCAACCTTCCTTCCGAGGAGTGGCTGGTGGGTTTGAACCGCCAGCCTTCTGGTGAGCAGTCAAGTGTCTTAGCCACTATGCTACCAGAGCTCCCAGTTCACAGCTTAGGAGGAGCATTTTCAGGATTTTTCATTGTAAACTTGCATTTAGGAAAATGTAAAAGGAAATATAATCAAGATTATATATCTTAATTTCCAAATGTTGGATATAAATAATGTAAAACCAAAGCAAATCCATGGCCATTGAGTTGATTCTGACTCATAGTGACCCTATAGGACAGAGTAGAACCACACCATAGGAATTCCAAGGCTGTAAATCTTTATGAAATCGGACTACCACATCTTTCTCCCATGAAGCAGCTAGTGGGTTTGAACTGTTGACCTTCTGTTAGTAACTAAATGCTTCAAACACAGAATGATCAGGGCTCCTTAAATAAACTAAAGGTCAATCTAAAACTTTGGAAAATATCACTTAAAAAATGATAGCACTTAACATTTGTGTGACCACTTGAAATACAACGTGTATTCTTTGCCTCATTTAATTTTTTCTACAAGTATAAGAAATAGGCAGGAAATTTGAGGGGAAGAAAATGAAGCTTAATCAGGTTTAATAACTTATTTATTTATAACACTGTCTTTTGTAATTACAAGAGTAAAATCAACCATTTAGTAAGCACCTATTATATGCCAGGTATTGATCTAAGAGTTTGGGTCTTCATTGTTGACATACATTGCCATGTATCATTTGCTTTACATATTGTTGTTGTTATGTGTTCACTTCTTATGATAATTCTGAGAAGTGGGTATTCTCATTTTACAGATAAGAAAACTGAGGTGTACAGAGGTTAAGTCATCTGCCAAAAGCCTCACAGCAAATAAGCAGGGGTGCTTCCTACAAGATCACTATTTCTTATGCACATGATACCTAATTGTTGCTACTAAAACTTTCATGACAATTACATAATCTCAGATATAGTGTTAATGTGGCTTTAGTAACTGTGGTTTTCCCTTCCAAGGATATATTTGGCTATTTGCATAGCAATACAAAAGGGAGCTATTCTAAAGGGAGAGCTGACTGTTCTTGAAGTAAGTTTAAACAACTACTCTTTAAGGGTTCCTTCATTATCATGGAGAATAGGTATCCTATAGCTCAATGAGGAAAGAACTCTGTTGGTATAGTGCCTAAGTCATTTGACTGCTAACCAGAAGGTTGGTGGTTCAAACCCACCAGCCACTCCTGAGAAGGAAGACTGAGTCGGAATTCACTTGACAGCAGTGAGTTTTTTTTTTTTTTTTTTTTTTCTTCTGGTTAGCTAATGAGGAAAGGGAGCTCTGCTGGCATAGTGCCCCAAGCATTTGCTAACCAGAAGGCTTGCGGTTCAAACCCACTAGCCACTCTTCTGAAGGAAGAAGGAAGACTAGGCAATCTACTTCCGTAGAGACACTGCCTTGGAAACCCAAGGAGGGGTTGCTATGAGTCAGATTCAACTTGACAGCAGTGAGCTTTGTTTTTTGGTTTAATGAGGCAAAGGCCACTAAACTCAGAGTTTGACTATAAAGACAAAATATTGCTATATCAGAATAAGGCCCAAAATGTTAGAAAGTGATCATTTAACAAAAGCTGGGCTTTCAAAGTGAAGAAACACTGGAACTCATTCTCCTTAAACTTGTTAGGACAAAAGAGATCACTAGTTCTGACGATGAGTACACCAAACACTGTCTTTTGGAGTTGTGGCCATTCCATTGCTACATAGACATTTGTTGTTTTTGTTATGTGCCGTCGAGTCGGACCCAACTCATAGCGACCCCTCCTCGAGTTTCCGAGGCAGCAGCATAGTGACTAAGGCACTTGACTGCTAACCAGAAGGCTGGCGGTTCAAACCCACCAGCCACTCCTCGGAAGAAAGATGGGGCAATCTACTTCTGCAGTAATACTGCCTCAGAAACCCAAGGAGGGGTTGCTATGAGTCAGGTCTGACTCGAAGGCACATAACAACAACAACAACATCACTATGGAAGTAGATTGCCCCATCTTCCTTCCGAGAAGTGGCTTACTATATCAAAATATATCACCCGTTTGACTTTGTTTGAGCAAATAAAACATTAATAAATATGCTCTTTAGGAAACAGGGGGCACATATTAGCCATCGACATTATATTTCAAACCCACTGAATATATTTATCTAGAAGATTCTTAGTTGAGGCCATATTGTTTTGTGATACAGCACTATGAAGTTCTTGATAGCTGGGACTGCCAGATAATTCTTTCAACTGACACATGGTCAGAGAGCAGAAAGCAAGCAGCACAATCACACGTGAGCTCTCCTGTGTCTGTTCCTGTCTCCTGCTCCACTCAGTGCTACACTCTGGAAACCAGCTCATTGTAAACTATGACTTCTCCTGACAATTGACATGAGTGCCCTTGCTTCAAGATTCTCAAAGCAGCCACTTCACAGGACAGAACACTGCTTTCAAGGGAACATTCTAGATATTCTGAAATTTCATTTTCTCTTTCTCTCTCTGTAAAAACTGAGAAAAATACAGAAATGAATGTATTTAATAATAACGTTTGCTTTTGTTGCTAATTGCCATCAAGTCAGCTCCTATGCATAACAGAACAAAACAGACATTAATTTAAGAGTGCTTATAGTGCCAGCTACTATTATCAATATAAATATGTGTGTGAGTGTGTGTGTGTGTGTGTGTGTCTTCTTACTCGTTGCCATCGAGTCGGATCCAACTCATAGCGACCCCTCCTTGGGTTTCCGAGGCAGTATCTCTACAGAAGTAGATTGCCCAATCTTCCTTCCGAGGAATGGCTGGTGGGTTTGAACTGCCAGCCCTCTGGTTAGCAGTCAAATGCCTTAGGCACTACGCCACCTAGATGCCTTCAAAAAAATTTTGACTCATAGCATTCCCACATGACAGAGTAAAACTGAGCGTCACAGGGTTTTCTAGGCTGTAATCTTTAAGGGAGCAGATTTCTAGGTCTTTCTTTCACAGAGCCTCTGGGTGGATTTGAACCAATAATCTTCTGGTTAGCAGTCAAGCCCTTAACTATTGCACCACCAGAGGTAGATAGGTAGGTAGGTAGTTAGATACCTACCACTGTCATCAAGTCGATTCCAACTCACAGCAACCACCATCGGGTTTCCAAAGCTATAAATCTTTACAGAAGTAAATTGCCTCATCTTCCTCCTGCAGAGTAGCTGCTGTGTTTGAATCAGTGACCTTCTGATTAGCAACCAAATGCCTTACTCACTACACCACCTGAGCTCTTTAAGTAGATAGATAGATAAGGATATTTAATATAACCACTCATTATGCAGAGCAATTATTATACACATTTTATAGCTGTGGAAATTGTGAAAAAAATAAAATAAAATAAAATAAGCAATTTAACCAAGTCACCCAGCTCGTAAGAGCTAGGATTCTATCCCAGGCAATCCAGCTACACAGCCTATCTTTAAATTTCAGCATTTAAAACAAGGAAGACAGATTCCCTACTCTCATCTATCTTTTTCTTTGAAGGAAGAGAGACCTCCTTATACAGTCATTAGCTAACTATAAAATGTCAGGAACTTAGAGGGAAAAATTTCAGTTTCTCAGCAAATGCTTCATTCTGTTAAAATACAAGCAGACAATATAAGAACATGTATCTGTGTCTGTATGTATGTCTCTGAATGCATGCAAAACCCATGGAGTACAGTCACAGAGTCCTGGGATATCTTTATATCTTCTGTTCACTGAGAATGTCCTCAATGAGAAAGGATGTTCTTTGTCTCCTTCATGAAGAGTCAACAGCCCAATTACTTCCCTGACTCTTGGGTAATATAATGCCCTACAGTCAACTTTTGGAGTCCCTGGGTGGCACAAATGGTTAAAACACTTGATTACTAACTGAAAAGTTGGAAGTTAAAGTCTACCCAGAGGTGCCTTGGCAATCTATTTCAAAAAAATCACCAACTGAAAACCCTATGGCACACAAGTTCTACTCTGACACAAATGGGTTTACCAGGAGTCAGAAGTGATTCAACAACAACTGGTACCAGTCCAATCACTTTAAGTCATGTTAGTCATACTTCCAGTTTCTAAGATATACTATCTCTCTCTCCCAGCTCAGGTCTGTACAGACAAGCAGTAGGTCCAAGAGCATGTGGCCATTCCTTTTTCCTCTCTCTCCCATTCTTCTCCTTCAAGTGATAGTCAAACCACTATGTCAAAAGTGATGAGAAGAAGAAAACTTAATGAGTGTCATGGATTTAACTGTATACCCCAAAATTATGTGTCAACTTGGCTAGGCCATGATTCTCAGTATTACATAATTATCTTCCACTTTGTGATATGATGTAATTATCCCATGTCCTATAAACAGTAACCTCCATTGTTGATGAGGCAGGATACAATGTACAAGATTAGGTCATATCTTGAATCAATATCTTTTGAGATATAAAAAAGAATAAACATGTGAGCAGAGAGCATAGGGATCTCCAATGACCAAACAGCAAGGTCCTGGGGTGGAGTGCATCCTTTGGACTAGGCGTCCCTGTGCTGAAAAACTCCTAGACCCAGAGGAAGATTGATGACAATCTTTCTCCAGAGCTATAAAGGGAGAAAGTCTTCCTCTTTAGCTGGCAATCTAAATTGGGATTTCTAGCCACCTAAGCTGTCAGAAATAAATTTATATTTGTTATAGCCATCCACTTGTGGCATTTCTGTTATGGTAATACTAGATAACTAAGACAGGCAGTAAGAAAGTTCTTCAAACGGCTGTGATGCTGTGGTACTTGAATCACTTTTAATAGGGCCTTTCTCACCATGGTTTGTAACTCCCACTGAATGACTGGATGGGATTATGCAAATAAAGAACGTGTGGCCCACAAAGATGATTGAACAGCTTGCTAATAATATAAATAAGGTGCATGGCAACCTTGTGGGGGAGGGGCCATGGAAATGAGGTATATAAAACCCTAATGAGGGGATTGGTCACTTTCACCATTCTGCTAGGCAAATGAGTGATCCCAAAGGCTGGAAGCAGGGGGAGGGGGGTGCTACCACCAAGAAAGAAGAGTTGGAGGTACAGCATGTCCTTTGGACCTGGGCCCTCTTCACTGAGAACCTCTTAGAGCCAGGAAACAGAGAACTGTAACACCAAAGACAGCACAAGACAGGAAGAATCAGTGCCAAGCGTGGCCAAGAATCAGCAGCAGTAGTTCCAGGAGACTGAGAAAAGATGGCACCATAGGTCTGCTAGCAAGAAAGCTGACTACCTTTGAGCAGGAAGCTTCCTGACAGAGGGGGGTACCTCTGAGTACTTACCAGTGTAAAGAGGTTTGTAACATCCGCCCAAACAGGGAAGGGTCTAGGCCTAGAGACTGAGGGACTCAGGGGCCTAGGGAGAAGTCTGCCTCTGGGCAGGGCTGAAAAGCTGTCCTGAACAAGGAACTGTATTCTGAGTTGTTCCTAAGGCTGAATTGTTAACTGGTTCTTCCCTAATAAGTTCCATAATCATATTGTCTGTGGGTTCTGTGTAGCCAATGCAATGAATTATCAAACCTAGGAGCTCTGGTAGCATAGTGCCTAAGGCACTTGACTGCTAACCAGAAGGCTGGCGGCTCAAACCCACCAGCCACTCCTCAGAAGGAAGGTTGGGCAATCCTCCTTCTGTAGTGATACTGCCTCGGAAACCCAAGGAGGGGTCTCTATGAGTCGGGGCCGACTCGACGGCACATAAAACAACAACAAACTCCTAGAGGAATAGAGAGAATGCTGTGAGAGGGGCTGCTGATGTAGGGATAGATAAAAAGGTTGGAGAAATGAGTTATATCTGACCTTCACTTCATAGGAATCACTTTTGGGCTGTTAATGCTGACAATAATTGTCTCTCTCTCCCATAGTAAAATTAGAATAGATGAGATGCCTCCATACACCCTGCCATTTCTTACAGTTGGGAAGCTGACCACATGTTCTCTGAGTCTGGCCAATGTGTATAAGGCATGTTTGCTTTTTCTCTTGTACTCTCTCTCATCAGATGTTCATTCTTTCTTCAGAAGGCACTCATTCCTGGAAGCCTGTCACCTGCTGTCCTTGATATAGATGATCTAATCTCCTCAACCTATCACTTACTCCTTCGATAGCCCCTAGGTATTCTGGATGAGTTCTGTTGGGACTCATTCCTTTCTCTTGTATGCTTCTTAAATAAGACCCAAGATGGCCTCAGTTCTCACTCTAACAGATGTCCCATATTGTATCCCTAGGAAATACTCACAAACCTTTTGCCCCAGCAAACTCTAGAGACAGAGGCTATTCGCACTGCCATCATACCTCTTTCTGTCACTTAAGTGATAATCCACCCACCAGACTAACTCTTGTCCCCTTTATATTTTCTCAGCAGGAATAGGAAAAAAATGCAATGGATGCCTCAAACTACAGAAGATATGCAATACTCTAAAGGTGCCACCTTGAAAATGTCTTTCCAACTAGTAAGGATGGTGGGAAAGGGCTCACTGCATATCTCTTGACAAATGCATCGTCTTAAGAAGCCCTACTCCTGAAAACCTAGCACCTAAAACAATTTTCCAGTACAGACAATCCCTAGATAATGAGTGATTTATGGAAAATTCCTACTTGCCCTTCAATGTTTTATGTAAATGTGCCCTCATTTTGAAATGACCCTCCACCAAACCCCCAAACCTACTGCCATCAATCCTACTCATAGCAACCCTATAGGACAGAGTAGAACTGCCCCATAGGATTTTCTAGGCTGCAAATCTTTAGAGAAGCAGACTATCTCATCTTTCTCCCACAGAGTAGCTGGTGGGTTCAAACTGCCAACCTTTTGATTAGCAGCCCAATGCTTTAACCATTTCACCAGCAGAGCTCCTTTGAACCAACATTCACTTAACAACAAATTCCGCATCACAATCACCTGCACTTGCTGCACATGCACTGAGAAGGCTTCCAGCCTTTTCTTGCACTAAAACCCATTGTTATCAAGTCGATTCCAACTCATAGTGACCCTCTAGGTAAGTGAAGAACTGCCCCACAGGGTTTCCAATGCTGTCAATCTTTATAGAAGTAGACTACAGGGTGGCTGATGGGTTTGAACCACCAACCTTTTGGTTGGCAGCAAATGCTTCAACCGCTATGCCACCAGAGAGCTCCTTTTTTTGCACCAAAATAAGGCTAAGTAAGAACTGAGGAGATCTGGTAGTGTAGTGCCTAAGGCACCTGACTACTAACCAAAAGGCTGGCAGTTCAAACCCACCAGCCACTCCTCAGAAGGAAGGTTGGGCAATCTACTTCCGTAGTGATACCGCCTCGGAAACCCAAGGAGGGGTCGCTATGAGTCGGGTCTGACTCAACGGCACATAGCAACAAAAACAACAAGTAAGAACTCTATAAACTTGTTCTGATTCACCTAGAAATTCTACTTACAGACTTAAAAACAGTTAAGAATGATCTTGATTTGGTATATGTTACATATCATTTTAGGGGCACAAGCAAACCTACTATTATAATATCTTCATCTATATACTTATGAACAGTCCTATGGGCAAATGAAAGGATATCAGAATAAAGCTGGAAACCAATTTCAAATGATGAGTTCATACCTAGTGTTGTTGTTGTTGTTAAGTGCCATCGAGTCGTTTCCGACTCATAGCGACCCCATGCACAGCAGAACGAAACACTGCCCGATCCCGCGCCAGCCCCACAATCCCTGCTAT
>NW_006921689.1:9060546-9126214 GCF_000298275.1 Orycteropus afer afer | reverse complement strand
GAGTAAGGCTGGGTTTACTCAGATGTTGCAGCTCTTTCCCAGTCCTATTTTGCGAGCCTTTTAACCTAAATGGACTATTCCTAAAGTTGCGCGGTAATGTACCAAACAGTGTTTCTTTGCTAGTCATAACGTAGGTTTTGTTTTTTGTTTCTTTAGGTATTGGCATTGTTGTTTTAAGAACTTATATGCCAATTTCTGAAAATGTTATTATAAAGAATGTTTCTCTTCACAACTACTTCTATGTTAATAGTTTGCGTGTATTACTATGTTCCCATTATTAAAACTGTGTTTCCTCATAGATATGTTAGATATCCACTAACCAGTAAAATGTGTTACTTTTAAAAAGAGTCCTGGAGAATAAATGTTCTTATCATCAGAATAAAATGCATTTCTTTTGCAAAATAATGAATCATTTTCTGCCACAGAAACATTATCTGTAAACAAGGGCTACATTTCCGTTAATCTCCTAAGAAAACTAACACTATAAAAAGACAGTTTTACAAATTCTGTGATCTAAGGCAGTTACAGGATTCGCTGCCACCAGTTTAACCTGAAAGACTTTGTGAAAGTGGAGAACATGCTTGTTAGTTGCTTTTGTTTTATTTAGTTTGCTTTTCCCAGTTTCTCTTATTCCATAAATCCATAAGGAGCTACATTCCTCTTGTGTTTCCTCTTTTGAACCAAGCTTTATTCAAACGGTGCAGTTAAGGCACTGATGGTTCCCCCCAACAATTCAGGTTGTCTGTCTCTTTGACTTTTGCCACTGGAACATTTTTCCACGCCCTGGTAATGTCTCCCTTAGCCAGGGCTCTGTTACCTTAACTGCTATAAAAGCAAAGGTAGATCAAAAAAAATAAAAGGCTATAAGAACTGGGAATAAAATGTTAAAGTGCGAACTGATCTAAACATGTGTTCTGACAGAGAAAGTGCACTTTAAATTGCGCACAGCCAGGCGCTCACTACAATTTGGAAGTTCTCCCAGAGAGAGTAGAATTGTTGCATTTATACTTTCGTTGGGAGGTTAAGGACATGGCTGTTGAGGGCTAATGTTAAAATACTGCCAGAAGAAAAGGAAAAGCAAAAGTATTTACTGAAACACGGTTATAATAAAATGCATACATTCTGCTTAAAATACAGTATTGATAATAATAACTAATATTATTGAACTTATTTGTTGTTGTGTATTGTATACTGCCATAGAGCCATATCTGACTCCTCATAACCCTTTGAGGGAGTATTATTTTTTCACCCAAAATTACACAAACAGAAGCCAAAACTGAAAGATGTTAAGCAGTTTGCCCAAGGTTTCCCACCTGAGAAAAGATCAGAACTTGAACCCAGTTCTGTTAAACTCCAAGCTACCGCCAAGACATCACAACGACTTCTTGTTGCAGTAATATGTTTTAAGGTAGTTAAATAAGTTAGAAAGCAGAAAAGATTAGCAGAGTTCTGCTCCTCCATCCTGTGTGCACAGAACAGAGTATCTTCTAAAATACCCCTCTTGGTTAGGTCATTCATTTCACTGCACAAAATCCTTCAATGCTTTGCCATTTACAGCCAAAGAACAAACAAGCACTTTAAACTCACTGCCTTCGAGTTGATTCTGACTCATAATCACCCTAAAGCAATCTTATAGGACAGAACAGAAATGTCCCATAGCATTTCTAAGGCTACAATCTTTACAGAAGCAGACTGCCATGTGTTTCTCTCGTGGAAAGGCTGCTGGGTTCAAAACATTGACCTTTTGGTTAGCGATCAAGTGTTTTAACCACTGTGCCATCAGTATGCCTTCCAAATGCACTAGTAAGATATTTATACCACGGGTTCTATTTTCACCCTTCTCAACATAACATATCATTTCCCTCACCTCCCTCTTAAAGCCCTTTTCTCCCTCAGGATTCTACTATACCATAAACCAAAACCAAACCAAACTCACTGCTATTGAGTCAATTCTGACTCACAGCAATGCCCTCTGGGTTGCCAAGGCTGTAAATATTTAGAGAAGCAGACTGCCCCTATCTTCTTCCTTAGAGTAATTGGTAGATTTGAATCAACGACGTGGTGGTTAGCAGCCAAATGCTTAACCATTATCCAACTAGGCTCCTTTACCAAACCACACTATCCTAGTTTTCTACCTACCAACTGGGTGGTGCTTTCTCAGATTCCTTAGAAGTTTCACCTCTTTCTCCTTAAGTCTAAATGGTATTGTATCCCACTGACTCTTCCTTCTTGACTTTCTTCCCCTTGATAATTTCAGTCACTGTTGTCGTATTACATTGACTCCAACTCATAGCAAACCTATAGGACAGAGTTGACCTGCCCCATAAAGTCTCCAACACTGTAATCTGTACAGAAGCAGATTGCCACATCTTTCTCCCACAGAGCAGCTGGTGGATTCAAATTGCCAATCTTTTGGTTAACAGCCAAGTGTTTATCCACTGCACTGTCATGACTCCCTTATCCCATCTCTACTCATAGCTATAATTATCATCTATGTTCCAACGATTTCCAAACTTTTATCTCTTACCCAATCTCTCCTTTGAGGCGCAGGATCATAGAACTCTTAGTCCACCTCTCACCTTGGTTGAGAAAAGAAATCCTTACAACTGTACCAATAAAATGTTGAAATAATTCATGTTGACAAGGATTTCACTCTACTTGCATCAATATTCAAAAAATCAAATTATGTACTTTTGTTGTTAGATGCCATCAAGTCAGTTCTGACTCCTAACAACCCTATACGTGACAGAATGAAACACATCCTGGTCCTGCACGATGCTCACGATCATTGCTACGTCTGAGCTCATTATTGCAGTCACTGTGCCAATTCATCTCATTGAAGGTCTTCCTCTTTTTCACTGACCCTCTACTTTATCAAGCATGATGCCCTTCTCTAGGAACTAATTCCTCCTAATAATATTCCTTCAGTATGGAATGAAAAATTCCTCTGGGAAAATGTGCTACAAAAAAACTTTAAAGTGCTAAAAAGCAAAGATGACATTTTTGATGATTACATTTTGCCTTATCCAAGCCATGGTATTTTCACCTCATCTGCATGTGAAAGTTAGACAACAAAAAAGGAAGACCAAGGAAAAATTCACACATTAAATTGTGGTACTAGTGAAGAATACTGAATATAACATGAACTTCCAGAAAAACAAACAAATCGATCTTAGAAAAAGTACAACCAGAATGCTCCTTAAAAGCAAGGATGACAAGGCTTCATTCACCTCACTTGGACTCATCATCAGGAGGGACCAAATGCTGTAGAAGGACATCATGCTTGGTGAAGTAGTAGGTCAGTGAGAAAGAGTGACACCCTCAAAGAGATGGTTTGCCACAGTAACTGCAACAATAAGCTCAAACTCAGCAACAATTGTAAGGATGGCACCAAACCAAACTATAGCCCTGGATAATATTTTATTCTATTATATATAAGGTTGCTATGAGTTTGAGCCAACGCAATGGCACCTGTCTTAGTTATCTAGTACTGCTATAACAGAAATACCCCAAGTAGACAGCATTAACCAATAACTTTTATTTTTTTCTTTTTCACAGCTTAGGAGGCTGGAAGTCTGGTATCAGAGTGCCTGCTCTAGAGGAGGTTTTTCTCTATGCCAGCTCCAATGGAAGGTCTTTATTTCTTTGAGCTTCTGTTCCTGGGTGATCTTCATTGTGGCTTGACTTCTGTCTTCTGCTATCTCTGCTTGTTTAAGTTAAGCTCTTTTATATCTCAAAAGACAGACTAGAAAACACCCTACACTAATCCTGTCTTATTAACATAACAAATACATCCCATTCCCAAATGGGAGTAAACCACAGGCACAGAAGTGAAGATTTATGACACACATTTTTGGGTGACAGAATTCAATCCGTAACAGTCCCCAACAACAACTCACTGGATATTTCACTAGGATCTCAAAACAAAGGATTCCAAACTGACCTTTCCATCCTCACACATGTTAATTCCCCAGCTCAGTAAATGGCACCATCTCAAGACAAATATATATATATATTTTATTGTTATGTGCCGTCGAGTCAGCCCCGACTCATAGTGACCCCTCCTTGGGTTTCCGAGGCAGTATCACTACGGAAGTAGGATTGCCCCATCTTCCTTCTGAGGAGTGGCTGGTGGATTTGAACCACCAGCCTTCTGGTTAGCAGTCAAGTGCTTTAGCCACTATGCTGCCAGCTAGTCACAGAGGGTGGTTATTTCTCTTCCTACAGGTTTCAGCTTAAGCATGGCCTCTGTAGAGAGATTTATTTATAAGACCAGGATTCGTAAAGGACTTTTTTTTTTTCCTTTTTCCCCTCATAGTCCTTCACCAATTTATAGTTGTATATGCATTTATTATTTGACTTTCCTGCTGGATGGTTAATGTCCCAATGGCAAGGATAATAACTTTGATCACCAATAAATCTCCAGTGCCTTGTACAGTGCCTGGCATATAGAAGGCATCCAGCCAATATTAGAATTCAACCCTTGTTCTCCATCACACCTTATAAAGGTTCAAGAATTACCCAAGCAAGCATGCTTTCTTGGCACATCTGCTCCTTCTGCCTCGAATAGCCTTTCTCCCCTTGCTTAAATTCGTCAATTCCTGCTCACCATTTGGCTCCAGCTCTGGGATGCTCTAAGTGTTTGAGTACGCACACACAAGGCAGAATTGATTACTTATTCTTCCGTAATTTCTATTAAAATATTATAACTCCAAATTACTATAATCTGTTCTCTTATCTAGGAATATCTGTTGTTGCTGTTGTTGTTATGTGCCATTGAGTCAGACTCGACTCATAGCGACCCCTCCTTGGGTTTCTGAGGCAGTATCACTATGGAAGTAGATTGCCCCATCTTCCTTCCGAGGAGTGGCTGGTAGGTTTGAACTGCAGTCAAATGACTTAGGTACTATACCACCAGAGCTCCTTATATGTATGTGTGTGTGTGTGTGTGTGTATATACACACATATGTATACATTTATATATATACATACATATATATCTTTTACCCATCTTCAAGTTCTCCCTGTTCATAATCTCCCTCATCTATCCCATCTCTAATCAAATACATCAGAAATCCTGTATCCACTGCCACCACCATCTCTCTCCTGCACTACCTACAATTGCTTCCTAAGGAACATTCTTTTATTTCTACTCTTATAACCTCTAAACATACTCTTTCCACAGTAGCCAGTCATCTTTTTGTAAGAAAATCCAACGTGTCTCTCCCTTGTCTAACATCCTTCCAAGTGTGTTATTAATGAAATCCAATCCCTTTACCAAGTCCCACAAGGCCCTAAGCCCTCGACCTTCTGACCACCTCTCTTGGATCTTAATCACTTTCTACTCTCCCTAAGTCTACCACCCTCCAGCCCTGCTGGTCTGCTTTTCAGTTTATCCAACAGCTACTTCCTGCCTCTCTCACCCTTTACACATGCTGCTTTCTTGGCCCAGCTAGTCACGTTGTTGTTGTTGTTGTTATGTGCTGTCGAGTCGGCCCCGACTCATAGCGACCCCTCCTTGGGTTTCTGAGGCAGTATCACTATGGAAGTAGATTGCCCCATCTTCCTTCTGAGGAGTGGCTGGTGGATTTGAACCACCAGCCTTCTGGTTAGCAGTCAAGTGCCTTAGCCACTATGCTACTAGGAGTATCTGGTTGGTGCACATGGTTAACACACTCAGCTATCATCTTTTGAAAGGATGGAGGTTCAAGTCCACCCAGAGTGGCAGGCAAGAAAGGCCTGGTGATCTACTTATGAAACATCAACCACTGAAAACCCAATGGAGCACAATTCTACTCTGACATAGAAGGGGTCACGGTGAGTTGAAGTCAAACCCACAGCAACTAGAGTTTGGTTCTTCCATTTCTTCTAATAGACAAAGTTCATTGAGAGTAAAAACAACTTCCAATTCATATTTCAAAGACCAAATTCCAGCAAAATCTGTAGTGAATAAATGACTCAAACCATCAATCTATTGAGTATTGAAGAAATTTCAGTTTTCTGTCATAAAACAAGTAACTAAATTCCTTCTTTCCCCCCAGACTTAGCAATTTAAATCAGCTCATCATTTACATTTCAAAATAGCACATACCTTAAACTTACAGGATATTCATCATGTCTCTTCAACCAAAGATTTATTCTTCCGCAGTAGAGGTTATTAAAATTTTTGAATTACACTAAACATGGATCTAATCCAATTAAGCCAGAGCTAAATGAACTTGAATAGGATCCATTTAAAATAATAGGCTTGAAATTATTTGGAAGAGCATTTTTCTTGAAAAAAATATACATGTTCATAATTATTAGTGCAATATCCTGAAGCACATTTAATTAGCACTTATCACCACAATCAAACAATAATTATATCCAAAGATGTATTTGGCACTGTTTGTTCTATTTGCCAATAATTCCATTATTAAAAAAGGAAGTAAATCCTGGGAAGGTCTATTGGTTGTGCAATTCACAGATGAATTTGATGTAATGATTATTAAGGACACATGCCTGATGGAAAGAGAATGATTTTCAGTCTTCAGAAGGTTCATGCTTTGAGATTGGTGATAGTTGAAAGACTTGGGTTTAACCATGAGCATGTGAGTAAAAAGAAAAATCCAACCCACTGTTGTCAAGTCAATTCCAACTGATGAAAATCTGATGTCTGTCAGTGGAGAACTATGCTCCGTGGGGTTTTCAATGGCTGGGATATTTTTGGAAGTGGATTTGTAAGCCTTTCTCTCAAGGCAACTCTGGATGGATTCGAGCTTCCAGTTTAGTAGTCACGCACCTGACCACTTGCACCACCCCACAGGACTCCCAGTAATATCCTAAAAACAAAACAAAACTTGTTGCCATCAAGTCTATTCCAACTCATGGCAACCCCATGTGTTACAGAGTAGAACTGCCCCACAGCATTTTCTCTTGGCTATAATCATCATGGAAGGAGATCACCAGACCTTTCTTCTGAGTAGGTTCAAACTGCCAACCTTTAGGTAATAATCAAGTAAACACCATTTGCACCATCCAAGGATCTTTGTATTACCTTAGGACACACAAAATACCCAAAGTCACTGTGCAATAAACAAAGTTGCTACAAAATTGATCTCAAGTTCTGTGGAGTCTACAGAACTAGTTATCAAAAGTGGGAAAGTATTCTGAATTTCTACACATTTTCTACACATCTCTGAAAAATATAAAAAAATAAAATTGCACAATTTAAATTGTGGATAAACTACTGCCACAACATTTCAACCACATGGTGATTCCTTTTTACACTAATAATCATTTTAGTTGGAATTCCTTGTAACCACGGAAATTCATATTCATTAACCTACATATGAATTGACAATCGATTATGTGGTTGGGAGCAGGTATACTTTTCTATAATAATTTCCTAAACCGTGAAAGACACCTCAGCTATTCAGTATCAATAGCACTTGTGCTCTACTCTATTCACTTCCTGCAAACAAGAGTAAGCTGTCCAAAATCAGCTTTCTTGCTGATTTAAATCTGGATTAAGAAATACTACATTTTCATAGGCATCTGATCATGTACAGGGTTCACACGTGTAAGGCAATTAACAATCAAATTTTAGAAACGGGCGTTTGTTGTGCCCAGCATTGTGTGCTCCACAGTTGAGAGGAAAACTGTCCCATTACAATGTCAACAGCATTCACAATTGTTTTACTCATTCCTGCACATCCATGCACAGGGCAAAGCCTTTCCCCGACAAATTAAGAGGAAAGGGACAAGTTGAAAAGGAAATAAAATGCAGAGGCTCAACCCACACCTTTCTCCGAGGGAAACAGTCATGGAGAGAGGGGCTGAGGGCTACAGACAAACATGTCTGTAGCTTCACTAAGTTCTCTGACTACTTTCCATGCTGACTACTTTCCATGCTAAACTTCACCCTCTCCCATCCTAGCTCTTGCTGGGGTCAAAATTATTTCAGGTCTCCACAGAATGTTGTTGTTGTTAGGTACCACTGTATCAATTTCAACTCGTTGTTGTTGTTAGGTGCCCTCAAGTCGATTGCAACTCATGGTAACGCTACGTAAAACAGCACAAAACACTGCCTAGTCTTGTGCCATCCTCACAATCATTGCCATTCTTGAGTCCATCACCATAGCTACTGGCCTATCTTACTGAGGGCCATCCCCTCCTTCCTCAACCCTCCATTTTATGGAGCATGAAATCATTCTCCAGGGACTGGTCCCTTCTGACAACATGACTAAAGTATGTGAGATGAAGTCTGGCCATTCTCACTTCTAAGGAACATTTCAAGTTAAAATGACCTCAACTGACAAACTGCCCCATAGAGTTTCCTAGGATATAATCATTACAGGAGCAGATTGCCAGATCTTTCTCCCACAGAGCCACTAGGTGGATTCTGAATCGCTAACTTTTTGTTAATACCTGAACACTTACCTTTTGTACCACCAGGGCTCCTTCTCCGTAGAATACCAGACTATCTTTCAAATGGTGAGGAAGACAAGGAAAGGAAGGAGGTGTAGAGAGAAGAGAAAAAAAAAGAAACCCACAGAGTCTGCCTATGAAGAATAAGTCACAAGCTACGTAAGCTCAGAGGTCTCAGTCCATTCACCAGTTGAGAAGAAATTGGTTGTTTTCGTTTATTCTGATGAGATTCAGGGGGAAATGGCTTCTGTTTGACCCTGCCCTCAAAAACTGTTATGGATTGAATATTGCACTTGTTTCAGATTTTCTCATCTCTAATCATTATCTTGTTGGGTTTACCTACTGAATCCTAGGAAAATGTTAAGTGAATGTTTAACTGTGAGTTGGCTAAGAAATTACATCAATCGTGCTTACTGTGTGACTAAGTACACTGGGCTTGGCCCCATTATACCATTAACAACCGTATTAAAACTGTGTCATGTGAAGTTGTATATATGCCCTACAGAGTATAAGGTCACATACAATTAAGAAGAAAGCCTCAATTCAATTCAGCAAAACTAGTCATTTCAGACAGGAAGAGAAACAACAAGGTGAACACCACGACAGCTTGCTAAACTTCCTTACAAACATACACTAAACACTTTAAAAGGTAAATGCAAAGTCCTATGTAATCATACTCCTCATCTCAGAACACTAACAAAAAAGAATCCACTGAATATAAGTCTCTTTCAGCCACCATTAAAACCAATTTTATCATTCTGAAAATGCTTTGCTGTTCATCTCAACATTGTATTACTTTTATGACTCAACTGTATTGTAAACACTGCAAAACCACCCAAAAAGTTTCACAGTGAAGACCATTTACATATACTAATTTAGCCAAATTGCTTTCCAAATCACATTGTTTCACAAAGGCCATATTCTATTTTTTCTTTAGTGCTTTTTTGACAATTGGAAATGGGTACAAGTTGTAATTTACTGGTATCCATTTTCCATTTTAGTAATGTCCAAGAAAATCCTTCAAACAGCATGACAGTTAAAAGGCAATAATGAAAAGTGTTTGCAGTCTTTTGAGCACTACAATGAAGTACTATGAATGCAAAGTGTAACTAGGGAGATGTATAGACACACACAAAGAGCTCTGGTGGTACAATGGGTAAGACATTTGACTGCTAATCAGAGGACTGGTGGTTTAAACCCACAGCTGCTCCATGGGAGGAAGATGAGGCATTCTACTTCCATAAAGATTTACAGCTTTGGAAACCCTATGGGTCAGCTTTGGAAACCCTATAGTCAGAATTGACTCAATGGCAGTGGGTTTGGTTTTTCGAATACACACATATTTATATATATGTACATAAACACACACACACACACACATTTGATGTCTACTAAGGCAGTACCAGGAGCTCTGGTGGTGTAGTGCCTAAGGCACTTGAATGCTAACCAGAAGGGTGGTGGTTCAAACCCACCAGCCACTATTCAGAAGGAAGGTTGAGCAATCTACTTCCATAGTGAACTGCCTCGGAAACCCAAGGAGGGGTCACTATGAGTCAGGTTCGACTCAATGGCACCAAATAACAACAAATAAGAAATCAATTCAGAAGCTCTGGTAGCGTAGTGCCTAAGGCATCTAACTGCTAACCAGAAGGCTGGCGGTTCAAACCCACCAGCCACTCCTCAGAAGGAAGGTTGGGAAATCGGGTAATGTACTTCCATAGTGATACTGCCTTGGAAACCCAAGGAGGGGACACCATGAGTCGGATATGACTCGACAACAGTGGGAAGTGGGAAGACAGTACAAGGAGTTCTGGTGGCATATTGCCTAAGGCATTTGACTGCTAACCAGAGGCTGGCAGTTCAAATCCACCAGCTACTCTTCAGAAGGAAGGTTGGGCAATCTACCTCTTTAGTGATACCGCCTCAGAAACCCAAGGAGGGGTCACTATGAGTTGAAATCGACGCGACGTTATTGAGTGAGTTTTTTAAGATAGTACCTAAATATATTTGAGGATCCTGCAATGAAACTTTAAGTAAAATTGTCTGCATTAATATAATACCACAATCCCTAAAGTTCCTGATCCACTTTTAATTTATCTTAACAGGATTGTTTTGAGAAAAATCCTACAAGGCATGGTGAATCTAATGGCAAACAAGAGCATATTTTTGTAGGCATTAAAGCAGAACAGCAACAAAAAGATGTCATAACATGAGGACAATGGCAACAAAAGACACCATATCCTTCATGCAAATGACAATCCACAATACAAAAATTACGGGGAAAATAGGCAAAGATTTACAAGGAAGAGAGAAAGTCAATTATGACGATTATCACAACTACCACACAATATTTCAGCAATGCCCAACTGAACAAGGCCACAATATACTGCAAGAAATATGAAACAGTAAATTAACCAGTGTTTGCACCCACAGTGTCTGTTTTGTTAAAAAGTGATTTTGATTAAGTTTATGGTCACACTGAAAGAGCACAAGACTTCACAAAGAGGATTACTTTAAATATAAAATCTTTCAACTGTAAAACTAATCATTTCTGAAGGAGGCTGTATATTCAATATTTCTCTAAATTGATCTCTCTCTCTCTCTCTCTCTCTGCAGATTGCAAGGTGCTTCATTTTTCCATAAACTGTGAAACGATGTATACCATCAAGAACAGATAATAATACCATCAATAAATCAAGGAAAAAAAAGACCACCTTCCACTTCATGTCAGTACTTTCATAAATTTAATGTCCACTGTTCATTTTCCGGAAAGCTGAATAACATAAAAGGTATTTTCTTTCCTATTCTTATTTATCACACAGAAGGGAGAGGAAAAAAAAAAAAAAAAACTGACTTAATACTCTCTCTTGGTCCCCAGAAATCTTAACAGTGGATTCAATTCACACAGAAAGCACAACAAAACAGCTTACAGAAAGGAAAAAATAAGCAGAGTATTTAGAGATTGAGATAGGAAGTTTACGGCTTGTCTTTTATGACTGCTTGGGTTTAGAAGACCTTGCTAAAAAATTAACCTTATTGGACAGTACTCTACCACCCCTTAGCTCCCAAGAGGTAATCAGCATTGATTTGAGCATTTGACCTTTGAAACTTCTGCAGGACGTCTAAGCATAGCTGCTTTTGATGATCTATAAGCCTGATATACAAGTGACAGGTAGAATGATGGAGAATGAATGCAAACCAGTAATGGGAAATATGTACTGTTAGTGATAGCATTTAATTATTTCAAGTAATTCATTTGTTTTTTTAGTAAGTGCTACGTATTAATTCTCATTATCCTTTATATTTCATAACAAATTTTCACAATGGAACATGACTCCCATTTTTCATACTAATACGAAGCTCTACTCGATAGATGAGGCCATCTTAATAGCAAGACTCAGTCATAATATAACATATTCTAGACCAAGTTTAATGGAAAATAATTCAGTGTTGTTGTTGTTGTTATTTGCCATCGAGTCGAACCCAACTCATAGCAACCCCTCCCTGGGTTTCCCAGGCAGTTATCACTACGAAAGTAGATTGCCCCATCTTCCTTCCGAGGAGTGGCTGATGGGTTTGAACCGCCAGCCTTCTGGTTAGCAGTCAAGTGCGTTGTTGTTGTTGTTGTTGTTGTTGTTGTTGTTATGGGCCGTCTAGTCGGCCCTGACTCATAGCGACCGCTCCTTGGGTTTCCGAGGCAGTATCACTACAGAAGTGCGTTAGGCATATTTAAATGATTTAACCACATTTGTTAAAATTCTAAGTCTGAAAAACAATTCTACTGTAAGACTGCTTGCTTGCTTTATATCTTCCTTAAAGAAAAATGATAGCTATCTTCTATATTCATATATAAAATTGATGAATTTAAGCAAAAATATACTATCCATTAAAGAAATGTTAATGTTTACTTTGATAGGAAAAATTCATCTAATTTGAATTTTTGTGATTTCTAGATTTTTATAGTGTCTCATCATAATTTTATAAGCTATTCTGAAAATATAACATTTTCTATTTCTTTTTCTCTCATTTCCAAAATTCTGGGTAAATTTAAAATAAGTCTGTTTTCTTGATATTAGCCTACCTTCATTTAAATTTAAATTAATTATTTTATTACAGTGCAATTACTCACAAAAGTTGAATTCATATGTAGTAGTTTTAGGAGGAAAGCATGCCTACATTTTTTTTCCCCTCTGATATTAAAAAAATGACAACAAACATAGATATCTTTTTAATTAGGCAGGCTTGTTTGCTTTTTTGGGAGGTATGACTGAACTGCGTAGAAAGAGTGTACCACAATGCTTATTGCCTAGATCAGCAAGGACCCAGGAATGAAGTCAGAATCAGGAAAGGCAGTGGGCTAGGTCGTTCAAGTGGGGCTCAGACCAGAAATCAGTCAGAAAGCAGGACCTGGGCACAGAGTGGGTAGAGAGATGTGCTGGTCCTAACAGTTCTGCCTGGTTAGACATTACTGGGGCTTCTGTGACCAGAGGTGTTAGACATGAAGAATGGGATCTATCTAGAACAGTGGAAGTTCCCGATTCACAGCAACATCATGCACAACCAAACAAAACTGCCTAGTCCTGCACCATCCTTATGATCAGCTGCAAGTCAAACCACTGCGATCCACAGACTTTTCATCTGCTGCTTTTCAGAAGCAGATCTCCAGGCCTTTATTTCCTAGTCTGTCTTAGTCTGGAAGCACCAAGCACACTTGCTTAGTATCATAGCAATACACAAGCCACCAATGACAGATGGGTGGTAGCTACGAAATCAGATGCACAAGCTGGGAATTGAACCAGAGTCTCCTGCACAGAATCAAGAATTCTACCAGTGAACCTACCTCCTCCATGTCTAGAATGGTAGCCTATGCAAACAGAGCCGAGAAAAGAATTTGGTTTTCAAGAGTCCAAAAATGTAATCCAGCACACACCAGCCTTAGGTATTACACCAGCTCTTCTCTCTGCTGAGCTTACTCCAGACAGTCAACGTCTCAGAGCCCCTATGAACATATTACTCAAAGCAGCACCAATCCTACCCTACATGCTGGTACCTTATATCCCTTGCCCTGCTATTTTTTTTTCTTCATTGTACTCATCACTATCTGACTTACTTTACGCCTTGTTACATATCCTTTTATTACTATCTCCCCACCAAAAGGTAAGCTCCCTAACAAAATTGTCTCATCTTTGTTGCCTGCTGTATCTCCATTGCCAAGATCTGTGTTTGGGACACAGCAGGAACTCAATAAATACTTGTGTAATTACGATACAAGTAAATTTCAAAGCAACATTGTCCAAATGACCTTTTTCTTTTCCTAGAGTTTTGGACTTTATATATGCCTTGGGTTTTAATGTCTCTCTATTGTGCAAATTAAGAGATGACCAAATTGATAAATAATAATATAATATAATCAAAATTAGTGACCTTGAAACTTGTGAATTAATTCAGGCGTAAATACTGCTCAAAATGTAGAATTTTAGTGTTTTGATAGTTTAATAGAACACTGACAAAGCAAACTACAAGACACGCTCTATTTCACAAAGGAAAAAAGCCCCTGGCATATCTTTAAAAGACCAGAGTTACAGGTTAATCACTGAAAACCAATATATTCTTCTTGGATTAAAACTAAAAAGGTTAAAAATTTTTTAAAAAAATTAATGTTAGGACATCCACAGAACAACTGATTATCTACCAAGTATATAATCAAAGTCTGTCCTTAAAAAAAAAAAAAAAAAATGTAGGAATTAATCCTAAGACTCATCCTTAATATATAATTCTAAAAGCCATTTTAGGTCCTATGTTCAAAACTTTAATAAAAATGTATTACAAAAATATAAGAAAACAATATAATGGCAAACAGGCTTTTGGAGATTAAGTGTTTTTCTTTCATCTAGGAAACAAATTCAGGTGAGTCTAGAATCAGAAAAATTGAATTTCAATTTAAAGTAAGTATTCTTTAGTTAGAAGATTATCTAGTGTCTTATTTTAAAATAAAATGAAACTGTTCCATTTAAAACAAAGATAGTATTGGTTGCTTGTTGTTTTATTCTGAATTTATAAACAGAAGAGAGAGATTTCCTGTTATAATTAAGGATCTGACTATAATTTATATATATATATATATATATATATATATATCCAGCTTCTATGGACACGCATAAGCTTCATGATATTGTATGGAAATATGAATTGTATCTAACTCAAAATTTTAGAGTCAACTAAAATTCATTTCAAAAAAAGAAACAGAAGAAATTACTAAAGAAAAATCTGACAGGAGAAAAAATATAAAAGGGAAGGGTCCAGCCCAACAAGTTACCATCACATAGAATATAACTATCTATTAATAGATATAGAAGAGGCTCAATCAGGAAGCTAATGAAAAAAAAAAAAAAAATAGAATAAGTACACCAGAAACAGATCTTAAACATAATTTCAAGTAAGTATTTTTGTTTTAAAAAGGAACAATGTAAATAATTAGGGAAGAAAAATTGTCCATTGCATCATTTGATATAAACCTATTTAGAATCTTGTATTATATCACAACCACATACCACTTGCAGATGATTTAAAGGTGAGGTTTCCAAACTACATTCCTCTCCTTTGGAACAGTCAGGTTGTCTGAGCTGCTTAGAAGTGTCTCATTTCTAAAATTAAGTAATGGCATCCTCTTCAAATACAACACAAAATTAATTTAATGTTGATATTTCACTAAAATTTATGCTGCTTTTGAATAAACTACTTAAAACCAAAAGCAAACATACAAGCAAAGAACAAACAACAACAACAACTTACAAATAACCCACTGCTATTGAGTTGATTCCAACTCATAGCATCCCTATAGGACAAAGTAGAACTGCCCCATAGGGCTTCTAAAGCTTTACAGAAGCAAATTACCTCATCTTTCTCCCATGGAGTGGCTGGTGGGTTTGGACCGCAGACCTTCTGATTAGCAACCAAATGTCTTAACCACTGTTCCACTCATAGAAAAATATTTTATTGGCTAAAGAGAAAGTTGTTTGACAGCTTAAAAAAAAAAAAAAAAAAACACTGTACCTATCACTCTTGATTTTAATTTTATAAAATGCCTGAGATACTTTCTTTTGGCAAAACAGTGTATAATGTGTGTGATGGAATTAAGTATAATGACATTTCCTGGTTATATAATACTTCCAGGTACTTCAGCACTTAAGTAAGTTTGGGAACCACTAGACTGAAGAATAGATAAAATAGGAACAAGAGAAAAATGTCAAAAAGTCAGATGAAGATCTCGGTAGAGAAAAGACCATATAATTCTAAATGTAACAGGAATAATAATAAAGAGAAGGAACATCAACAGTTTATAATGTAAAGTTAGAAATAAAACTTATATATGTTTAAAAAAAAATCACTAAAGACAGACCAGTAAACAGACATGAGGGACATTTGCTACAAATACGGCAATAATATACCTAATATATAAAGAACATGAACTAATGAATAAAACCCTTTGGCAAAAAGAATGAAGAGAGAATTCACAAAATAGGAAAAATAACTTGCAAATGGACATTAGGAAGAAATAATAACTTTAGCAATTACAGAAGTTCATATTAAAACAATAATGAGGTAGTTTTTTGCTTATTAAAATCAAATCTAAACAATCTTCAAATTGACAAAGAGAAGAAACTAGCATGCTCAGTATCATCAGTAGTGTTAGCAGTATTGTCTACGAACAGTACAATTTGGAATTTCATTTTGAAAGAAACAAAAAATGAAGAAATTGAAGTTCTTAATGACTTCATTCTACCTGTATCAAAATCAATGTCAAGCCCTCATGAAATCCAACATATTGCACTGGAAAAAAATTCTGATGGTCTAGTGGTTCAGGCATTTGGCTGCTAACCAATGGTCAGTGATTCAAACCCACCAGCCATTCCCCAGAAGAAAGATGAGGCGATCTGCTTCCGTAAAGACTTACAGTCTTGGAAACGCAATGGGGATTGCTACGAGTCAGAATCAACTTGATAGCAGTGAGTTTACTGCATTGGGAAGATCTGCAGCAAAAAACCTCTTCAAAATTTTATAAACCAAAGACATTATCTTTACAACTAAAGTGTTTCTGACCCAAGCCATGGTCTTTTCAATTGCCTAATGTGTGTACAAAAGCTAAACACCAGAAAACGAAGAAAGTACTGATACATTCAAATTGTGGTGTTGGTAACGAATATTGAATATACCACGGACTTCCACAAGAAAAATGAAGAGCTACAACCAGAACACTCCTTAGAAGCAATAATGGTAAGACTTCATCTCTCTTGCTTTGGACACACCATCATGAAAACGAGGGAAACCCTCAATGAGATGGATTGACACAGTGTCTACAACAGTGTAGTCAAAGATACCAACAATCGTGAAAATGGCGCAGGACCAGGCAAGATATCTTTCTGTTATACATAAGGTCATCAAGAGTCAAAGCCAACTTGGCAACTAACAACAACATTACACAAATTTAAAACAGTATCAGATAAACCACATCTTCCCAATACATAATTATGTCATCTTTACATTTTTTCAGATAATTAAACATTTGAAAATGATTAACTGCCCTTTAAATAGACTAGCAACTCTTTGGACTAATGGTATTAATTTCCTGCTGTACTGCCCTAGATCTGATATTCCATCTAACACTATGTACTAGGAAGGCACTTCTATCCACAAGGATCAGTGTCATGCATGAATCATTGTGTCTCCTTAACTGACAGTCTCTAGCATCCCTCCTATGATAATTTTAAGTTCTACTTTTTGACGCAGAGCTCTGCCAACTATGGCTACAGGGTGGTGGGATTGAAGAGATGAACTAATAAATCTTCTGGAATGACAATCCTATGGCTGTTTTATATAGCTCCTGCCCTCACACAATATTCCTGCGACCATCAAGATTCAGATTTTTAATTATAAGAAGGAATCTAATTTTCACCCTGATTACTGATAGCAATGATACATATGGTCATAAAAAAATCCAAGATTTGAAATATGGAAATCTTGCAAGAGGTGTTTCCAGATCCACTGTATTAATCAACTCAATGCAAAACTTTCACTTTGTCAGAAACCATCAAACTCACCATCGTGGACTCAATTTGGCTCTTAGAGACCCCTCCTTGGGTTCCTGAGGTGGTATCTCTGTGGAAGTAGATTGCCCAAGCTTCCTTCCCAGGAGTGACTGGTGAGTTTGAATCGCCAGCCTTCTGGTTAGCAGGCAAATGCCGCAGGCAAATGCCACAGGCACTACACCACCAGAGCACTTTGTTAGAGGGTGCTGAAAATGCCACTTAGCAAGCATTCCTATCATTGCCATGAATGCTCTTTGGTAAAGAAATAACCAATGAAATATAACATAAATAAAAGCTAGCATTTTTTTTTAACTGAGAAATTTTCTGGAAGGACACACACAAACACACACAGGGTTCTTCCCAAACCTCATTTTACTATGCACCAAAATGCACTTTAGCACTGTGTCTATATAATTTCTCTGCCCACAATAGAGGCCCTGCTATCTTTGTTTAAATACAAGTATTGCTTAATACACTAATTAATTGCAATCTAACTGCCTTTAAAAACACCTATCCTTCAGAAAAAAACTAGCGCTGGTGGTATAGTGGTTAAAGCATTTGACTTTTAGTTAAAAGGTCAGTGGTTCAAACCTACCAGCCGCTCCAAGGGACAAAGATGAGGAATCTGCTTCCATAAAGATTTACAGCCTTGGAAATCCTCCAAAGCAGTTCTACTCTGTCCTATAGGGTCACTATGAATTTGAATTGACTCAATGGCAGTGGGGTGTTTGCTGGTATCCAGAAGAGAATTCTTTTTATTTATTTGATTATAAAGTTGGTGATAAATACCTAAGAATAGAGATTCAGCGCTGATTAAAAAAAAAAAAAAAAGATTGCTGCATACTTTCTAGAGCATATTTGATATAATTTCTTGATATAACAGTAGTAACAATGCAATAAAAACAAAATCTACCTGGAAAATGCAAATGCTGCAACTAAAAATACCAAAACTTGTGGTGCTCCCTGTGGGATGGGATAGAGACTTGTGACGTGGGGGGGAAAAAAAAAAAAGGAGAGAGAGAAAAAGGCCTGTGAGAACAATTATTTCAGGTTCTGTGACCCAAAAAGTGGCTAGGTAGGAGAAGAGGTTGTTTTTCCAAGAGTGGTAATAAAGTCCTTTAGATTTCAACCCTCCTTTTTCCCCTGGCTTTTCCACTACAGCTCTGTAGAAACATTAAAAGCAGTCCTGGTAGCACAGTGGTTAACCACTCGGCTGGCAACTAAAAATTCAGGGGTTCAAAGGAACTCAATAGTGGCTCCATGGGAGAAAAGATCTGGTGATCGGCTACCTTAAAGGTTACATCCTTGATAACTGTATGGGGCAGTTCTACTTTGTCCCATAGGATCACTATGAGTTAGAATCAACTCAACAGCAGTGGTTTTTTGTTTTGTTTTGCTTTTAAAATCAATTGGGATTCTCACCATATAAACATTTGGTCTTCACTGTATTACAGGCGTAACCTTGAAAATGATGTTCAGACCTATCAGGTAGACCAGTGGTACCCAATACTTTTTTCAAAAAATCAGAAATATCTTATGTCTGAGCTGTCCTATATGACAGCCACTAGGCACGCATGGCTATGCGCACCTGAAATGTGGCCAGGACAACTGAATTTTTAATTATATTTAATAAATTACAACTGAGGTTTTTATTATTATTATTATATTTAATCAATTAGTAAGGAGATCTGGTTTCTTAAATTAAAAATTAAGATAAAGAAGGTTCTGGTCCTCTCTGTCCCATGTGTCTCCATGAAAAAAGGCAGTAAGTTCTTCACCATGGCAATACTGCCTGTTATGGGACCTTCCTTCCAGATCTTGCAGTGCTTTTACCAGGAGCTCATTTCTAGAAGAGTAAGGAGGGCAGGGTTGATCACAGAAAGGATGGCCTTGGGTTCTGAAGATATAGGTGGAAAGCTTAGCTGGAAGAGTAAAGTCTCTCCAATTCTTGGGAGTCAGTTTCCTCAACAAAACAAAATGAGGTTTACACTCATGTTCTTTCCAACATTTTGGAAAATTACCCATTTGCTATCCGAGAAACGGTCACCATGACAAAGAGGTTAACAAGACCCATTTTACAGTCAGAAACACATTTAGTTCTCATATGGAGATATGCAAGGAGCCCTGGTGGCAAAACAGTAAAGTGCCCAGCAGCTGAATGAAAGGTTGGTGGTTCAAACCTACCTAGTGGCTCTAGAGAGAAAGACCTGGCAATCTGTTCCCATAAAGAGTACAGCTCAGAAAAACCTTACAGAGAAGTTCCATTCTGTCACATGGGGTCACCATGAGTGGGAACCCACAACAGCAGAAATATAGAAACACACTGTAATTTGTCACTCTGGTAAATAACTCCAGAAAGAGTTTTATGCTTAAAATGTCTAAAAGGTAATTTATCCCCATTATCTAGACTAAAGCTAATAACATGTTCATATATTTTTGTGCTTACAGGTTTTATCTATTTACACATTTATTTTTTCTCAGTGCTGGTTGCATAAAGCATTACTACTATAAAGTCTTGCTACACCATTGTGTGTCTTTTGTACAGTAAAAAGATTGTTTTGAAAGATTTTGAATGCTCAGAAATGATAACAGGCCTTTTAGACATATTTGTCAAAGACTGTTAATCACATTTGTATTACATTAACTTAGCTTTTTCTTTTTAATTATAGTATGAACACTAGTAAATTAAGTAAGTAGTTTGGTATACTGTTTAAGATGTTCTATCATTTTAAAAATACCTTGAAATAAAATATCATTCCAAATGTGGCCAAGACAATGCATATCCTTTTAAAAAATCTTTCATAGAAACTAACCATCTGTACAATAATCCATGGTCTGCTCTACTAAGGTGATTTATTAAGGATAATGAAGCATATGATTTAATATGCTTCAAATCCTTCTTCAAGTATAATGGGTATAAATAATACAAGAAGATGGTTCAATAATAGCCAAACCCTAACTTAAGAACTATTCTATATGCTGGGTCACAGGAAATTACATGAGCTCAATTAACTTTGGAGGAAGTGAAGTGTGGGTAGGCAGCTAAGGATGAAACCACTCTCCTACTACCGATTATTATTATTTAGTAGAACCTGTCAGCTTTGCTGAAGGAGCTCTGGTGGTATAGCGGGTAAGACATTTGGCTGCTAACCAGAAGGTCAGTGGTTCAAACACAACAGCTGCTCTGCGACAGGACGATGAGGCAATCTACTTCTGAAAGATTTACAGCCTTGGAAATGCAATGGGGTCACTATGAGTCAGAATCAACTCAATGACAGTGGGCCAGCTTTACTATTGTGGTAGAAGCTCAGCAGCTTTTTCCCAAAATAACAATACAAAGCTCCCTAACTGGAAATGATCATTATCTTAGCACACATTTTCCAAAATCTTACAAATCCTGGTCTCAGGCCATACTTGTATGTTCACTCAGCAGTGTTCTGTTCATCCTATATTCCCATCCTGCCTTGCAGTTAACAGAGTTTAATGGATGGCACTTTGAAGAATGAATGCATAAATGGAAAAGTGGTGAGTGAGTAAATAAAATGAGGTCTCCACAAGCCTTTAAAAAAAAAAAAAATCACAATACTGCATCCTCATGAAAGCTGGTTCTAACATTCCCCATCCCTCATACTTTTGAGTTTGTATGTTCTGTTGTGAAGGTTATTTCCTTAGGGAGCAAAGCGAAGCAGGTCAGCTTCCTATAAAGCATGAAAAATAAACAGCACACTGTACTTACCATCTGAATGAAAGTGTCCAAACATTCGCGCCTATTTGCAAGCTGACACACTCCTCTCCTGGCTCTGCCTTGCAATATTCAAGTCTTTACCGAGCCTATGAAAATCAGCGAGGCACATTTCTGTTGACAGGAAATACAAGCCAGCTTACATGCCAGCTGTTTGGCATGAACAGGCTGCCTGGCTATGCCTTACAGGCATGGCACTGCCATTCATTGATAAGCTGGCACGGCCAGTCCTGTCTCCATGCCACCCAGCAAGTCTCTCTAAAATAAATTAGATTCCTCATATCCTAGTGCTCTAGAGTAATTGAGGGCTGCAGAAAATGTCCATGCCTCAACAGAAACAAGGGTCCTACATGTGAGACATATGTCACATTCCAAAAAATGTATGTTTCACCAGACACATTCACCACCAGCATATTTCCACACTACAGTGCCTACCACTGTTGCTCCTGTGAGCCTGGCTTGCCAGGATAGCGATCAATTTTATTAGACACCATTAGTCTCTGTTAGGGCGGTCATTTGAATAACAACAGATTGGCAAGTATAAAACCAAGGCACCTGTTGTACATTTGGCTGTCTGGATGAGGCCCCTTAAAATGAAAACAAATAAGAGCTATAATCATGCCAGGCTGGCTTTTGGTTCAATAATGGCCATGTGTCAGAATTAAGTGCATCTGGGAATTCCTACCACAGCCAGATGTAAAGGCAGATTTGTCTTGTCTAGTGGCATTTGAGTAGATACACAGAGTCTACTCAAATTTGGCTTTCTCTTTGTTTGGTAGGAAACTAGGTAAGTGGAAATGAGCTCAACAATAAATAAATAAAATTAGTTACTGAAGAGCACCTGGCAATGTTATCATAAACTCTAGAGCCTAAATATTAGGAATATTGGTTGTAAGATTGGGCCATAAACTCATAAATCAACTCTAATTTTTCTAGGCAAACCAGCTTGTCCATGGAATATTCACCAATAATACATTGATATTAACAATGCACCAGGGAATGGGCAAGATGCTGGAGATAAACTGGTAACAAAGGCTTCAAGAACACTATGCCAAAACAAAGCATGGATTACCCACGGCAATGCATTATGATAGAAGGGTGTATGCAGAATTTATTCAGAGAGAACGTATATCCATGTTTGGGAGGCTGGGAAGACTTCCTGCAAGAGTTGTCAGCTAAACTAAGATCTTAAAGAAGAGTTAGGGATAAATGGAAGGAGGGGCCACTCCACACTAGAACATGCTCAAAATTACAGAGGGGTGAATCAAAGTGGTACAGTGGGGAGACAACAAATACTTCAGTATGGCTAGAATGCACGCACATTGGGCTGGACGGGAGAGAGTGAGAAGACAGAATGTATATGAGAATGAGAAGGTGGCAAAAGACGAGCCAGAAGGAAGAGACAGGAGAAGGACCTTAAGAGCCTGATGCCTTATGCTAAGGAGTATTTCAAATTTTTCACAGAGAGGAATGAAGAGATATTGGAAGATTTTAATAATGGGAATGACTTGAGATGAATTTCTTAAAGATTACTCTGGCTACGGACAAGACTGGTATTGTTGTTATGTGCCATCGAGTCAGACCCCACTCATAGCAACCCCTCTTTGGGTTTCTGAGGCAGTATCACTATGGAAGTAGATTGCCCAACCTTCCTTCTGAGGAGTGGCTGGTGGGTTTGAACCGCCAGGCTTCTGGTTAGCAATCAAGTGCCTTAGGCACTATGCTACCAGAGCTCCTATAAAGTGGTCAAAACTAAACACAGGGAAGCTGTAATCCAGGCAAGGGATGATGGAGGACTTGCTAACAGATGCAACAGCATAAGAAAATGTAGTGAAGACTTAGGTTGAAAGGAAGTCAATGTTTACTTTGATATACTAGAATAATAATTAAGAGAAAACAGATTTTAAATGATAACTTTTCAAAACTAAAATTAATTTCTCAAAATTCCTTTTGTCTTACCTTGTTAAAAATTCATCAAACTCAATTTGAGTCAGAACAATAACAAACATCAGATTCAACTAAATGTAAACAATTATTTCTTAAAGCAGTTATTGAATATGCATGACAGCATTTATTGACCTCATCTTCTTTAATTTGTAACAATTAATATTAAAAAGTGTTTTTTAAGAGACTAACAATGGAAGAACTCTCACTACCTCAATAATGTAGTACCTTTTGTTCCAGGATTCTGGGAGGTTATGTTTATGGTAGAAAAACATATAGTTAAAGTAGGCAGTGTATACAAGAGAAGCATTTTAGAAATATGGAACAAAAAGACTTAAATTTTAAGATACTAGAAGAGCCACAGACCGAATATTTTCCACATAACTTTGTTTTATGTCCCACATCTGATTCAAAACTTCATAGTAGGAAAAAAAAAAAAAATTCCAAATCATCAAACATCTTGTATTTTACTATTTTTGGTATATCATCATTAATCAGAAATAGTCTGCTGAGGCCATTGGGGAAAAATAAGAGTTAACTTCTTTAAAAAATAGATTAAATGGGAAAAAAATAATTAAATCATCTGTCTGGGATTGATCTAATAGATAAATACTGAAACCACAGCATTTTAGAAGACGTATTATAATTGATCAAGGTTTCCCCTATAAAACTGTGTAGGGCAGGTTGCCAGTAAAGAGAATGCATATGTATCAGTCACTTGGCATAATTCCATTTTTTGATGGGTGACTGCTCTTCAGATCCCTGCTGATCTATATTTCACTTCATCAAAATGCTTCTGAATCCTTACCTGTTGGGGAGCTATGAAATGCTAGCCATTATGATTTTGAACACCACTCTTGGTGGAGATATTTCATTTAAGCACCCCTGCTCCTGGCTGACCCCTGAATTTGAGCAATTGTGTCACTGAACTAAAAGCATATAATTTTAGAGCTGGAACTCAAATGTGAATTTTTTTTAAAAAAAAAAGGTCATCTAGTCTAATCCACTTAAGAAGAAACTTTTTTTTTTTTTTCAATGCCTCCAGTCCCAGCAAAAAAAAGGAAATGTGCAAACTCTTTGGAAAAGGTACAGCGACAAACCTACATAATGCTTAAGATTCTTCCTGAATTGGGTCTAGAATGCACCATATCACTGGGTATACTTGCTTGGTATACGTGAGATAAATAATAACACATTCATATCATTCATAACAATATGGCAAGGGAGTTAAAATTCGAGTGGATAAGTGTTGTGGTGTTAATGCTGCTTGACTCTAAAAATAAAAGCCTTAAATCCTGTATTTTTTAGGTACTAGCTATGCAATCTGGGCAACTTCCTTAACCTCCTCGTGCATCAGCTTCCTCTTTCGTAAACAGTGACAATAAATTAGACTCAGAATGTTATTTGGGAGAATACATGACACTAAAGGTAAAGTGCTGAGCAGAATGCCTGGCATATATTAAACGCACTGCCACTGAGTTGGATCCAACTTACAGCGACCCCTCTGTGGTTTTCCAAGGTGGTATCACTACAGAAGTAGATTACCCAACCTTCCACCACCAGAACTCCCAGCATAAAATAAGCACTCAGTAAATTTTACTATCATTATTTCAGATATCACTACTGCAGTATCTGTATGATCCAGAACATTAAATGAATTTTGATTGTCACCTATTTCAAGACACTTAGCATTGTCAGAATTTTCTAATGAATAAACATATATTATTCCCATTAAATGATTCCTGATTTCAATTAATTTCAAAGCTATCCTTGCTAGTTAGTTCAACCCAATTCAAATAGGATCTAGCACTTGAGCTGCACATTAGTAAAAGAGAGAACTATTACAAGGATTCAATGGATGCAAGTCTGGACAGCTGAGAGAAAGCAGATTCTAGGAAAAGTATGAGTAAAAGTAAAGAGATGCTCAAAGCAAAGGCTCCTCCTCAGTGATGACAGGGAATCTGATTCGCAGGAGCAGAGTGAAGAGAATGGACCTGCAAGTTAGGTTAGACTGGAAAGGGCCTTCTAATGTTAGTTAGGTTAGGCTACACCACAATGTGCTAAGGATTTTGCACTTGATTTTATAGACTTGAGAAGGTCTGCAAATCAGAATAGGAGTCTTTTTAGGAAGAATTGAGAGTGAGATATGAAAAACACAACAAAGAAAGCTAGTATGGTTTGCTGAGCATCTGAACACATGGTAAAGGTAAGAATGGAAAGGAAGTGAAAAAGCTAAAAGAGATTACAGGGATAGTGCCTACAATACAAGATGGAGACAAGAACGAAAGAAAGGAACGAGACAGAGATGACAAGGATTTCAGTCAGAGGGATGAATGAGTTGTTTACAAATAAAGAAAAAATAGTGGATTTGAGTATGGATGGAAAGTAATACTTTCATTTAGGAAATGCAGAATTTATGAGTTAGGACAGCCAGTCATTTCTCAACCATTCAACAAAGAGATAAAAGTTCCAGAGAGAAGTTAGGAAATATGTTTTGAAGGTCATCTATGCACACATAATTGTTGAAGTCATAGACATGAATATCCCAAGAGATTGTAAAGACAGTGGTTTGAAGAAGGCCATAGATAAAACTATGATCAAACTTCTTGGAATGAAAATGGAGACAGAGAGGCCACAACGTCAAATAAAGAGAAAACCCAATGTTGCTACAAAAAAAAAAAGAAAACCTCACTGCCATCAAGTCGATTCTGACTCATAGTGACCCTCTTTGGGTTTCCAAGGCAATAAATCTTTACCGAAGTAGATTGCTCAATCTCCCTTCCACAGAGTGGCTGTGGGGTTTGAACCAGCAACCTTCTGGTTAGTAGTCAAATGGCTTAGGCACTACACCACCAGAGCTCCTTGCTAAAGGAATCCAAAACCAAACCCACTGACATCAAATCAAATCTGACTCATAGCAACATACTACAGGACAAAGCAGAACTACCTAATATGGTTTCCAAGGTTGTAAATCTCTAGGGAAGCAGACTGTCTCATCTTTCTCCCACAGAGAGGCTGGTGGGTTTGAATTGTAGACTTTTTCATTAGCAGCCCAATGCTTTAACCACTGTACTACCTGAGCTTCTTGTTGTTGAAGAAAGGAAAATTTAAAGAAGAAACCCAGAAGAGAAACTTCTCCATGGGATATTTCCAAAGGAAGATGTTTCTGATATTATTTCCATCCAGAGAATTATAAGATTTTCTTTTTCTTTTTTTTTTTTTTTTGCCCCCAAGGGGGAAAAATGGAAACAATAAAGTAGCCAGGAAGTGGATTTAGAATATAAGATATTTCCAACAACAACAAAAAAAAACCTCACTGCCATGGAGTCAAATCTGACTCATAGTGAACCTTCCTTTGGTTTCCAAAGCAGTATCTCTACAGAAGTAGATTGTCTAGTCTTCCTTACAAGGAGTGGCTGGTGGGTTTGAACTGCCAGCCTTCTAGTTAGCAGTCAAATGCCTTAGACACTACACCACCAGAGCTTCCTAACATATCACTATTATTTCCAATTAGTTAAATAATCCTGACATATCCATTTAAAAGAGATATAGAACTGTATCTCTAAAAATCATACTGAATTGTTTCAAACAGAAACGCCTAACTTGGTAGCCATATTTTGCTTTTCTCTTAAAATCCTTTAATGATATTTGAAGTAAGTTACTGTTACAAGCAGATGGAATACACTTGCACAAGGCATCCAGGACCTACTTGTGCAAATGAGAAATCTTTTCTACATACTTGATGTGTACTTTCTATTGGGCTAGAGTATTAGGAAAGGGGATGGAGAAAAACAAATTATTTTAAACACTGAAAACAAATGTCTTCTTGACCTTTTTGATCAGTATTTGATGTGTCTGGTCTAATGTCTTCCTGTGAAATTATACTGCTGGATCTTAGGGAGAGACAGAAGGTAATAAATTCCTACAATACATTTGACTTCAGAGCAAACCCCACAACTGCCTACAGGCAACCCCCCATCCATCATTGCTCTTGAAACCTGATCTTTCAGGGCAGACAGCTGCACTGCACCGGGCAGAGCCAAGCAGCTTTCTAGATACCCCACCATAAACGAAAAATGCCACTGCTTTTGTTCAGTATTTTAATTAACTGCTTTTCTTAGCAGTTCTTCTCCAAACTGCAGCTCCACATCAGAATTAGAAATCTATTAATAAATGTCTGACTTTTAAAGGAAATGCTCTCTTTCTAGATTCTAGATAAAAATCATTCCTAGTTTTTGCTCTAAAAGCCTTCTGAAATAAATAGTGTACTTTTTGCATATGATGTGTGCTGACTTCAATAAACCTGCTGGGCAAGAAGGGACCATTCCAGCATCAGTAGTATTTTAGCATGTACATTATACAGTATAAATGGAGCAAATGTACACAAAACATCCAGAGCCAGATCATATTTCAGTCAGGTAGCAATAACGTATGGCAAACAGTAGAAAACAGAATTCTATCAAAGAAATGAGTGCTATTAAATATAATGTATTCATTACTTGACTCCAACATTTAGGAAATGTTTCTCTAACAATACAAAACAAGATAATTCTTATTATCTAACTGGATCTTCATCACAGTTATTTATTCTTTCCATTTTACAGATGGTGAAACTGACTGCAAAATGTTATATAACTTCCAAAATGTTATGTAGGTGACAGCAGCAAGACACAAATTCAGTTCTTCTTACATCTATGTTCTTTCCATTACAGCAAAAGAATGCTGTCCAGCTTTTGCAAATGTTTAGATATTTATATATATATATATATATATATATATACATACATACATAGATATATCTGTATATATATATATAATGCCTGCATGATTAAACATCCTTAAACAATAACTAGTTTTCCATGATTTATCAAATCAGTACTAACACAATCTTTCCCTGAAAAAAAGAAGTCCGCAGACTGAAGCTGGAAGAAATCTCTTATTACTTGTGATCCAATGACTACAGATGATCATTTTCTCAAATTGAAGGTACAATTTCTCCAAATCCCAAAACAATACTGATAAATGCGATTTTCTAAATGCAATTCGCAAATCTCAATTTAGTTAGCAACTGCTACATTCAGGAAGATAACTCAAGGGCTGTTAAAAAAAGACAATTAAGAATTTCTAAATTCAATCAACCTCATGAAACTGACAAGAGTTACGATGTTTAAATCCAGTAAACAGCACTGTGGTAAAGGTCACAATGTTCCTGACATTGTTATCTGAATGTCAAAGAAGAACAAGAGTTAAAACAAGGTTTCTGGTCAGTTAATTCAAAGAACTAGGAGGAAGCCAGGGCTCAGAGGGCTGCTTCTGTTCTTGTATTTTTTGGTAAATGCTAAAGAAGTCAAAGAAGGACTTGCCACTTACAAGCAGCCATTTGCAGAGCAAAGCAAGGTTTGCTGGCTACACTTTGGGAAGGAGGAATACCTGAGGTCTCAAAACTATTTGTCTGCTGACATACCTGATCTGCTGTCTTATAGGCAGAATGAGTTATCGTAGATTTCCAAATTGTCATCATTTTCATTCAATTGATTGATCTATGGCATAGTGGGGAACAACATAGGTTAAAAAGCCAAAAAGAAACTCCATTTTGTTCTTGGGTGCTTTAGGTGTTGGATTTTGTTTGTTTCTTTTTTTTTTTTTTTTTTGTAATTTTCACAAAGCCATAGACCAACTGACTAGTAGTGCTATGATCCTATTGTGCATATCAGCATCAATAAGAAAATGATAAACAGAAGACACTGAATGAACTACTTTGAGAGGGAAGAAGTGCGACATCAAAGGCACTGTTCTAGTAAACAAAACAAAATTAAAAAGTCCTCTACAAGGAGTTTTGCGCAATATGGCAATATATATGAACATAATACTGAAATCACTTTAATACCTAAATCTTAAAAACCATCTGATAAATAAAGTAGCGTGAAAAGAAAATACATACTGAATGGATCAGGTGAAAGCAAATAGGTCACTTTATTAAAAGGAAAATGAGGGGCATGGGTCTTAAATGCAATTTTGTGAAAAAGTCTTGCACGAATTCTATTTTATCATTGCTTCATAACATCCTTCTGTCATGACTTTATTATTTAGGTTACATTAGGTCAGAGACTGCTGTAACATGTAAGCATTTGCTCTTTGACACCCCCCCCCCCGAGACTATGACGCAAAGAAAATGCTGAACTTTTACATTCGAGGCTATCATTTAATATAATGAACAATCGGAAAGCACAAGTCACATATTCTTTTAACTATCTTTCTTAAGGGCTTAATTGTGAAGTGCTGAAACGCATTTTTCATTTCAAAGATAAGTTTCCTCGTGCTCAATTTTCTTTCCTACACACTATGTAAAAATCAATTGTCGCTTTAGGAAGACTTGAAATGGGAGAATATGGACACTTTAATTGTCGACAGAAATGCAAGCCAAGCATGACATTTTAATAAGTGTTATCAATGACTAATTAGAAGCAAATGAGATTATCCATATAGAAAATATACCCCGAACAAACCTATCCTTGGGTAGACATGTCACTGTGCTATGAAATCACACAGACTTATACAACAAGTGATGCTTGTTTACTGACAAATCCCTTCTAAGCCATCTTCCTCCACATTATCAGATTTCTTCAGTAGACTTGTTATAGAGGAGCCCTCCACCTTGTAGTTCACGGAAAGAACAGCTCTTTCTTTGGCAAATCACTGATAACATTAGGAGGAATGTTTTGAAACAGTGATTTTGCTTGAGGCTGCAAATTGCCTTTGTGCAAGCAAGTAACTTCCATAAAATATTTTTTCAAAGTAGCCAAAAAGTACAGAGATTAAACACAGAAAAAGGTAAATAACTTTATAAAGCAAGTAAAATATTAAGAGTAAGCCCAGCTTAAAATATAACCCATTTACTAACACTAAACTTTTCTACCTAAAACTCCTGCTTTTCTAAAAAAAAATAGGAAAAATAAAATAATATGTAAATTAAACATTTTTCATATACTGTGGGAGCTCTGTTGGCGTAGCGCCTAAAGCATTTGACTGCTAACCAGAAGGCTGTTGGTTCAACCCCCCAGCCGCTCCTCAGAAGGCAAGTTGGGCAATCTACTTCTGTAGTGATACTACTTCACCCACGAAGGAGTCGCTATGAGTCAGATCCGACTCCACGGCAGTGGGTTATATACTGTGGAAAAGCAGATAAATACATTTTCTATACTTAGCACTTCCTGTATCTGCCCTTATAGCACAAATCCTAAAAGTGTGTGTTGTAGCTACTACTCTGAGTATACTATGTACAAGGAAAAGTTCATTTTCAGGATTCCCAGAAATTTGGGGAATTAAAAAGTTACCCATGACCAAGAATTTTATAAACAAATTTAATGATTTGATCCTAAAAGTCTTATGCTCCCAAAAATCACAAGTTAGAGTACACATACACTTCAGCTGTCTGACTACCCACAAATACACACTACAACTAAAAAACGGTAACTTTAAAGAAAAATCACTTAGACAAGTCTATCTTTCTCGAAATATTACTTTTTGGATGTGATCATGTTAATGAATTCTTACTGATCCTCTGAATCTTTTTATAAAGAGAAATCTTCAATGGCTTGATAAATCAAGTTTGCTCTGAAGGAAATCCAATATGCAAATACTTACAGTGTGCTCTTTTACAAACAGTCACCCTTGTCAGTTTGAAAAACTGAAAATCAACACAAGTACAGTGTAAGTATACTTGACCTTATTGCCCAATGTCTATCAAGATTGCCATGGCTAGTCGATTTCAAATTTGTGAAACTGACATTTAAAAATGTATAGTGCATCTTCAGTCCAGGTCTCTCAAGTGCTTAGATTCAAGCCTTAGATTCTCCTTCCACACAAACTTGCACAGCACTTACAAAGCTAGTTTAATCACACCATCAATCTATGACTACTCTTTCTTTAAAGTAATTCTGCTTCATTTATCTTTGAACCCTACATTATGCAGTTATGCAAATAAGATCCTTATCAGTTTAATAAAGAAAAATCATTATTGTTCCTACTAGTTTATCCTTGACATACACTAAGAAACAGGGATCGCATAGGAATTTGTACAAACACCTATTTTCTTTCCTAATATGCCTCATACTATATATGAAAAATCTTCACTACACTGCCATAGTATCAAAGAAACCATTTTTGAAAAATCCTTCAATCAATATCTGTGACTAACATCAAAACACAGATTAAAATAAGGGGGGGAGCTTAGGGGGAATTGCCTACTTGATCTTTTTTTTTTTTTTTAATGTCTCTCTAGGAAGGGTTTGCATATGCCATGCAAGGGTATCTTCTGCATATAAGAACAGTTATACAGGCCCCTAGTGGCAAATAGCAGCAGATGAAGGGGACTCCAACTCCAAGTTCTCTACTTTGGCACATTCTGGTTTTAAATGAATGTCAGTCTTAAACAACAAATCAAATAATCATATTTAATACTTTAAGTAATTTTACTTCTATGGTTATCTGCTGAAATGGGTATATATTAAAATAGATCACTGCATTTCATTATTTTGGTAACTATACAAATGTATTGGTCCAAGAAAATTTGTTACATAACCTCCACAATAAAATATTTAATTCATATATCTCTTTAATGCCATTACAAAAGTAATAGATTACTCATATATATTAACATATATTTGAGAGTGCCGCATTTCCTCTTAATCTCATGCCTATGACACCATTATTATCAAGGGCGTTAAGAACAGATTATTTCTATGTGAAGTGCTCACATATAAAATGAGATATAGATATATACTGAAGGCCACTTTTACAGCAGTATTTTCCAACAGTCAGTAATAAAGTGAATGTTAGAGTACATCTATTTTAAAAGATAGACAATTAATAACACCTCTTAATCCCCCAGCCCATTGCTGTCTTTCCTTCACAAAAGAAAATTCCAGGCAGGCACATTTACAGCTTTTAGCAATTTTTAACTGGACACAATCTGACAGCTGAATTCATGAAACTGACCAGCTTGTCAATTTCACACTTTGAAAGTACAATAATAGCTGATAGCATGAGGGTGAATTTAAGAAATCTGTCACAGAATTTCTAGCTCCATTGAAAAGCAAAGTACAGTACATAATTGTGGGAGGTGGGAGGTAGGAAATTTTTTCTTTTTATTTGCCCATTTAAGCGGTCTGTTTGAAGAATTCACACACTGAGCAATGAAACATTGGATCTCTTGCTCCTAAATGGATAAAACAACACCTATCTACAGTATATAATAAAATACATTTTTTTCACAATAACTATATCTACTAACCATCATGCTGGATACCATCACATTATCTATATAACATAATCTTCAAGTTGGCATGGTATAAAGATCCCTTTAAGTCAGAATGTTTTGAGTCTTGGTACAACACTGGTTTTACCCAAGTTGAGTGGTGGGTGTGTGCACTTTAAAACAGAGAAAGAATAGCCAAAATGGTAGAAGTGTTTGCGAAGTGATTAACTCCTCCACAGCGGGCCACATGATGGTTAAAAAGAATACACCAAAGGTAAATCAAGGTCTTCCTGTGAGTTGAACAGCAAATCTGTCTCAAGCCACAAGCAGTTACTAGTCTAAAAGACTCAAAATGAGTGTGCTACTCACTCAAATCTATGGCACTGGGTTTGGAGCAAAAAGAAGAAAAAATAAAACTTTAAGAGGAAATACAAAGACAGATACAAGTGTAGATTGGGTTAGGGGATCACTCTAAGGATCTTAGAAAACAGAGGAGACATTTGTCGTGTACTGGGAGGCAACTGGGAACAATACAAGTGGATTTTGATAGCCCCCCGGCTTTGGAGAATAGAGCTACTACTTAGAATCCGGAAACACCCTATGAATGCCAAGCTCACACTTAGTGCTCCAGGTTTTTTAGGTTTTGTGTTTTGTTTTTAAGCGTAAGGAAACCGACTTCACTTGTCAGTGCCTCTAAATGAAAATCAACCGCGCAGAGAATCCAAGTTTTCCACATGCCTATATGAGAGCTACAGTCATCATCCTATAGGAGAGCAAAGAATCTTGGGTTTGTTCATGGTTTTCTGTTAAAATTGTTTCCTACAACTTGTACTTTTCATTATAAAGTCTGTGTCCCCCCCCCCAATTGAATGAGTGAGTGTGTGTGTGTGTGTGTGTCTGTGACCACACAATTCCCGTAACAGAACTACGAGCTTTGATTCAGCCATGGAAAGGTCTCCAAAACAATCCCCCTCCTCTATGGCAGCCGCGTAGACTTTGATTCCTGCCATTTCTCCTTCTCCCCACTAGTTCAGAGGAAAGAAACACAAGAAATCGCTCCCTCACCGTAACCAACCATCTAATCACTGACTTTTACAAAAAAAAAAAAAAAGATGTAGTGGCAGAATCGCTGGGTAGGGTCGTACTGCCCCGCCACTCCACCATGTCCCCCAATACTACGCACTCTCAAGGAGGGGAGAGCGGGGTCGCACAAATACACAGTTCGAACATCCCCTTTCTCGAAAATCCCCTCTCGGCTCCGGGGTTTCCAGCGCGAAGCGAACCGCGCAGGGGAGGATCTCTGCCTAGGAAGGTACAAGAGCAGACCAAACTGTGTGCGCTCCGGCGCCGGGGCGCGGGGGTCTGGGCTGCAGGAGCAGTGAGCCCGGAGCCTGGAGCAAGGCGAGCCGGGACAGCGAGAGGGAGGGTACGGGGGGGGCGGGCCGGGGCAGCTCGGGGGCTTACCTGGTCATGTTGGCTCCGGGCAGCTGCGGCCGCCGCCTCCCGCGCCGCCACCAGTACTTTGCTACAGCGCCTTCGCGCCCCGCACGGCCGCTCAGCCTGCGCCGCCGGACGGCCGAGTGAATCCCGCCTAGCAGTGGTCGCCGCCGCGGGAGCGCCCGTGCTCGCCGCCGCCGCCCGGCCCTGGCGCGGCCAGCCAAGTCCAGAGCGAGGAAGTGGAGGAGAGTCTGCGAGGGAGTCCGAGGAGCCGAGAGCCAGCAGCATCCGCGGGAACGCGTCCCCCCGCTCTCCCTGCACCCTGCCCCTTGCGCCTCCGCCGCCTCTTCTGCCCGGGCCGTCCTCCCTGCTGCCAAGCCCACGGCCCCGCACTGGTGCCTGCTCCGCCCGCTCCGCCTGCGCGCCCCGCGCCGCTGCTCCGGCCGCCGCCGCGCGTCTGCGCCCCCTCCTCCTCTTCGCCTTCCTCCGCCCGCGCCTGCTGCTCCGCGCTCGCAGCCGGGGTCCGGGGCCGCGGCGCCTCTCCTCCCTCCACCTCTCCTTTTGCCTCCGCGGCTGCTTTTAAAGCTGAGTCTTTGGCCACAAATAGCAACTCGCTGCCCCCCTCGGCGCCTCCCGCCCCTTCTTCTCTTCTTCCCCCCAAAAGTGAAGCGCACGCGAGAGGTAACCGCAAACTGAGGCCCGAGGGGGCAGAGGGAGGCGGGGAGAGGGGCGAGGCGACGCCTGGTCACTGCCCGCGTGCTGTCTGGGGCCGGGAGGTGGCCGGCCGCCCGGCCCCAAGACCTGGCTCGAACCTGCCGCTTTCGATGGGAGGGGAGGTGGGTGGGTGGATGGGCAAATTAAACGCAAAAGCTCAGGAAAGTGATTTGAAAGGCTCCTCTCTTTGTTTCCTAGTCAGAGTGGTTTTGAAAATCCTCGGAACTTGCTGGGGATCCCACGGCACAGTGGTGGCCCAGGCGTTGGGGAAGTGTATGTGCCCGTGGCCTGCGTGTGAATGTGTATGTGGGTGCGCGCGGGCGCGGGGAGAGGCTGCCGGCTGCGCCCCTGGCGAATCCCTGAGCCTGGACCACTGACCCACTGAGAGGGCAGGAGACTGGGCGAAAAAGGGGCCGGCAAGCAGGGTAGCTGGCGAAGGAGGCACCACACACACACACGCACTGTGTAGAGGAGGGGGTGAGGTGACGTCACTCCCCCGCATCCATCAGCCAGGCCAGAAAAGACCCTCTCGAACAGATGCACTCATCTCCTAAAAGATGCACGCCCCGTTGCTTCCAGCGCTCTCTGCTCGCGCGCACGGGAGGAGAAAATGCTGGGCGCACCCTAGTCAAAGCAGTGATAATAACCTAAGGAGCGTGCACAGATGAGATTCAGTTTGTGCCTACCCCAGTTCACCTTGGCAGCCTCCTTCGGGGGTGCTTGCGGAACCCACTTGGGAGGCTGAGAGAAGGAAAGGGAAGCACTGAATCCAGATCTTACTGTAGTAACTTGCTTTGCTTTCATGCTACTTGCTTTTACGGTGTTGGTTATGCTCCAGCTTCTCTGAAGGACACCTTAAACCCTTTCCCTAGACGGGTATCTAGTAGGGCCCCACTAGTTTCATCCACAGAATGACTACAGGCAAAGGCGCAGTGTGTGAATTGTTAGCTAAGTGGTGAATTTTATTCTTGTGGGTAAAGACCTTCTTCACTCTTCATAGGATCTCCTGTATGTGGGAAAATTCAAGGACTGGAAACTACCCTTGGCAACTGGCCCATCAAAATTTTATTAGAAACTTCATCAGAAAGATTAAAGTAAAGGCAGGGCTTCCAGCCACCTCCCTTACTCATTCTGTCTTCAGGCCAATGTGTGAACACACACACATACAGGCTGTCTTTGAAAGAGCAAAGGTAAGCAAAATGCCCTCCCTTTTGACCAAGTGATCTGGCATCCTGTCTTGTCTCTAGCTCCCCATTTGTTTCCACCATCTGCATGCAGTGCTTCTGAAAGACAGTGAAGGATATGTGGGTAATCCTCTGTCTCCTGAGTGCTTCAAAAGAAGTTGCATATTTTTTTTAAAAGAGACTTTCTAAATGAAGTTGAGAATCCAGCAGTCAGGGGCAGTGGAGTGGGGGACATCTTGGCATGACTGCTTGTTCTTTTTGTTATAGTTAGACTTCTAGTGAATTTGAGGAAGAAACATCCCTGTCCAAGCCCAGAGTCAGACTTACCCTCTAGGCTTCCTGATGTTACAAGGAGCTGAAATGCTAAGCAGGTATAATGTGTACCAGCCCACTGTACCCAAAGGGTAGAGTCAGAAAGCTGAGCCTCCAGGTAGGTGATTCTCACCCAAGTTATAAAGTAATGTAGCTTTGCTATTGCCACATCCTCTCTTATAAACTGGTGAGTCCACTCCCCTCATCCGGAGTTGAACAACAGGAGAGCAAGCAGGAAGTTTTAAAAACCCTAATATTCCTTTGCTGTTATTTTCAATGGAAAGATACACATCCCAGTGCCTGCAGATCTGACCTCACTTAGGAAAATATTATAGGATAAACCCAGCTGGGAAGTCTGACTGTCATTTGGAGCATGGTAAAAGGAAATATCATCTCCAGCAAGTGAAAATAGCTAGAGAACTATACATGAATGTTAGCGTGAATGTTATCAAAGTGAGCAACAAGCAGGTGGAAAAGGGGCCTCACAACAGAGATCAGAGGAGACAGAAGACAGTGCAAGGAAATGACTTGAGTCCAAGGACCCAGCTTTCCCAACAGCATGAGGTCTTAGTTGTTCCTCGCCCACTGCAACCAAGCATTTTAGAGAAGGAAGTAGGGGTGGAAGGAGGAGGAGAATCTGAGCTATTATTATCCAAGAAACTGCAGTATTCAAGGTGATGCTGCTGAGGAAGACCAGACAGAGCCAACAGAGGAGCAAAATGTCCTCTGAACATCTGAGTAGTAAAAACCCAACCCACTACCCTATTTTGACTCATAGCAACCTTATCGGACAGAGTAAAACTCCCCCATAGGGTTTCCAAGACTCTAAATCTTTATCGAAGCTGACTGCCTCATTTTCCTCCCATGGAGCAGCTGGTGGGTTTGAACTGCTGACCTTTTCGTTAGTGGCCAAATACTTTTAACCATTATGCCACCAGAGCTCCTTATCTAAGTAGTAGTGGAAGTAAAACTGCAACCCACTATATAACTCATTGCCATCAAGTGAAATCCAACTCATAGCGACCCTTGGGTTTCCGAGGCAGTATCTCTATGGAAATAGATTGCCCAATATTCCTTCCGAGGAATGGCTGGTGGGTTTGGACAGCCAGGCTTCTGATTAGCAATCACATGCCTTAGGCAGTATGCCACCAGAGCTCCTATACATACATTAATACATTCAGAGCAGATCTGTATAAAACAGTACCCTGTGGCATTTAATATAACATCAAGGAACATTTATCATTTAGAGATTTGAAATCAAACATTACAGGCAGGCCAACCATCTGTTGAAATCACCTTATTTTACAGGTAAGGAAACTGAGGCTCAGAGAATGTAAAGTCATTCAACCATTTGGTGACACAAGCTGAACAAGAACACAGATATAATGACACAGTGCTCTCTCCCCCACCCTCACTATTGCTCAGAATTCCACTTCTGTATCGTAAGCCATTTTTCCAATTGAATGAGCAATAAATAGAAAATATTTTGAAACTACAAATATTTACAAGACATAGTTGTTGTTGTTGTTTGCCGTCGAGTCGGCCCCGACTCATAGCAACCCCTCCTTGGGTTTCCGAGGCAGTATCACTACAGAAGTAGGATTGTCCAACCTTCCTTCCGAGGAGTGGCTAGTGGGTTTGAACCACCAGCCTTCTGGTAAGCAGTCAAGTGCCTTAGGCACTATGCTACAAGACATAGTAGGACTACATTATCTTAGCTCCCTCTGACATCAGGTATGATGAGTAATACCCAGGAGCTTTGCTAGAGCACAACCCCCCTAGTGCATGATTCCACATATGATGAGTATGAGCCTGTTTTGGATCCCATCCAAAGAGGGAGTCAGTTCCTAGAAGTACTCTAAATATTTTATTCTCATCTATCGTGAAGCATCCTAAAAGAAGACTAAAATGAAAAATGGTAACAATAATACTAATCCTTTATTACACTTGCATTATGTGCAGACATCATGGTGAGCACATTACATATGCTATCCCACTGTTTTTTCGAAAGACAGGTCACGACCTTTAAGGGTCATAAATCTAGAAGATCAAGAACAGTTTTGTCAATGAAATAGATCCAGAATAAAGAGGGTAGAGTGCATTATGTGTACTAAGTCTTGTTCTGTAAAATATATGTTTCAGTCATGTTGATAGTGATTAAAGAAAAAGTGTGAAAGCTACCACCTCACCTCCAATCTTAACAGCTTCTTTGCTAGTTAAGTTTTGTTCTTGCCGTGGCAATCACATGTGTTTCAGAGAAGAACTACCAAACCAAAAGAACCAAACTCACCATTGAGTTAATTCTGACTCATAGCAACCCCCATTGGGTAACCAAGGCTGTAGATCCTTATGGAAGCAGGCTACATCATCATTCTTTCACAGAGTAACTGGTGAGTTTGAACCACCAACCTTTTGGTTACCAGCCAAATGTCTTAACCATTGTACCACCAGAGCTTCTTGAGTAGAACTATCCTCTTTAGGGTTTTCAAGGCTGTGATCTCTCAGAAGCAGATCACTAGGACTTTCTCCAAGGCACCTTTGAGTGGGTTTGAACTACCAACCTTTCAGTTCAGCTCTTAACTATTTGCAGCATCCAAGGACTCTTTTGAGTATTATTAGCCCTATTTTATAAATGAGGAAACAGGATCAACTAGAATTTTGAACTTAGATCTGCTTGACTTCAAATTATCTGATTTTTCTTCAATTCTGACTATAAGTTATTAACTGAGGAGTTGCATAATTGATGCTAATTATATTTTCTTTGTGAGGATTACAGTGTTTTATGTTAAATCCAGTTAGAATAGAGAAGCACAGCATAGGTTAAAATGACTTGTTTCTAAGATAGTGAAAGGTTTCATGATGCACTGAAGCTAGTATCTGGGGCCTCCTGTGACAAGTTCAAGGTTATGTCTAATATACATTATCAATTTTTTGTCAACTGCTTAATTGGAATAATAACAATTAATGGTCTTAATCTTCAAATAGCTTAAATATTCACCTAAACGAGTGTTAATATTTGTATGTGATACCATTTTTAAAATTCTATTCATAAGGTATTTCTGGGCCTCAAACACAGAACTGACACAGGAGAAAGTTAAAAGAATTACAAGTCACAGTTACATGATTACATATATGATTTATACGATTACATTTAAAGTAATTTAGACCACACTGTTTCTGTTGTTGGGTGCTATCAAATCAATTCCGACACGTAACAGCCCCATGTGACAATGTAGAAATACCTCATAGGGTTTCATCAGCTGCAATCTTTATGGAACCAGATCACCGAGTCATTCTTCTGCAGAGAGTCTGGGTGGTTTTGAACTGCCCAGCTACTTAAACATTGTAACTTCAGAGCTCCTTGACAATGCTGTTGTTGTTGTTGTTGTTGTTATGTGCCGTCAAGTCGGTCCCGACTCATAGCGACCCCTCCTTGGGTTGCCAAGGCAGTATCACTACAGAAGTATATTGCCCAACCTTCCTTCCGAGGAGTGGCTGGTGGGTTTGAACCTCCAGCCTTCTGGTTAGCAGTCAAGTGCCTTAGGCACTATGCTACCAGAGCTCCTGACAATACTGTAATCCCACCTAAATTGTGAAAAAGAGAGGAAGATGATCACCTTTTTTTTTTTTCCCATACACAAGATCCTTGCTACATCCTATGACCTATATAGTCCCACTGATTCTACAAGTAAGACTATAAGTTTAAGTGTTGTTATTCCCATTTTTCTGATTTGAAAGCTCTAACTAAGAGAGATTAAAAATTTGCCATTAGACATGGTAATTGACTTTCAATCCTGGTCTTTCAGACTTCACTTCCCCAAGACTTTTTATGAACAGATGATCTTCACGTAGACAAGAAGATGGTTAGAGATTTTGAGATAGTCTATACAAATATTCAAGTTTTTCCCCATATAATAGAAATCACTTTCTTTTTCTTCTGAGCTGCAGCTCCTGTTGCTGTCAGCCAGCACTATCTTAAAGAAAAGCAGTCCACACCTTTCAATACAGAAAGGTCTAGAAGAGCCAGATCCTCTCCCCTGACTCTGCTCAGTTCACTTGCTGGATTTCACCCTTACCTGCACTGTGTAGAGGACGTTATGGTACAATGCTATTTTCCATTGGCTCTGTTATTGGAGAATACAGCATGCAACTGTGACAAATGGATATTCCCATTAAATTCTTTAGTAGAGTGAGGCATTCCATTAACCACTGGCACTATCCCAACCCAAGTGAAACATTGGGTCATTTTTTTCTCTGGTGAACAAGAAGTGAAGGGAGGAAACAAAGGATATACTCTAATTACCTTTCCTATTTTTTTTGGTTGCATACATTATGATAGCCATATATTATAATTATTTATAATTAATATATGACAAGCTGTCAGCAAAAATTTAACAGGTGATTTGTCAAGAAGTCTCATTAATGCACATACTTAAGCAGTGGATTTCAGTGTTTCCAAACAATAAAATTGTGTCATTTTTTTTAAGTTTTTTTCTGTTTAAACATTCAAACCCTACCCATCTTTCTATATTAACAGCATCTTTTAGAAAACAACTATTGTTGAAATAATGGGCACATTGTTAGGAATGTAAGAAATAAGTACAATTTTGTCACATTAACGTTTAAGGTCTAATATTTTAACCATAGGAACCAATTGCCTGGCGTTTGTTGTTATGTTTTAAACTTTTATGGGTTTTTAATATATTTTTCGAATAATGTCTTCAGTAGTAAAGGCAAAGCTGAATGGAGAGGAAATTGTAGCTACTTATGATGTTTCATTTAGTCTTTGCATCTTACACTACAGAAGGTTGAAATGAAGGAATACTTTAAAATACAGAAAAAGATTAAGAAGTTGCCAGAAAGCTGGTAATTAATCACTGAATCGAGAGGAAATCTACAGAGACTCAGAACTGATGAAACAGGCTCCATTTTGCTGAGTGCCACAAGAACAGAGCACATCATGGAAATGAATCACAGATAATCTTGGGAGGGGTAACAAGATTCTTTGAAAGAAGGAAAAACTTGCTCTCAGTATCTGTAGTACATCAAAGTCCAGGGACATAACCCTGAAGGAAGTTAAATTTGGAACTAGGATTTTATTATTGGTTATATGGCCAAGCAAAGTTTATGCTGTTTAAGAAGACAGAAAAGTAAAGCAGCATTTGTTTAAAATTTCATTTGCACCATCCCAATTTTTATCTTTTGAGTCTAGGACATGCTGCTGGATGTTAATGACTCGCAATCAACTACTGTAGAGGGTGCTGAATCTCCTTAATGAAAGAATGTGCTTCAAGATTCAATGGTTAGAAGGGGAGAAAAGGCAAGAAAAAACCCCAAAGCACAGCAGTTTTCCAAAGCTAATAAGACTGCTGTGTCCACCAACCAAGTTCAGATTTCACATTTTTAGCAAGAAAACACTGATACAGAGCCATGAAATTATTTTTTAAAAGTCTTTCAAGTAGGGTTTCAGAAAATGATTCTCAGAAACCCACTTAGAAGTGAAATATCACAAGTTGATGTGCATGTAACTGTGAGTGTATCTCTGCACAGGCTGGCTGGGGATTGTAAATGACCAGTGACAAACCAGTCATTGTGTATCAATCTGGATCTCACGGTTACCAGGTCTCACTTTGCATCCTTATGTTGCATTGTCTTTAGGTGCAGCTTCAGACCTTTCCCCAGGCATTCAGGAACAGTTTGGAAAATAATAAATGCAACAAAGACATAGCATTCAGCCACTTTTCCTACCCTCTATCTTTGTTCATATTGTATTATACTTGTACTCAGCCATATAGAACCACTCACATCCCCCCAGGAAAATGACCTGGCGATATACTTTCATAAAGATTCAAAAGAAAAAGAAAAAAGGCAACTCACTGCCATTGAGTCTATTCTGACTCATAGCAACACCCATTGGGTTTCCAAGACAGTGTATCTTTCCACAAGTAATTGCCCCATCTTCCTTCCATTGAGTGGCTGGTGGGTTTGAACTGCCAGTCTTCCAGTTAACAGTCAAATCCTTAGGCACTGCTGACTAAACACTCCAGGGGAGTTCTTTGTCACATGGAGTAGCTAAGAGTGGGAACTAACTCAACAGCACTGAACAGTGTTGTCTAATTACTTTGTATATTTTGTATCCCCAAATGAAATAAAGGAATGTTAAAGTTAGGGACTGTGACTTATGCTTCTTTTCATTTTCTCCTGTGTCAGTTCTGTGTTTGGGGAATAGACAAGCTACTAAGAAATGCTTCATAAAAGAATTTTTAAAATATATCAAATATAAACGTTAACACTTGTGGAGGTGAATATTTAACAGTATCTACCTGTTGTACATATTTAGTATCATGTTTTCCTTTAGCTGTTTGAGAGCAGGATTCATGCCTGATTGGAGCCAAAAATTCCTTTTGTAGTTCCTTAAACATGGTGAAAAACCAACTGCCTTCCAGTTATCTGTGACTCCAAACCCAAAACCAAACTCACCGCCATTGAGTTGATTAGACTCATAGCAACCCCTCCTTGGGTTTCCAAGGAGGTATTTCTGTGGAAGTAGATTACCCAACCTTTCTTGGAGGAGTGGCTGGTAGGTTTGAACAGCAAGCCTTCTTTCTGGTTAGCAGCCAAATGCCTTAGGCACTACACTACCAGAGCTACTATCTGTGACTACAGGATGTAAAATAATTGATAACAAAATCCTTCATTCTGAAGTTGTCATTTTTAACTTGGTATATATATTCTATTAGGTGGACAGAGGACTCATTTGTCTGCAAACATTTTTTTTCCCATATATTACTCCAAGTCATCCTCATTTTCAGAACTCACTGGACACATATTCAAAAATAGTGGCTAAAGCACTTGACTGCTAACCAGAAGGCTGGCGGTTCAAACCCACCAGCCACTCCTCGGAAGGAAGGTTGGGCAATCCTACTTCCGTAGTGATACTGCCTCGGAAACCCAAGGAGGGGTCTCTATGAGTCAGGGCCGACTGGACGGCACATAACAACAACAACAACAAGAAGTAACACTAACCAGGCCCAGCAGAGACTGACAGAGGCAATCCCAAACTATCCGTTCCTGTATGTATGAGTCCTTTAATTAGAATACTTAAGTCAATTCCAGTTTTAAATATGTAGAAGCACCATTCTTGCTTAGAATATCTGTGTTCAGTTTTTCAAGATCATGTTTTTGTTTTCTTACCACCAAAAGCCTATTTTTTGCAAACCAAATTATCTCCCCTCTTCTCTGGACTAGTCTTTTATTTATCTTTCTCCCCCCAGCGTCTTCCTTATTGGCCCCAATCCATTCCCCCACCGTGCTGCCCAATTAACTTTGATAAAGCACAAGTTGATTATGTAACTTCCATGCTCAAAAACCTTAATTGTTATGATTACCAACCAAATGAAGTACAAATGTTCTACCAGCATTCAAGGCCCACCACAAATGGAATGCTGTCAGAACCTACTTTTCTGTCCTCAATTTCTACTTCTCTACTACCAATAACCTGCACTTCAATATTGTCTGAACAAAAGCATACATTCTTCTCCCATAAAGTTCTCCTCTGATCACCTACGTGTTGAGTTCCCACCTATCCCTTAAAAATCATCTCATCAAATAGTCTTCTTCTGATTCTTCCACCCAGATGTGAATATTACTTCCTCTGGAACATCTGATTCTTTTGATCCCTTATGCTAAATAAATATTCTATTGAAATTGGATAAAAAGATCATAGAAAGCAGTCACTGCCAAGATATATATTCCATTGCTTGTTCTGTTGATATCTATGTATTGATTAGGAGCTCTGGTAGCGTAGTGCCTAAGGCATTTGACTGCTAACCAGAAGGCTGGCAGTTCAAATCCACCAGCCACTCCTCAGAAGGAAGGTTGGGCAATCTACTTCATAGTGATACTGCCTCAGAAACCCAAGGAGGGGTCACCATGAGTCGGATGTGACTCAACAGCAGTGGGTTTAGTGGGTGTGTATTGATTGGAATGGTAACATGGTATAAATATGATCATGCACTGGATGGAATCAGAGGTAAATGATACAGACTTACGTCTAATCACACCCTGAAAAGGCCTTATTGTCTAATCACCTCTTGAAAATTCCTATACCAGATGACTGGGATGAGAGTAAAGAAATTGCAAAGATTCTGAGTGAAGAACAATAATATAAAGAGCAACAGACAATAGAAACTTTTTAACTATTTATTTTGTTAACTCATCTTTGATCCATACAAGATGAATCAGTGTGGGACTGTACTAATCTTTAACCTTGTGAAGCACAAAAGCAAATCTTTTCTGCCTCCTTTGGTAGAAAATGGTCAGACATCTTGAAGCAGCCCTGAAAAGAATACCTGTAACCCATCCTTTCTTATTTTCCCTCCATCAGAGCAACCACCTGCCTGGTAAGTCTCAGGCTGTACAAAATACCCTACACCTTGTACCAAGGATAGTAATTTCCTGGGTTACATCAGACTTACGGACAACTCATACTTGCCCTTTAATGTTATGTAAATTTGCCCTTCCTTTGAAATGACTGAACCAACCCTTTCTCAGAACAAATTCCTGATCATGATCACCTTCACTTGCTGCATATGCAGGTTTTAAATTGTTGAAAAGATCCGAGCTTTTTCTTGCACTAAAGTAAAGCTAAATAAGAATTGTATTCACTTGTTCCGACTTACCTACAAATTCCACCTAAAGACATACTTGAGAATGGATCTCATTCATAACTGGGGGACTGTCTGTAGAGGTAAGAGACAATAGGGGCCTGTATTATTTTCTTTCATGCCTCTGCCCCCAAAACAGCTCTCTGTTTTAAGAGTGTGGATGTCAAAACTGCTCAATTTTGTCAGTTTTATGCCAGATAGGAAAGTGATGAGAAAAGAGAGCAAAAGCTGAAAGCTGTAATATTTTGCCTATGATTAAATCCAACTTGTGCTATCCCTAACACACCTGCCTTTTATTAAAGTTATTTTTATACTTGTCTTTTTCTTTGCCTTCCTGTGCCTCTGCCATAGGCTAACCCTCTGTCCGCGGATGTCTCCTGATCCGAGACTGTAAAATCTTTAAGGGAAAAACGGGGCCTTAATCTTGTGTGTCTCTTGCTACACTTGCTGAATGTCATGGCCAAAGGCCTCGTTATGAACAACAGGAGCAGTTGCTGTGGAGTTGATTCTGACTCATTGTGACCCCAGGTGTTGCAGAGAAGAACTGCACTCCATCCATAGAGTTTTCAAATCTGTGGCCTTTCAGAAGAAGATCACCATAGGACCTTGTTTAATTGAATTGTTCTTGGGTCTAGTGCTTTTTTTGAAATTATTGGGAAACATAGGGCTAAGTTCATCCCAATTTTCTCAGTTTAATATATTTGATCATACAGTCCCCAGGGAATATACTTGTATTCATCAGAACATAAGTCCAAATGTTTTGACTTCCAAATCTCTTATAATGGTTCACAGCCCTGGCTGTAGCATTAGAATCATCTGGAAACCTTTTTAAATAGTATGCCCAGGGCCCACATACCCATACCAGCTAAAATGGATGATCTGAACATGGGACCTCAGCACCTATAGTTTTAAAAAGCATCTCAGGTGATCCTAATATAGAGCCAGGTTCATAAAACTGGTATCCTTGTTTTATATCTCTTGTTGTTGTTGTTGTTATGTGCCGTCAAGTCAGCCCTGACTCATAGCGACCCCTCCTTGGGTTTCCGAGGCAGTATCACTACAAAAGTAGGATTGCCCAACCTTCCTTCCGAGGAGTGGCTGGTGGGTTTGAACCGCCAGCCTTCTGGTGAGCAGTCAAGTGCCTTAGCCACTATGCTACCAGAGCTCCTTTTATATCTCTAGGAAACACAATTTGACAACCACTAGTCTACTTCCATAGTGATACTGCCTTGGCAACGCAAGGAAGGGTCTCTATGAGTTGGATCCAACTCGAAGGCACATAACAACAATAACAGACTAGCTAAAAGGAGCTTTGTTGGAGTAGTGCCTAAGGCATTTGACTGCTAAGCAGAAGTTTGGAGGTTGGGCAATCTACTTTGGTAAAGATTTACCACCTCAGAATCCCAAAAGGAGTTGCTATGAGTTAGAATCCACGCAATAACAGTGACTTTGGTTTGGTTTGGAGACTAGCTAATCTCTAAAGTTCCCCCCCCCCCTGCTCCTAGTTCTAGGATATTTGGAGAATGCTCTATAAGAAAAAAAAAAAAAAAAAGAGCTAAAGACTAAATTCCAGTTTATTTAGTAGCTACAAGTAAAATTGTCAGACTCTCCCATACTAGTGTGCTATGTTTAGCATTTAGTGTTATTTGTTCTTCACGTAAACCCATTCATCCCACTACCCATTCATGCAGGCTCCACTGTGAGTGAGGTATGTGAACTATGCACTTGCAAGACATTCTAAGAATGTGTCCTATGAGTAAGGCACACATATAAAGGAAAACCCTTTTATCCAAATACAATACAAACATCTTCTAATGATTTGCATTCTCTGCATCTCAATTAAGACTGGAAGAAACACCACCAGAGTAGCCTAAATTGTACCCACCCCAACCCCAAATAAACCCCAAAGGGGGTTGCTGTGATTTAAAAAAAAAAAAAAAAGGAAGAGGGGAGGAAGGAAAAGGAGGGAGGAGGGGAGGAAGAAAAAACCAAAATACTTGGAAACAAATTGGAACTAGTCTTGAGACCTGTGCTTTACTTCCAGAATTAAATCAGGAACAATTTTTTTTTTTTTTTTTTTAAAGAAACCTATCACTTCTAAGGGAGAATGACGTTACTCAGTTTTTTTTTTTTTTTTTAAGAAATTCATTTTCCTGGTGAAGAACTTTAATAACAGCACATTATCAACACCCAACCAGAACAGACTTTTTATTCCTCTAAGGGTTCCTAGCACAGTGCCTGAGGGACTCTATCTGATGTGCTGGATTTTAGTTAATTGTTAACATTTATATGTCACTTTGCTGTTCACAAAGGAGCTCTGGTAGCACAGTGTGTAAGGCATTTGGCTGCTAACAAGAAGATTGGCAGTTCAAATCTATCAGCTGCTCCATGGGAGGAAGATGAGACAATCTACTTCTGTTAAGATTTACAGCCTTGGAAACCCAATCAGAGGTCACTATGAGTTGGAAATTGACCTGATGGCAGTAGGTTGGGTTTGGTTTTTGGTTTTGCTATTCACAAACAGGGAGATTCTGGTAGCATAGTGGCTAAAGCACTTGACTGCTCACCAGAAGGCTGGCGGTTCAAACCCACCAGCCACTCCTCGGAAGGAAGGTTGGGCAATCCTACTTCCGTAGTGATACTGCCTCGGAAACCCAAGGAGGGGTCGCTATGAGTCGGGGCCGACTCGACGGCACATAACAACAACATAACAAATTCACAAACAACAGACAAACCCCCTCTAATACTCCTCAGAGCTGTGGGTGTTTTACTACCCATTTTACAGATGACCCAGACCTACTCATTGATCCAGCCTCTCAGAATCAAACTTCGGAGCTAGTTCCCGGGAGTCAGAATGTTTGGCAGGCTTTCCAGGTAATTTGGAAAACCACTGTGATAACTCAATTCAAATACATCGATTTGTTTTCTTGTTCCTAGGAAAATAACCCATTTACATCAGAGCAGATTCTGGCATTTCCTAAGAGGCTAGCTGTCTTTTTCTAGGATTTGCCTTTTTCTTTCTTCTGTATTTTTAAAAAAGAAAAACAAAATTCACAGGTGGCACTCGTTTACCTGAACCTACCAGCTTTTTAATTCTGTTTTGCACAGCTGGCTTACTCTTAACAGTTGTATCCACTCAGAAGGAAGCTCCTAGTTGCTGGCCCTGCTGGCGTCCTACTCATCACCAGTCTGGCCACAACTAAGGTCCTAACAACCTGCCGAAACCTTGGGCCTCCTTCAGCTGGGCAACTTTAATTACAGGAAATTGACTGGACGTAGTGCAAAGCCAGCAACCTGCTGTGGCTTTTCAGTGGACTTTGGCATTCTGTGCAGGAGCTTACTAGCTCTGTTATACTCAGGGAGAGAATCAGCCATGAGCTATTTATGTTGATGTGTCCTTCTGCATCAGTTTTCAAAAAGAAAGGCTTACAAGTGTACGATAAACTCTTACCTAGTTTATGTCTCCTCACACACAGGTGTCTCCCCGCCCATACAGACACACACAACTTTAAATTCTATTAAAGCAGCATAATAGTGATCTTGGCAATCCTAGGTGGTGCAAATGGTTAAGCACTCAACTACCAGCCTAAAAGTTGGTGTATCATACCTACCCAGAGGTGCCGCAGAAGCTACAGCTGGTGATCTGTTTCTAAACCATCACAGCTTTCCTTGAAAGCCCTATGGAGCAGTTTTATTCTGCACACTTGGGATGACCATGAGTTGAAATCAACTTGAAAGCAACTAACAACAATGACTACCTTGGAAATACCATCTCATATAACTTGGGGGAGGGAAAAAAACAAAACTCTCAAATAGGCCTTGTTCTGGTTACCTAACACTACTCTGACAGTAATATACCACAATGGGATGGCCTTAACAAATAGGAGTTCATTCTCTTACAGTTTGGAGGCTTTAAGTCCAAGTTCAAAGTGCCAGGCTCCAGGGGCTGGGTGAAAGCCCCTCAATCTTGAGGTTTAGCTCTGCCTCCTATTTCCGGCCCACTAGAGCTAGATGCATTTCTTCACTCAAACAGCTGCTGCCTGCTGAGGCTGAGAAGCCCCAAGGTTGACAAGTAAAAAGGCACAGTCTCGATGTTACCAAACCACATGGCAGGCCATTAACTTAAGTCCATTGAAAGTCCCGAGGTCGGCAGAGCATAGCAGGCTGCTGAGCAACGACACAGCTACATGCAAGGTCCAAGCGTGCCATATGCCAGAGACCATTCCCAAGGGTTCTCCTTAAATACAGGAAGCAGACCACATCCCAAAGGCAGCTACTCATGGTGGTAGATCCCACCATGGAGATGATTGCCATTCTCATCATGGGGAATAACTACCACCAGCTGCCCAGCCACTCAACCAGGTCCAGCCAAGTTGACGCACAAACATAACTCACAGGCCTCTTCAAAAAACCTTGACAATAAAACTACACAGTTCAAGAAAGGAGCCAAAGATATGTTTACCTTATAATTATTCCTAATCCATGTAGAGGCTGGCACAAAAAGGATTTTTTTTGATTTTGTATCTGGAATGAAGTACACTTGCTTAGAATCAAAGAGGCAATGGGGGAAAAAACAACCTCTAGAATTAAAAGACGAGAAAATGTGTGTCAACTTCTTCTCGATTCTCAGTCATTCAAAACTCTTTTGGTTCACCACCCCAACCTTAGTAATGCCCTTGTGTTTAACAACCCTCCAGCTATTCTGATTACAGTTTCTGGGAATTTTGTCTATTTAAAGTAAAGAGTTCCAAAGAATTTGGCATGTTTTTCTCTCAGGCAAGAAAAAGCAGTAAGGGTTATAAGACACATACATGAACACATACACACACATCCCATGATGACCTTGGTCTTGAAGACAACATGGGAGGAGACTGAGGTGTAACTATGGAAAATAGCACTCATGGCAAGTACTAAAGTTGCACCCTGTCCAAACATCTGGTAAACAATTTTACCAGACTATCAGCTTAAAATACAGGCTCATTCATCTTTTACTTAACACATTATGGCACCACAATAAAATTACAACTACCCCTTCCTTGCTTTCTCTGACAAAAACTGTTCTATGATGTGCTCAAAGTCATTTTTTCCCCCCCATTTTCTTCTCTCTCTACACCCAGCAGAGCAAGATCACACAGTCCTCCTTGGCCCATTGTTGCTATGTTCTTCAGTGCCATTGAGTTGGCAGAACAAAAAAAACACTGCCTGGTCCTGTGCTGTCTTCATAATCCTTGCTATGTTTGAGCCCATAGTTGCAGCTGCTATGTCAATCCATCTAAGTGAGGGTCTTCCCCTTCTTTCACTGACCCTGTACTTTACCAAGCTGATATCCTTCCCCAGGGAATAGTCCTTTCTAACATCAAGACCAAAGTATGTGATAGAGAGTCTGGCCATTCTCACTTCTAGGGAGCATTCTGGCTGTACTTCTTCCAGGATAGATTTGTTCATTCTTCTGGCAGTTCATGGCATTTTTAGTCTTCTTTACCAATACCACAATTCAAAGATGCCAATTCTTCAATTTTCAATACTCATTGTCCAGCTTTCACATGCATGAGACAATTGAAAGCACCATGGGTTGGGTTAGGTGCACCTTAGCCTTGATGCATGGAGGCTCTCAAATACGAAAGTATGTTTTAATCTGCTGATTGATCTCTTGCAACTGACAACAGAAACTGAATTAATAGAAACTGCTCAGTAGCGCCCCCCTTCAAGTGGCACCCAGGGCACATGCCTTACCTGCCATACCTTAGATATATGTCTGAGCGGTGGGGTTGGTGGAATCACTCAGATCACTTGCCATAAATACCACTCTGGCTATCTCTGACCTCCTCAAAGTGAAAAGAGTTTTGGGGAAAGGACACAAGGCTGTGTGTGATGCCTTTGGGAGTCCAAAGGAATAGAACTTTATGCCTTCTTTTCCTGCTAAAAAGAAAAAGGCAGCCATCCTCTTTGAGACCACCAGGTCCCCCTCCCTCCCTTCCATTTTGTCTTATACTCTTTAGACTTTCAAGTAAGTACACATGTTGCTAGGTTCATAATTAAAGTGTTGGCAGTCCCTATTCCCTTGCTTTTAATTCCATTTATACAAATGTTCCCATCACTCTTTTTAAAAGCCCTGGGCACATGTTCAAAAACATACAACCCAAACAAATAAACTGCATAATCAAAGCCAAACCCACCAACGACTGGAACACCCTTCCTATTTGGGAAGGCCACCCTGAAAATTTACTCAATTGCAGTATATTCTCTGATCCAAAGTTTACAGAACTGAAAATGGAATTTCTTATGTTAGTACCTTATCACCAAAAAAATATGGGCCATACATATCAGCATGGAACCAACCTCTTACAAATTAGTGAAGTAAATGTCACCTTGAGCTATATCCTTAGAAAATGGAATATTCCTAAGGGGAATTTCAGGGTAGCATTAGATTTAGCAAACTTTATTATTTGTAAATGTTGGTGGAAGAGTTTATTTCTAACACCAAAATTTAATGTTACCCAATGATTGAATTTTCATGGACTTTGCATACTATTCATCCCTATAGTGATCCCTCCTTGGGTTTCCGAGGTGGTTTCTCTACGGAAGAAAAAACCTTCCTTCCGAGAAGTAGCTGATGGGTTTCAACCACCACCTTTTTGGTCACAGTCAAATGCCTTAGGCACTACGCCACCAGAGCCCCTGACATAATTATGTTGTTGTTGTTAGGTGCTGTAGAGTTGGACCTGACTCATAGAGACCCCTCCTTGGGTTTCCAAGGTGGTATCACTCACTACAGAAGTAGATTGCCCAACTTTCCTTCCAAGGAGTGGCTGCTGGGTTTGAACCACCAGCCTTCTGATAAGCAGTCAAGTGCCTTAGGCACTATCCTACAGTGGACAATTCTATGTATAAGGCCATAATAAGAGTGAAAACTTTACCGGTAAGAAGGACTCTAACATGTAGAAAAAACAGAATTTATGATAAATTGATTTTAACATGGTACAGTAGAAAAAAAAAAAAAAAAGGAATAGCTTAACTAAATTCAAATTTTGGTATGAAGTTTCTCCAAAACATTGGAATGTCCAAATCTGCTGTTTGGATAAGTAAGGCTGTAAGGAACTTTGGCTGTGGCCCATCTGTGATTCAAGTCAGCACTGTCCTCTTGAGGAGCTGCTGAGAAGACATGTATCCACTTCAAGATGGCAGCCCACAGAAATGAGCAGAGAGATTCCATCCATTAACCACTAGGGCTGAAAGCTGTCTTTCTTTCTCTGAAAGAACAAACTACTACAAAGACCCGTAAAAAGTCAACCCATAGCTCCCTGAAAACAGGAAGTAGTACCACCTGTGTTTATGTCTCAACCTAGCCAAAATAATTTCCTCTCCTGGGACTTCTAATATAGCAAAGGGTGAGGAATTTGACAGTGAGGATTTGAAGAGAATAAATGTTCCAACATGGCTCCTGTGGAGTGAGTGAATTATTGTGGTCTGGACTGTTAGAGAGATCAGCAAGTCTGTCTCCTTCACGCTGAACCCATTGTGTGTGATATGATCTCCCATCCCCATCAAAAAGGCTCTGTCCTCAGGAAAACAAAGACTTCTCTGCTCAGTGTTGTTTTCTCACATGATCAAGTTTTCTTGTTAACAGTGTCATATTATTACTGACAACTTTTGTAATGCTCAGGACAAGGAGGCTGTATTAAAAACATAATAAAGAAAAGCAGCTTGTTTAGAAAAGCTAGTATTTTGACCATTATGATCATTTTCTGTTTGCTCCCTGAATCAGGAAATTCTGAGACAGGTATCTGCACCAAGTATGATAGAACTGGGATAAATGGCATGTTAACAAAGGCCATGACCTACATATATGCTGGTCCTTTTGACACAAAGTTCTGTTCTATTCTTCACCACTTACTTTCAAAAGTATATCTATAATTTATTCCTTTTGATCTTTAATTGTAATGAAAACATCCAGGGACAGTCCACATTTTTCAGAAGGAACAAATTTTTCAGTACAGGAGGCTGTGTTTGCCAGTACAGCAAGAAGAAACTAGCCAAATTGCTTTGGAGGAGTTAAGCAAGTACATTTCAATAAGGACCCAAACAATCCTTGGCAACCAATTAGCAAAACAAGTCATCGTTGCATTAAGGAAACCCTCAAATAGGAGTGCTGTCGGTGGAAAACAGAGTTACTCACCCACTGAAAATGTTTACTTGATGCGAGAATTATTTTATGATAAGCACTGTGAGCTTTGGAATACTTACAATCTGTTCAGATTGGTCACTGTGTACGATGTTACTCCAGCAATATGCCCTGAGACTTCTAATCTGTCTGCCTAATGGAGCAAGTGGTGAGATTTTTCCACTGAGCTGTCAGCTCCTGGAGGGCAGGGACCATATCTTATTCATCTTGTATCTTGCTCAGTACTCTGCTCATCAAAGACAGTTGATTAATACTGACTGAAGGAATCTTTGTAAACATGGCCACAGTCCTTGACCCCCTGGCATAAAATATCATTACCCTCTATCCTTCCTGTCCTTTTACCCTGCTTTATTTTCTTTCTGAACAATTCTTGCCAGTTATCGTGTTGTATGTGGTTACCTTTATTTTAAGGAGCTCTGTTGGTGTAGTGGTTAAGACATTTGGCTGCTAACCAAAAGGTTGGTGGTTTGTATTCACTAGCTGCTCCAGGGAAGAAATAATGAGGCAGTCTGCTTCCGTAAAGATTTGCAGCCTTGCAAACCCAGTGGTGGTGGCTATGTGCCAGAATTGACTCAATGGCAATGAGTTTGGTTTGGTTATTTGTTTATTTTCTCTGCTCATCAAAATATAAGCTACCTGAGGGTAGGTATCTTACAGGTTTGATTCCGTATGCCTAGTTCTTAGGATGGTTGTTGGCATGTAACAGACCTGTGATAAATGGTCAATGACTTTTGAATGAATGAGTGAGTGAGTGAGTGAGTGAATGGTTGTGATGGATATGTTTGCATATCAATTTGGCTAGGCCTACTTGAGTGGCTGGGCAGCTGGATGTAGTATTCCCCACGATGAAACTGGTAATCAACTCCATGGTGGAATCTACTGGCAGCAGCTGAATAAGCTGCCTTTGGGTATGTGGTCTGCTTCCTGTATTTAAGGAGAAGCTTTGAGAATGGTCTCTAACCTTTGGCATGCTTGGACCCTGCATGTAGCTGTGTCATTGCTCAGCAGCCTGCTATGCTCCGCCAACCTTGGGACTTACAATGGACTTAAGTTAATGGCCTACTGTGTGGACTGGAACATCAGGGCTATGTCTTTTTACTTGTCAACCTTGGGGCTTCTCAGCCTCAGCAGCCAGCAGCTGAGTGAAGATACGCCTCTAGCTCCAGTGGGCCAGGAGCAGGAGGCAGAGCTGGACCCCAAGGTTGAGGGGCTATCACCCAGCCCCTAGAGCCTGGCACTTTGAACTTGGGCTTAAAGCCTCCAAATTGTAAGAATAAACTACTGTTTGTTAAGGCCATCCCATTTGTGGTATGTATCAGAGTGGCACTAGGTAACCAGAATAATGGTGTTCTCTGTCTCTATAATTTCCTTTTTTCCCCTTCATTCTCATCTGTAACAGCTTAATGGGGACTGGAAATTGTGCTATGAACTTAAATCAACAGTAACAAAAGGAGAGCTTTATTTTGTTTTTATCATGTAGGTGATTCATTCCAAACAATCAAAGGCTCAGGGGACCCGGTCATGCTGGTCTCAAGCATGTGAGTCTACAACCCTTGGCAGAAATATGATTTAGAAAAATGAAGAGACAAATGAGGCAAGAAACAGAAAGATCTTCTGAAGGTCACAGTAGTAGATTCTGTTTGAAGGGGTAGATTGATTCCCTATGTGATAGCAAAATACATTAGTTATCTTGGCTAGACTATGATACCCAGATGTTTGGTCAAACTCTAGTACAGATCCTATTGTGAAGTAGTTACATGTTGTTCTGGTTACCTAGTGCCACTCTGACAAGAAATATACCACAAATGGGATGGCCTTAACAAACAGCACTTTATTCTTACAATTTGGAGTCTTTAAGTTCAAGTTCAAAGTGCCAGGTTCTAGGGGCTGAGTGAAAGCCCCTCAACCTTGGGGTCCAGCTCCACCTCCAGCTCCCGGCCCACTGGAGCTAGAGACAGCTGCTGGCTGCTGAGGCTGAGAAGCCCCAAGTTTGACAAATAAAAAGGCACAGTTCTGATGTTACCAAAACACATGGCAGGCCATTAACTTAAGTCCATTGTAAGTCTCAAGGTCGGCAGAGCATAGCAGGCTGCTGAAAATGACACATCTACATTCAGCGCCCAAGTGTGCCATAGGCCAGAGACTATCCCCAAGACTTCTCCTTATACATAGGAAGCAGCCCACATCTCAAAGGCAGCTACTCACCTGCTTGTGGTAGATCCCACCATGGAGTTGATTGCCAGTCTCATCATGGGGAAATAACTACCACCAGCTGCCCAGCCATTCAACCAGGCCCAGTCAAGTTGACACACAAACTGAACTACCACAATTCCTACCACACGTGGGATTACATCAGTTGGCATTAAGTAAAGCAAATTATTCTCTGTAAATGTCAGTGGGCCTTATCCAATCAGTTGAAAACCTTAATTGCAAAAAGAGTTTTTCCTAAAGATTATTCCACCTCTAGGCATCTTGCCAAACCTTCACTCTTCCTGTTTCTTGATCTGTGGATTTTGGGAAACAAGACTGATGAAATTTCCAACTTGTTGTCTCATCTACAAATTTTGGCCTTGCAAGCCCCAAGAATTATGTGAGCCAATTTCTTGAAGTAAATCAATCTCTCAATTGCAAATATTTAAATATGAGAGACTCACTGTGTGATATAAATAGTTAATGTGCTTAGCTACTAATTAAAAAGGTTGGTGGTTCATCACTCAGAGGCACCTCAGAAGAAACGTCTGTTGATCTACTTCCAAAAAAATCAACCATGTAAAAACTCTGTGGAGCACAGTTCTATTTTGACACACATGGAGTTATCAGGATTTGGGATTGACTCCATGGCAACTGGGATTGGTGATTTGAAGCCACAAGCCGCTCTGTAGGAGAAAGATATGGCAATCTGCTTTCATAAAAACCACAGCCTTGGAAGCCATATGGGGAAGTTCTGATCTGTCCTATGAGATTTCTGTGAGTCAGACTCAACTTAACAGCAATACAGTTTTTATTATGATAATAATAATAATAATAATATACCTATCTATTTACCTATCTACTTATTTTACTGGTTCTGTTTCTCTACAGAACCCAAAGACAACTGTCTTCTAGATATTGTGCATGTCCCTGCTAGCAAAGCATAACACTGTGTTCTTTATCATCCTGGATAGCGTCTGCACATTCTTCCAGGCCTTATGGGGCAAAACTACAAGTTATCTTGACTTGGAGTTGTCTTAATACATAACTTTTAAACTTAGGGTAAAATTTTAAAAACATAACATAGTGCTTGCCTCCCCAGGGTATTTCTACTTTGTTTTCACATATGAATAAGTAACTATTTAAAACCCATAAATCATGTTCCCATCTTTACCATCCCATTCAATGGTTGATAAAACAAGAAACAGGTGGTTCATAACTTGCCCATGCCTTACATGTGGTTGGAGATCCTGCCAAATATAAAGTTTTTGACTATAAACTCTAGATATGATTTCTTTCATTTCAGACTGAGAAAGAGAAGGAAGGGTTTTGCTCCTAGTAGATGCTCATAATGTGTGATGACAGTGGAACAGACTTGTTTTTACAACTGCTCAACTTGATATCACCAAGAAAACCTGGGATCAGCAGAAAAGAAACCTAGCAGAAAAGTCCATCTACAGAAAACAGGTTATTAAGAAGAGTGTAAGGAGTCCTGGTGGCACAGTGATAGTGCTTGGCTGCTAATCAGTTCCAACTTGGCAGTTCCAACCCACCCAGTGGCACTGAGCTCGGGTGATCTGTCCCTATAAAGATTTCAGTCTAGGAAACTCTAAGGGGCAGTCTACTCGGTCCTATTGGGTTGCTATGAGTTACAGTCAACTTGATGGCACACAACAGCACCAACAACAGGAAAAGTCAGCCATTGGCCTTCCCACTATTACCCCTTCTCTCCTCTGTGGGCCTCCCTTGAGCATCTCACATTCTCCATCCTGACCCCTATCCGCTCAGAACTCCTGACCACTTAACACTCTTGTTTGCCTTGATCTCCTAATGCATTCAGTTTCTCTTCAAAACACCATAGTGGCAATTGCAGTGGAGATGAAAGAATATAATCCTTAACTGCTTATAGCTGTGTATCATGGGCGAATTATGAAAACCCCCAGAGTCTAGTTCCTTTATCTGTAAAACAGAGATAATGATACATTTATTTTACAAGGTTATTGTGAAGAATTCATAAAGCCATGTACTTGAAACTACCATGTACAGAAGCCTGGCTGCTAGGATATGTTGATTAATATTTAGGAGACAATGTCCAGATATTAGTTTTGACTTAAGGGTGTGAGTCTGATAAAACTTTCAAAACATGAAAATGAAGGACATTTTTTCCAGTGGGTGATAAGGAGATTCCTTCAGGTGGAGAAAGGGTGCATGAGAAGAAAGTGGAATATTTAGGACTATAATGTAAAATTTTTCAGTCTCCAACTTAAACAAACATACATGGAAGTCCTGAAGGTAGTCATCATTTGTGAAATTGAAGTAAAAATAATCCCAACATCAGGTGTTGGGGATGATTTCATGAAACAGTAGACTGCCAGTCACTAAATGTAATTAAATGAATTAGGATGATTAACATAACTTCTCATCTATCTAGCTCTTTGTAGTGGTGATGAGAAAACTCTCTAGATGTTTTAATATAATTGCAATACATTTAACTGAAGACAATAGGAATAACTTTAGGAAATCTTTCTTTGGTTCCTTTATGCCTTAGCTCATATTGCTCAAAGATGTTATGGTCATTGGCCAACCTAGTTCATGCATAAGCTAAGCATCTCACTGTGTATTTACAAAAGGATGTAGCAGGGATAGAGAGCTGACAGGTATAAAATCGGTATTCCTAATTGTATAGATGCTCGCATATATTAGGTTTACAACAAGCATAATCTCATTTCGTCCAATAAGGCTCAGTATATCTAAAGTGTTTTGTGACTTTAGAGTGATTAGGAAAACTGGTTCTGGACTCAGAGAGAATGAGTTAAAATCCTGTCTCAGCCACAAATGAACTGAGTAACTTGGTGCAATTGCCATAACCTCTCTGATCCCTAGTTTCCACCAAAGAAAAATATTTCCCACTTGTTATGATTACTGAGATATGTGGAAAGTAGAGGGGGAAAAAAAAAAAAAAAGATTGTGCTGCTGAACCACTGAATTAACCAACACTGGAATTGTCCTCTTCCTAGGTTTCTTATGAGACAATAAGTGTCTTTATTGCTTAAATAACATTTTTATTGGGTTTTCTCCCACTTGGAGCTCAAAACATCCCAATTGGTATATTTCTTCTTTCCAATATTTTAGTTCAGTGAGCTTATAATTAAGAGAGCAGAGCAAAGAACTGGCTTAATCTTGTGTTTTTACATTTTTGCTCTTATGTCCTACTGGGTTAATCTAAAGCTGAGAGAGCCTCTATGTATGTGTGTGTGTGTGTGTGTGTGTGAGAGAGAGAGAGAGAGAGAGAGAGAGAGAGGGAGAGACAGAGAGAGAGGTTATTTAAAAAACAAATTCACTGAGACTGATTTTATTAATACTACACTGGAGGTATATATTGGGGAATAGTCATTAAACCAAATGAGCCGATGAAAGCCTGTAATCTACTAAACATCAGTTTACCTTTCCTTTTAAACTCTGGAAATAGACCAGGAACCTGGTTTTCTGTGGGAAAAATGTTACAAGTCCTCAAAACTCCTTGCACCTATAAATCTCCTTTGTAATGCTCGTGCACTGTAATATTACAGGATAATCACTTTACTGCAATATCCTCAGAAGATATGGAGCTTTGTCATTTCCTGGTTAAGGTTTCATTATTTGCTTCTGGCAGGAACCTATTCAGGAAGAATTCATTAGTTTGTCATTCTAAGTTAATACACACTGACCATTTGAAAGTCAGAATTTACTTGCAAAAATAACTCCACACACTTGGCATTCTTTAAGGATTGCAGGAAAACTTTTTATCATGTAGCCTGGTACCCTTTGCAAATTAGGAATCATTTTCAATATTGGAATAAAAAATACAAATATATTTGCCAATCGCTTTGAAAGTTGTAAACTTCAAGATCATGGCCTGAAATATGGCCAAAGTAGATTGTATTTTAAATGTGTTCTTCTTGTCCCTTTCCATTACCACCTTGCTTCTCATTCTTAAATAATTTGTATTAGCCAAATTAGAAGAAGAAACATAATCTGGGCCTTGTTCCAAGAAATCAAACATGAATAACCCAGGGTAATATTGATGTCAAATTAATGGTTCATTAGAACATCACTTAATCTATCTGAGTAGGTAAACATCTAATTTTTAGCTGTTTTTAGAATTTTTTGTGACATGGTCATCCAGATGACCTTTATAGTGATAGCTTATTTCTCCTACTGTAAAGAATTTTAGAGCAACAATAAATTATCCTATTGAAATTTACATATTTTAATGACCATATTGTCTTTTGTTATTTTGGTCTTTTGATGGCTCCTTTTTTCAGACAATAGGTCACATTATAAAAATTCACATTTGCATCCATTTACAAAGTGATAGAGGTTTATCAGGAAAAAAGTGCAAAAGACTTTCAGATCTCAGCTAGACTTGACATTTTTTTTCAGCAACATTTGCTAAGAATGATAACCCTCAGTGACATTTTACATTCACAAAGGAGACAGGCCAATAGACAGACTTTCCAGGGGTCATTGCTTCGTCCTTTGCTCCTTTTCCATTTAAACACTGCAAACAAGTACCTTAAACCTTCTCAGATAATACACCTCTCACTTTCTTAAATATGAAATTTGTGAAGGATATTGAATGGAAATAAGATGGTCTACTGGCATAACTCTAGGTGGTATAAATCAACCAGGCTAACATGCCTGACTGCTAAGATGTTGGGGATTTGAATCCACATAGAGGCATGTCTCATGTACTTTGGTCATGTTATCGGAAGGAACCAGTCCCTGGAGAAGGATATCATTCTTGTAAAGTAGAGAGTCAGCAAAAGAGAGGAAGGCCCTCAAGGAGATGGATTGGCACAGTGGCTACAATGAAGAGGTCAATCATAGCAAGGATTGTGAGGATGGTGCAGGACTAGGTAGTATTCCTTTCTGTTGTACACAGGGTTGCTATGAGTTGGATCCAACTGGACAGCACCTAACAACAACAGCAGAGGCACCTCAGAAGAATGGCCTGGAGAGCAATCTAATTCAGAAAAACCAGCTGTTGAAAATTCTATGAAGAACAGGTCTACTCTGATATACATGAGGTTGCTGTCAATCAGAGCCAACCCAAAGGCAACTGGTTTTACTGGTACTTACATAGCTCTAGGTGGTTATTGTTCATTATCTACTGGAAATGACAAGGACAAGAGAGTATGATCCCCCTTGGCTGCTGACACACATAATCTTAAGGGACATCATGGTGACATCCTTCAGGAAACTTTATATGACTGTAAAGATTGACAAGGTAGAGACCCCTGAATCATAAGCACTTTATATGTGCTTCATAGCCTTTGGAAATTGTATAACATATGTATATTATTGGCTTGCTTTGCCAGATTGTCTAATTTTCAGGAAGCCATCTGAGGAACTACAGAGGAAAACACTTTTCTTAGGTTCCTAGTAACTGGAAAATTGGTATGAGATTGGAAAGCAATGGAATTGTTTCCCACATGTCCTGTGCAGTTCTTCATTCCAGGCACAGACAATACTTGGAGGGAAATAAGAAGGACTACAGAACAGAATCTATTGTGCTCTCAGCTATCTCCATAACATCCAAACAAAAAGACACAGGGCCAGTGTGTGAGTCCAAGGAAGGGACTGTGGAGAACAAAGATGGAAGAAGAAATTGAAATAAGGAGCAATTATTTGTGCTTATGAATAAAAGAGGAGCTCTGGTAGCATAATGCCTAAGACACTTGACTGCTAACAAGAAGGCTGGAGGTTCAAACCCACCAGCCACTTCTCAGAAGGAAGATGGGGCAATCTACTTCTGTGGTGATACTACCTCAGAAACACAAGGAGGGGTCGCTATGAATTGGATCTGGCTCCATGGCACATCACAACAATAACAATGAGTAAAAGAGAAGTGCTCTACTACATAGGAGACTCTGGATAGAGTGGGAGAACAATGTGGAACAAAACACAAAATCATTAAAAAAAAAAAAGGCCAGGTGTGCTGGTCTGATAGAGGCTGATGGAACCCCTAAGATTATGGCCCCTAGCTGCCCTTCAGCTCTGGAATTGAACCCACTTCTGTGGCTCCCAGCCAAACAAAGGACAGGAATATGAGCTGAACATTTACATTAAGTAGATACACTCCTTGGAGAGAACAATCATGGGAGAATAGAAGGGTTGTGTATGCACAGGGAGACAGCTTCAGGTGCAGGACTGCATGAGAGGGAAAGACACAGAGAAGACGTAACTATGGGGAGGAAGTGGTAGGGGCTATTGCATTGTGGGAAATTGCACTCAATGTCATGAGACAAAGTGTATGTGAGCTGCTATATGGAAAGTGAATTTTCTCTGTAAATTTTCACCCAAATCATAATAAAAATTAACAATAACAACAACAAAAAAATGAAGTCCTCTACTTCTATGAACCTTATGGTCCTCATTGGGGTGCATAACACAAGAAACAATAGCCACCCCTGTGCCCTTGATCACTCTGGATAGATGCCAATGTGCAATTCACCCAGGCCACTGTTGTTTGCACATTTATGTTCTTTGGGCTCCTCTGGTCAGTAAGGTGAACTTTATTTTGTTGACAGTGGGGAGTAGTTATTTTACCCTGGGCATGTACACAGAAACTTTTAAAATGATGCACCATTTTGTATTCCAGAGAAAGACATGGATCTCCAATGTCTATTAGCATGTGGGGTAATTTTTTGGACCCATTATGATCTTAGGTAAATAAGATCAGTAAATCTTGAGATGGGTGAGTGGCAGTGATGGAGAATCCCTTCTGCTCTGGAGGCTCCTGGCATTACAATGAGTATAAGTTCTGGGTGGGAATGGGGCATAATGTGATTGGGCCTAGTAGGCTTGGCTTTCCATTTATTCACTCCAGTATCTACTGAGTGTCCACTGCATTCAAAGCAATCTGTCAAGCACTGATAACCAACGGTGAACAAAAACCAGACACAATCTTGTCCATGTCTATTGTCAATGGAAGTCAGCCCTGGATAATCTTTCTGTTTTGGATGTCTCTTTGCAATTAGTGTCCAAATCCTTATCCAAGTTATGAATTACAGTCTTAATAAAATATTCCAAACTTGTTTAGGGGGAGGGACATTACTTAATTTCAGTAATTCAGAACAGAATTCTGGATCTCTGAGTTCCGGCTAACTTCTTTTAATATGGCATGATAACCTTTGAGTATTTAATGTTCATCGGACTCCTTTGAGTATTTAACGTTCATTGGACTATGCTTTTCAATGTTATTACTCATGGAGACAGAGAGAGGCTGGACCCAGGCTGAGATGCAAAGTTCTGGTCATCACTGTGTTCTGAGACTGCTCCCAGCAACCCTTATGTGTTTCCAGATACAGAAAAACTTGCAATGATAGAGGAGTGTTTCTTCCAGGTCACAGAAGATGAACAACCTAGTGACAGAGTGAGCTCTTTTGGTCTCACTGCTTAAACTAGAATTTTCAAAGCAAACATTTCCAGCCCTCCACTTGTAACACTGTTTACAGAGAAAACACACCCTATGTTTGCTGTGGGGTCTGGAACATAGCCTTCCAGATATAGGCGACGGGGGCATTCCCAGGTGGAAAGTGTCAAACTGTAGAGGAACTAAGACAGTTATTTTTCTCACCCGCATCTGGGAGAAACCCCACAGTATATTCTCCCAGTTAGCTACCTGGTAATATCTTGGATGATAGTAGTTGGGATGGTGGTCACATCTGTAATCACTGAATAAACAGCATATTAACGGCAGCTGTTCAACAGGGGAGGAGGGATTTGAGATTCTCTCTCAAGTTGATTTTTCTGGATGAGGCTTCTCTTCCAGTCTCTGCTTGTCCTCCATTCAGTGTATCTGCGCAAATCACCAGCCACCCCGTTCTGCCTTTTCTCTTTCATGAAGACAACGGAGCAGTAATGCATGCAATCAACTCCTACTCACTTCTTTGAATGCTATTATTTTTATTGAGCAGAAGTCTAACCACTCAGGACTAACTATTACCATTTAATCTGAGGGTGTATATTAAGAATAATGTTATTACTGCCTGCACACAAACAAGCCAGTGGTCCAGGTACCCTGCACTTCCCTTTCGGTCAGCTTGTGCCTGCTTTTGCTCATCCTAAGGCATTAATAAGAAGTGACAATACCTGTGTATAGCGACACATTTAACCAAACACAAGATAGATAGAATTAAAATTTACTTTCATGTATTTTTGTTGTTGTTATTAGCCTATGGTTATGTTATTTCAAGGGTTATTCTTATATTCATCAGGGATTGACAAGACACTGTGCTCCCCCATTTTAAATAATAGTTGTAAAATGGCATTCTTTCACTGATTTATTCACTCTATCCAAAATATTTATTAAGCACATTCTGTTTGCTAAGCATTAGAGGTACAATGGAAAATGAAATAAAATGTATTCCCTGTTCTCATGGAGCTAAGAGTCTAGTGAGGGAGATTATTCCTGAAAAGTTGTGGATTAATCAATTATTTATAAATATATATTAAAATTCAGCAAGAGAGCTTGATCTTAAAAGGTGTTCTCCTTGAATACTTTTCTAAGGTAAAACACTGACTCTTAAATATCTATTTGGTATTTGATTATGCCAGATATATCAGGTTTTATTAAAGCTAGGCACATCTTTCTCTCAAACATGAGAATAAACAATGAACGCAACTCACTGCTGTCGAGTCAGATCTGACCATAATGACCCCTTCTTGGGTTTTCGAGGTGGTATCACTATGGAAGTAGATTGCCCAACCTTCCTTCCAAGGAGTGGCTGGTTGGTTTGAACTGCCATCCTTCTGGTTACCAGTCAAATGCCTTAGGCACTATGCCACCACAGCTCCCTAAACGTGAGAATACCTACCACTTATAAAGTTTCTGCAAATGACTGTGATGCAGGTATACGTGTCTCTCAGTTGAAGACCATGAAAGAGCTTTATTATACATCACAATAGATTGATATATTTCCAAAGGCATGCATGGGGTCACTGTGAGTTAGAATCAACTTGATTGTATACAACATCAATAAATATGAATAATTAGAGCAAAGATATAGATAACCAAATCTAACATGTGTGCTTTACTAGTGGTGTAGTGGCTAAGGCACTTGACTGCTAACCAGAAGGCTGGCAGTTCAAATTCACCAGCCACTCCTCGGAAGGTAGATTGGGCAATCTGCTTCCATACTGATACTGCCTTGGAAACCCAAGGAGGGGTTGCTACGAGTCGGGTTCAACTCGATGGCACATAACAACAACAACACAATGAAAAGATTGAGAGGTGGGGCTGCTGGGGAAGGAGTTGCAAAGGCTTTCAAGAGCTGGATCTTAAGGTGAATAGAGTTAACCAGAGAAAGAAATGGTTGGGAAATGGCTTCAATTCAAAGAGAGCTAAAGACTTACCAAGTTACTTTTTTTTTTTTTTTTCCTGTGGTTGTTTGAGCATTCCTCCCATGGAAATGAAATTTTAGTTGCTTTTCTATGCACTTTCCTGGACTCAGACTCAGGAAAACATAGCAGAGAAGAAAAAAGGCACCATTCAGTTTTCTCACCATGAGCCAAGTTATTCCCTGCTAGGTAGGACTGAGCTGACTGTCACTAACAGGCTGGTAGCAAAATGAAGGGGGAAGAGAAGACCCACAGGATCCTGAGGACCAAGCCTCAAAAGTCAACCAACCTGAATACCGTGCAATACGAAAGAATAATGTTGAATCCGCAAAATACCACAAAATGTGGATGAACTTGGAGGACATTATGCTGAATGAAATTAGTCAATCAAAGTACACATATTGTCAAAAGTCACAGAAAAGTTTACATATGGAAAGAAACTTCCGTTGCTGGTTACCAGGAATGGGAGGGGAGGGGAGGAAAAATTGCTAGATAGGTAAGAAACAAGCATTGATTTGGGTGAGGGGAAAGGCTGTATACCAAAAGCTAGTGACCAACACAACACTAAGGAAGCAGAAGACAGAGAGAGGTGCACAACGTACAGACAACAAAGACTTGTACATATACAATACTGCATCATCAGTAATAACAAATATTAATCTACAGGTGGATACATTGGCAGACAGGCTAAATGATTAGGTGTGTCTGAGTAAAAGGGAATAAACCCATGACCATATATAAGTTTTACAGACAATATTTCCATATACATATATGTATGTCCGTAAGTATCATTGAGCTAATGGGGCAAAGCGATGATAACTTCTCAGCCACAGCCAAACACCATGAGGGAATGAGTCACGGGGCACATGGGCTCAGGACCATTGTCGTGGGGGACGTGAAACTCAATTGGCATAACATACTACACAAAAACATTGTTCTACATCATAATTTGGTGAGTAGCAACTGGGGTCTTAATAGCTTGCAAGTGTACACCTGTTGTTGTTATATGCCATCAAGTTGAACCTGACTCATAGCGACCCCTCCTTGGGTTTCTGAGGCAGAATCACTACGGAAGTAGATTGCCCAACCTTCCTTCTGAGGAGTGGCTGGTGGGTTTGAACCGCTAGCCTTCTGGTTAGCAGTCAAGTGCCTTAGGCACTAT
>NW_006921689.1:9056973-9059016 GCF_000298275.1 Orycteropus afer afer | reverse complement strand
TATATATATATACACACACACACACACATACATCTGTAGCTATATGAGGAGTTCTGGTAGCATGGTGCCTAAGACTGCTAACTGGAAGGCTGGCGGTTCAAACCCACCAGCCACTCCTTAGAAGGAACGTTGAGCAATCTACTTCCGTAGTGATACAGCCTCAGAAACTCAAGGAGGTGTTGCTATGAGTCAGGTCCAACTCCACAGCACATAACAACAACAACACAACAACATAGCTATATGATTTATCATATAATGAAAACTGACCAGATGTATGAAATTCTTGGTAAATGCATTAATAATACCAATTATATTAATGATGGATACCACTAACTGAGCACCTATTATATATATCAGGGAGCACTCCCTGGGTGGCACAAATGATTAAAGTACTGAGCTACTAACCAAATGGGTGGAGGTTCTAGTCCACCCAGATGTGCCTAAAAAGAAAAGCCTGGAGATCTACTTCCACAAGATCACAGCCATTAAAAACTCTGTGGAGAACCATTCTACTCTAAAATGCATGGGGTTGCCATGAGTCAGAATTGACTCAACAGCAACTGGCTTATATGTTAGGTATGGTGCCACTTGATTTACTTACATTAATTCTAATTCTCACAATAGTCTGCCAGAGTACTTCAGAGATGATGAAACCAAGGGGCTTGGAGGTTAAGTAATAGTACCATGGTCCAGAAACTACATAAGGATTAAAGGTAGAAGCTATAGAAAAGCTTGAACTCTCAGATTTTTTTTTCTTGTGGACTGAACAGAAAGAGGTGATGTCTAAAAATCCTTTCCAGCACAAATCCCTAGACAGCAGCTGTTCTCCTTGGATATTCAATGGGTGGTGTTGCTAGGCTTAATCGGCCTGGGCTATAAACTTGGGTGATTTAAAAATTGAACAAAGGGCACAGATGACGATTCCCTCCAAGCACACACCTGCTGAGAGCTATGAGTAACTATCCCCAAAGTCAGGCTTAATTGCATTTAGATCTAGATGACCTCTGACATGTTGATTATTCACTGCTTGAAAGTGGAAGGAAGAAAAGTGCTAAGGTGAAAGGTCAAAAGTATAAGCTTTCCTCTTTCTCCTCTGTGGTTCTGAAAAATCTCCACTGAGGGCTGTTTTTTTAATTTTATTTTTAGGTTTACTATCTTCATTTTAAATAAAACTTGGGGTACCTAAATGATTTAGTCCTAACACAACCTCAGCCCAAATCTTGCTTAACAGAGTGAAGTTCTATTGTTTCTAGAATGAGACCAAAACCCAAACCAAACTCTCTGCCATTGAGTTAGTTCTGACTCATAGGAAGCCCCATTGGGTTTCCAAGTCTATAAATCTTACAGAAGCAGACTGCCTCATATTTCTTCTTCAGAACAGCTAGTGGGTTTAGAACCACCAATCTTTTGGTTAGCAGCCAAACTCCTTAATCACCACACCACCAGAACTCTTTAGAATAAGACCAGGAAATGATATTACGAGCCCACCAAAGACAACAGAAAGTATTTGGAGATGTATATTCAAGAATTGTCACCAAGATTTTCTTAACACAGAATTCTAAGAAAGGAAAATAGGCAATCTTAGGAGGATTGGAGGTTGAGGAGGAATGGGAGTGAGAGAATTGTCGTGAATTCCATACTCTGTCTAGCTTTAAACATGTTACCTCATTTAATCCCCACAATTATTATCCTCATTTTATCACAAGACAATTCCTATCCCCATTTTATGAAAGGAGTAATCTAAGCTCAAAAGAGTTAAAACATTCATTTAATGTCATGCAGCAGTAAGTAGTCGAGTTGATACTAGAAACCCAGCTTTGTCTGATTCCAACAGCCCAGTACTGTGCTGAGCCTGCCTTGGTAGCTTAAAAAATGGAGGCATCAGGCAAACATCCGGGAGAAGGTGAATCATATGTAACAAAATAAAGAAAATATAGCTTAGTTGGGCTTTTGGGAATTTTAGTGCCTAAGGCATCCGACAGGGAGCTCTGGTGGTGTAGTGCCTAAGGCATTTAACTGCTAACCAGAAGGCTGGTGGTTCAA
>NW_006921689.1:9006049-9055837 GCF_000298275.1 Orycteropus afer afer | reverse complement strand
AGTGGCTGGTGGGTTTGAACCGCCAGCCGTCTGGTTAGCAGGCAAGTGTCTTAGCCACTATGCTACCAGAGCTCCCATCACAGTGCATATAAGGATCAATTAGAGTCACTATCACGGTGCATATAAGTGTTGATCGTGTTGAATAAAATGGAAACAGATGAGGGTAGGCTCTGAGAGGAAACAGAGAGGAAATGTGGATGAGATCTATAATGATGTTGTTGTTGTTGTTGTTGTTATGTGCCGTCAAATCAGCCCCGACCCATAGCGACCCCTCCTTGGGTTTCCAAGGCAGTATCACTACGGAAGTAGGATTGCCCAACAGATAACAGTTCACATTTGAGAACATTGTTCTTCTTGACTGTGCTAGATGCTTTACTTATTCATCAGTCTGCACTACAACTCTGCAAGGAAGTTAGTATTACCTTTATCTTAAGGATGACAACCAGGGTAACCACCAACAAGAGTGCCTGGGATGTAGGAGTTTTCTGGAGCATAAGACTTTCAGTGCTAAAGCAGGAAGTTGTTTAGTCAAATAGAGTCAGTTCCAACTCATAACGACCCTATGTGTAACAAAATGAGACATTGACAGGTCCTGCACCATCCTGGGAGCTCTGGTGGCACTACAGTAGCAGGCATGTTTGAGCCTATTGTTGCAGCCACTGTGTCAGTCCATTTCCTTGAGAGTCCTGCTCTTTTCTGCTGACCCTCTACTAAGTGGGAAGTCTTTCTCCAAGGAGTGGTCCCTTCTGATAACATGTCCAAAGTGAGTGAGACAAAGTCTCTCCATTACTGCTTCTAGGAGCCATTCTGGCTGTACCAGGAGAATCCCAGGCCAATCCGAACAGCTATTCACCCTAAAAGAAACAACGCTCATAGAGGTTAAAAAGGATATTCATAATATCATAATTAAGAGACAGAACTTAAAATGATGCTCAAGATTTTATGTCACTACTTGTGTCTTTATACTTTCCCACAATGCTTGAGTCTTCAGAAACCCAAACTTACTAATATCAGACTCAAAAATATGGGGAAGATTTTATTTCTTAAATCAACTAACCTCTGTGCTCTCTCTCCTTTTAAGTTTTTCCTTGCTGCTGTTTTGATAGCTAGCATGCACGTGTGACCTAGCAGATCTTTGACTAATAGGCTCTTTTTCACACAGGAGAAAGGTATTTATTGTTTTTCAGTAATTCTCTTGGAATCCCAAAGGTGAGTGGTAGGAAAGAACTCACAAAGAGGCTGAGTCTACAGACTAAACATCTGGAAGGAAATGAAATGAAAAACAAAAGTCCAGCTGTTTTGTCTATAAGCCAAATACATTGCTATTTGGGGATATCTGGAGAGTTGATGGAACTTTTTGATTTTCATACAGATGTTTAGTGTCATATAGACACAGCCATAAGTACACTTGGAAAAATATGGATAGCAATATTGCACTAACTATGCAATTGCCATGGGGAACCCTTTCATAATGTTAATGTTGGTGGACAGAAAGAAGACTCACCTTATTGGCCTATGCTGTATTATCAATTATATTTTATAGCATGTGGTTATTCTGTTCCAGGACATATATTTTGACCCAGATAGCCATGCCATGATGGAGACATTGTGTATTTTGAAATTAGTTACTTTATAGCCCTTTTCTTTTTCAGATCTAGTTGGTTGAAGGCAGTCAGGAAGGGTGGGAGGAAAACATTTCCTCAATTCCTCAGGTTTTCCTAAATAACTCAGCAAATTTATTTAAAATGCAGAATTTCAATAATTCAAGTTTTAAAATGATGTCACATTCCAACTAAATATAGGCCCAGGGCTCCATTTACTCTGCAATCAGCACCCCCCACACACACCCTGTGTGACTGTTGTGTGAGCAGCTGCATTATCTGCATTTTGCCAAGTAAACAAACTCGTCACCGTGTAATGGTGTTTGTTGTTTGCTAATGTGCTAGTAGTTAAAAACTGCAAACGCTAATTATACACTTTCATATAATGTGGAGGCGGTGTGGGGTGTGCTTCATTACTTGAAGATATACACACACACACAAACTAAATTTGTATATTTTGTCTGGTTCATGGTAGTTAGTAAACAAATGTATTGTAAATGACTAAAATGCAGTATCAACCCTTGCCTGATTACTTCCTGTCCACTGGACACTGGACAGAGAGTGTATAATATTATTTAATCCTCAAAAGAATTTCCTAAATTGACTTTGTTATTTTGCACGTGAGTTAACTGAGAGCAGGAATGTAATGTTTTGCATCCTCCCCCCAAGAAAAGCAAAAAGAAAAAACCCACACAATTGCCATGGAGTCAATTCGACTCATGGTGACCTCGTGTTCCAGAGTACAACTGTGCTCCATGAGATTTTTTTGATGGTGATCTTTATGGAAGCAGATTGCCAGGCCTTTCTTTTGTGGCACCACTTAGTGGGTTCAAACTGCCAACCTTTAGGTTAGTTGTTGTTGTAGTTATTTGCTGTGGAGTTGGACACGACTCATAGTTTCCTTGGGTTTTTGAGGCAGCATCACTACAGAAGTAGATTGCCCAACCTTCTTTCCGAGGAGCGGCTGGTGGGTTTGAACCGCCAGCCTTCTGAGTGCTTTAGGTACTACGCTACCAGAAGTTAGTAGTCAAGTGCAAAATGGTTTCACAAAATAACCCATGGCAGAACTGGTTTTGAACCCAGGTTTATATGACTCCATAATCCATGCTGATAACCTTGATAATCTGCTGCTTCCCTGGTAAGTGAATATCTGATGACAGAGACATAACTCTGATGAGGCCCCCAAGACTGGCTTAAGACCACTATCAAATTCAGACATGTACAGATCATCTTATTCCTCTTTCATTAAAAACTCTTTTGGTAATTAGATGCTGACTCCTGCACCCAGGATGGAAGAAGTACACGTTTGTTACGCAAACTCTGTTTTCACCTATCTAAAATGATTCAGTCACTGGGCTAGTGAAGGTTGTTTTAAGCCAAATGACACCTGTAAAGGAAAGTTATGTCCCTACTCTTCCCTTTTAAATCTGTGCTTCTTACTTACTGGCCTGGTCTGTTGCAAGCATCCGTGTGTCATAAAAAATACGTTGCCTTATAAATCACATCCTTCCTGTAGAAGATTACAACATTTTTTTATTGCCCATATGAAGCTCTTGGACCTTTGTTTCTTCAGAACCTATTCTAGTTACAAAGAGATGTGAATTTCACTTCAAAGGATGCAGCTATGAAATCTACACTTGCAGAACACAAAACCACATCTTTAAGGTTCATTGATGACTGAGACCTCACTGGCTTCTGCAGTTGCCTTGTAAAAATTCACAGCACACATAATAATGCATCCATCTTTTATGATTATCCTGTCACTCATTTCAAAAATGTATGCAAACTTGGTGAAAATGTAGTGCTTCATACCCTTGATCTTGAGACTTATCTTTCCCAAATCCACTAGTAGAGCAACTCAGTTCTCAGAATGCCATAGGTTCTGGCACATTAAACCATAGGTCAGTTTAAGGTATTTGTTACTATACCTGCAAAGGTAGAAATTTTAAACAACATAGTTGCATGTTTCTGGTGAGAAAATTTGAAAGGAAATATAATGATGCTAAAACCAACCCCCAAAACCAAACTCACTGCTGTTGAGTCGATTCAACTCACGGCGACCCCTCCTTGGGTTTCTGAGGTAGTATCTCTATGGAAATAGGTTAACCAATCTTCCTTCCAAGGAGTGACTGATGGGTTTGAACTACCAGCCTTCTTGTTAGCAGTCAAATGTCTTAGGCACCATGCCACCAGAGCGTCTATAATGATACTACTCCCTGTTTAATACAATCACCATAGTGGCATTAAGTAGGTAATTTTTGATGTCTTTAAAAAGAGTGTTCATCCAACATCATTTGAAAGGCTATGTTTGCCTTTCGTTCTCATGGTCATTTATAGTTTACAGAGTGCTTTTAATTTATTGTAAGATTTGGTGACAACACTTGGATACTTGAAATTACACCCCAGATAAAATCCTGTACCTATTTTCTGAACTCTGAAACTAAGGCAGATAAGCTTTTCTGACACTGTATTGACTAAAACAGTAACAATAAAATAATACTATTCTAGTCCCCAAGAGATTTCAGACAAAGAAACAGAACAACAGTATCTCATCCAGCTCTGAAACCAAAATTTACATAGGGGCTTTTGTGAGACGGTTTTTCCCAACTGCACCAGGCAACTGTCTAACAACCCATTCTTTAATTAAGATTAAGTGTTTCACCATGATGTTTTTCTTTATGACTATTTGTAACTGTGGTACCTCACGTTAGATATAAAATATCACCTCAGAGTATGAGATAATCATGTGTGTAAAGAGGTCTCTGCTGGGAAACTCCATGAGTGTGAAGGACAATAAAGGAGTACCATGTTGGACACCAATCTGTGGCATAGTGGCTAGAGCATAGACTTTGAAGTCAAACAGCCTTGGTTCAAATTACTGAACCTAAGGCCTTGGGCAAGTTATGTAACCTCCTTGGGCCTTGGTTTCTCATACTTACAGTTGAAATGATAATGTCCTTTCCTTCGAGGATTATTGTGAAGATCAATTGTGATATTGAATATAAAATATTTAATTGGTGACCAAGGTACTAAGTCAGCATAATCATTATACATCTACTATTAGACCTATGTCCATTCTATTGCAGTGTGTCAGGGAGAAACCCCGAGTATGGACTAAGGAATCAAGAACAGGAGAAAGCTTCACACTAGGCTGGCTTCACAGATTCTGCTTGGGCATCTTGATGATGATTATGGTGCAATTCATTTAAACCAGAAATAGAGAAATGGAGGAGGGAGAGCGAGACCAAGAGTGAGGGAGAAAGACTGCTTGATTTTACAATGCATTTGTCTTGCTTGTCCCTGAATATCCAGATCCTAACAAGGTCCCTAGCACATAGTGGGCAATGTAATGCATATGTGAATCAATAAAGGAATACATGAATGAAAGAGCCAATTATGCATTGAGATAGGTCACCCAGCCTAACAGGGTGATATTCAATGCCCATATTTGAATTGGATGCATGATCAAAAAAATATATCTTAGAGAATATTCTTATCAGAAATATGTAAATATCTAGCCTATCACTTATGCCCTTTATCAATGCCTAGAACAAAAGACTTGAATACCATTTCAGTGGCAAATAAAACACATAGAAGGACAATCCTACCTTGGACAGGTCAAGAAATTTTTCAGTTACTAGGTTTAATATACTAAGGACAAGAAGGCTTTATTTTATTTTATTTCCATTTGACATTTCTGTTTTGATATGCATAAGCCTAAGAAGTCATTTGCTTCTGACAGAGATCTTGTCAACTTTCATAAGTTCATAGTGCTTCCCATCACCTGGACCTGGGGACTCACAAACAGCACAGGGCCATTTACTCACTATAATTCATCTCTTGAGTCAGTGCCAAATCAACGTGGCAGTGTGGTTAAACAAAATGTGACTTGAATATTTGCATGGAATGATGTTTATTTTAATGTCCACATTAGGTAGCTATTTTCAGATGCCCTTAAACATCTCTATTGCTAGAGCATCTATTAGGTGCTCAATTTTTCTTTCCTCTTCTTAAAGAGGCTCATTTCTTAAGTACCACTGTAGGCAAGCCAATAATCTGTCTGCTATTTAGACAGCACAGCCATTTTTCCAGGAACATTGGCCTCTAGGAGGTAAGGTGCTCTTATTATTGCCTATTTTCATTTGTGATTTCATTGTGAAAGCAGCTACCATGTGGGAACCTGAGGCCACATTTGACAGCTATCGGTCTCAACAAGGAAATGGGCAAGAGAAGCATTTTCAGCCCTAAAACAGGTTCAATAGTGTCTTAGGATTAACGATGAGGAGAAGTTTATCATTTGAAAGTGTATCATGGTATTTTTGAAGTGAAATGTATTACTTTAAGAATAAGGATCAAGGTTTTTGGGAAATCAATTAGCCCTCATATTTAGGGGGCTATATGCCTCTCTTAGCACATCTCTGTTTGGGATCAGTCTAATATATATATATATTTTTCTTTTTTTCTTTCTTCTAATTCTTTTTTTTTTTTTTTTAGGTAAGCATTCTTTAGTAAACATGGAAAAGAGTTCTCTTAAAAAAATGCTAATACATAAGAGAGACATTTGTTATATGCACAAGTTGGCAGCATACAATTTAACACAAAATTAGCAACTGATAATTTTGGAAAACAGTAATTTCTATGCTGTGGGAAAGTCACACAATAGCCTGGTCCATTCTCTATAGGAAAATCACACAGTGTGGTAATGGAACAGGATGTCTTCACACACCTTCCAGGCCGAATCAGGCCAAGCAATGTTAATGGTGCCTTTGCCAGGAGGGAGGCCTGAAAAACATTGGTTAGTATTTACAGTTGTTAAAAGACCATGGAGTTCCAGGAACCACTGGAAACAAAATGAAGTCATTCTGTGATCCCCAAAAACTGCTTTGGAATCCAGCAGGCTTATCGTTATGCAGACTTAGGGAAATCTCAAAGACGATGTCTCTTAAAGAAGATTTTAATTCTATTCCTGATCTTCTGAGTAGGCTAAACAATGATTATCTTCACCTTTTTAATACCCCCTTGTGAGCTCATTCATTCATTCATTCACTCCCTTCTTTTTCTTTTCTCAGTGTATGGAGTTTGAGGAATGGAAAGGAAGGGGTATATTTCTAGTGCTCTGGATTTCACCATGCTCCTCTACTGGCTTCAGCCCAAAGCCTTGGGGGATCAGTATTACATGATCCTCTACCAAGGCTCCTGTTTTCCAGCTGGTGCCAGGCATCTTGTTCTGACCATTGTAGAAACCAACCTTTGGGTTTTGACACAGTATTTTGCCACAGTGAGAGTGAGAAATGGAGAGAGTGTGGATGAAAGAGGCACTGTCTTCCTCATCACACACTCTGAAAAAGTGTGTTAGAACTGAGGGACCCTAGAGAAATGTTTGACCAATTCATTCATTCATTCCCCAAACATTTGCCAAAGCTCTGTGTTAGTCACTGGGATGCAGGAATGCAAATTTTCCAGAATCCAGAATGTTTCTTATCATTAACTGATAAGGTCGAATTTATCAAAGTTGAAATATCATAGCTTTTTATCTATCTGTGAACGTTTCATGGGAGTTCAAAATAAAAAGCCATTACATCTGGAGTCCCTAGGTGGTGCAAGCAATGAAAGCATTTGGCTGATAACCAGAAGATTGGAGGTTTGAGTCCATCCAGAGGTGTTGTGGATGAAAGGTCTGATGTTCTACTTCTGGAAAATCAACTATTGAAAATGCTATAGAGAACGGTTCTATTCTGAAACACATGGGGTCACCCTGGTCAGATTTGACTCAATGGCAACTGTGTGTGTGTGTTTAGAACAAGTGAAATTGGGAGGAGAGGGGACTTTACCAGGTAGTGGACATGGAACGACCCAAGAAATGAAAGGAAATAGAACATTTACTGGATGGTGTAGGGGTAGGGAAATAGGGCACGAGGTCCATAGAAGTGAAATAAAGATGAGAACAATAAAGTGTGTTTTTAGTCCCAGAAATTAGGAGGTCATTGATAATCTTATCCATTTCACTGAAAGAGTAGAGTCAGCCTAAGTGAAACATGAGGGCAAAAGAACAAAGACTAGGTCTTTCAAGAAGTTTGATGATGAATAAGAGAGAGACAAGTTAGACATTTGATTGCAATGCTAAGTAAAGGAAAAAATGTTTAGGATAAAAACATGAGGTTTTTGTTTATTTCTTTTTATTGTTGTTGTTTGTCTGGAAAAGGGGCAAGGGCCAGGAGAGAGGAAAGTTGTTATGTTAGGCTGGGTTCTCTAGAGAAACAAAACCAGTAAAGCTTATACAGAGAGAGATAAAGAGAAATTTATCTTAGGAAAATGGCTCACACACTTAAAGAAGTTAGAAAGTCCCAAGTTCTTGGATCAAATGTCAAGCTGAAGGCTTTTCTCGACTCACACAGCTGCAGGGGCTGAGGAGCTCAAGGTTGGCAGGAAGTGTACTGGCTGTTGACTCCTCCAGCAATTGACGAATCCAAGATCTCCAGGCCGAATGGTGAATTATTCACTCACGGACAGTTGTAGGCAGCACAACAGAATTCTGATCCACAGAAAAGTGTCTCTTTTCCCAGGATGGCCATAAATATAATGGAAGCAGACCACACCCCTAGGGAAACTCCCTTTCAATGGATTGGCTGCTCAAATATTTACATCTGATCCCATCATTGGAAAAACCCACATTACAATTGCTGAAACCACAGAGAATTGTGGTCCAGTCAAGTTGACACACAGCTCCAACTATCACAGTTGATGATACAAAAGAGAAAAATTTACTTATGCAGCAAGGACCAGAAGCAAATTGGAGATGACAATGAAGAAAATAGGTGGATAGATTAGCATTGGATGAATTACCATTGTATTGGACTATATACCCCCATTTGTTAAACCATGAAAGAAGATAAAATCTGTTTTGTTACTTCCAAATTCTTCACAGAGGCTGGAGATGGGAGCTAAGTGTGGAAAAATAAAAAGCTTGCAGAGAAACAGAAGGTTTTACTGATCAAGAAATTACCAAGGTGCTCAACATTACCAGTAATCAGGGAGAAGCCATCCGACTCCCAGCAAATTGACAAAAGCTAACCAACTATCGCCAAACAAGAAGAAATCAGATAATCCTAAGTGCTGGCACAAGTATAGAGCTGTAGGAGAGTTCTTATAGCTTTCTGAAACATCTGCCTTGAGAGCCATTTGGTGCAATTGCAGTGAAGGGCCAGGTATGCATACGAGAACCTTTCATGCACATGCACAGGAGGATACAATCCAAATGGACAACAATAGGATATAGATTTTATTTATTTATTTATTTTAATTGTGCTTTAGGTGCAAATTTACAGAGAAGAATTTGGTTTATATTTATTTGTGCACATTTGGTTTCACTCCCCAATTACCATCCCAAACCCTAACCCATTGTCCTCCTTTCCCTTCCCAGTGACCACCCCCCCCATCCTTGTGCCCTTCTTAGTCATGCACTCTTGTCTGTCCAGATTTTCCTCCGTGTGAATGTTGCCCCTGTGGTGTCCCATGGCCAATTGCTCCAAGGGATGTATCTCCATAGAGTAGGTGGGTGCATCACCTTGGGTTGAGTGTTCTGCATGTAAGTCTTATTACTGTTGGACAAAGAGCCAGCCCTTGAAAGTCAGTTTATCCCAGGCCCGGAGTGTATCCCAGGGCCATAGTCCCACCAGACTCCATCTGACCAGTGATTCTGGTCATTACTGTGATTTTCAATTTTTTTTTTTTCACATTTTCCTCCCACTCTATCCAGGATCTCCAGTTTTGATCCCTTCCTGAGTGGTTGGCATTGGTAACCAAGCACCATCTAGTCCTTCTGGTCTCGAGGTCCATCATGTCCTAGGGCCGATTGTCTCCAAATGCCCTTGGTTTTCTTCCCTCTTTTTTGCTTCTGATGATAGGAGACAATTAGTTACGTCTCAGATAGCCACTCGGAAACTTTTAAGACCCCAGTCGCTACTCTCCAATGTAGGTTGTGGAACAAGATTTTTATGTATTTTATTGTGCCAATTGAGTATGATGTCCCCCAATACTATGTTACCGAGTCGGCAGATCTGGTGGATCTCTCTCCGATGTTGTCTGGCTGTCTATGAGGGATTGCTCTGTGTCTGTCTTCCGTTGCTTCTGTAATGATTGTGGTTATTTATATCACTAGTATCTGTGCAAGATTCTCCTCAGCTGATCTAGAGTATATTCCTGTTAACTGACCCCCCAGGATATGGATTTTAAAATGTGGCAATTTAGTTCAGGAATGGAAATGGACTAGCTATGCATGTCAGAAGCCCTGACTATGGTTAAGCACTCAATTGCTAACTGGACGGTCAGGGGTTGAACCAAACAAGGGCTCCAAGGGCAAAAGACCTAGTGATCTGCTCCCATAGAGATTACAGCATAGAAAATCTTGTGGAACAGTGCTACTCTGTCACATGGGGTCTCTATGAGTCAGAATTAAGTGGATGGCAAACAGCAACAACATGGATCTATCAAAACTGAAAACATTACTATAAAAAAAAACATTGAGGGAGGAAAACAAGTTGCAGAATGGGTATAGTAAGACATCACTGATGTAAAATTTGAAAGCATACAGAACAAGTTTATCAATCATTAATGGACCCATCTGCATATGTAAATTAATTTCAAAAACAGACACAAATTGATTGTGTCTCTAATATTTAATTTTGGAAAATGCATCTGAAGATATTCACACAATGAACACCAAACAGCAAGTAGAATAAAGGATCTACAACTGCATGCAGCAATATGGATAAATCTCACAAACCTGAGATTGAGCCAAGGAAATAAAACACTGAAGAAGACCTACTGTATGATTTATATGAAAACAAAAGAAGCAAAGCTAATATATCTAGTTAGGACTCAGAGTGGAATCCTGGGCGTGGGGGAGCTGAAACTGTACACAAGCTTACAGGGTTTTTTTTTTTGCTGTAATCTTCTGTTTCTTGAGTTGGGTGCTGGTGTCACAGGTGCTTTCAGTTAATGAAAATCACTGAACTATACAGGAGCTCTGGTGGCATAGTGACTAAGGCATTTGACTGCTAACCAGAAGGCTGGTGGTTCAAACCCACCAGCCACTCCTCAGAAGGAAGTTTGGGCAATCTGCTTCCATAGTGATAATACCTCAGAAACCCAAGGAGGGGTCCCTATGAGTTGGACCTGACTTGAAGGCAGTGAGTTTGGTTTTTGGTTTTTGGTACACTTACTAAATGTTTTCTTTATGGATGCATGTTATACTACAATGAAGACTGTAAAAATGCTATTTAAAAAAAGAAAAAAAAATTCTGAGTAAATATGGGAAATTAAAATTTATTTAATCTGGGTTGATGGATCTATAGATATTTCTATAGTGCTTCCTATGCCTGAGTTTTTTTTTTTTTTACACATTTCATTCAGAAAAATACAGACCATGACTCCAAGTCTCCCTATTTCTCACTCCAGTTTAGCACTGTTCTTTGCATATATAGTGTCAAAGTTTTGCAGTTTTACCTTTTATTTTAGAAACTTATCTGATTTCTGCCTTATCTTGCGTGGTGCCCTCACTCTATGTTGGTAACTCCATTTATCAATAATTCAGGATTTTGCAACCCTCCTTGTAGCTGTTGATATTTTAAAGCATCAAGCTTGAAGTCAAAGAAAGAAAGGCAGTTTTCTTTTCTGCTCTTAAGACTTTTCCAGAAAGGGGAGAGTAGGCTACCCAGAACCTTCAGGATGAGTTCAAAGCCCTTTAAAGAGGAACTGGCATTTCCCATGTCTTTGATCCTCAAAATAAAAACATAAGTCAAATTCAACTCTATAATATGTGCCCATGATCTCTGTCCTTTTGAAAGGCAGACTGAGTTTTATTTAGGAAATTCAGTGACAGTTAATTTGGTTTTAAATACAGTAAGTACTTGGAGGTAAGCATTGCGGTTCCAAAACCAAACCCACTGCTGCTGAGTCAATTCCAACTCTTAGTGACCCTATAGAACAGAATAGAACTCCCCATAGGTTTTCCAAGGTTTGATTCTCAGCCAGTGCTTCTCATGCACATCTACCACCTGTCCTTCAGTGGAGATTTGTGTGTTGCTGTAATGCTGAACATGTTTCAGTGGAGTTTCTAAACTAAGACAAACTAAGCAGAAAGGCCTAGCTGGGTCTCTGTGGCATAATCGGTTACTGTGTTCGGCTGTTAACTGAAAGGTTGGTGGTTCGAGCCCACCCAGGGACAGCGGTGTTCCTTTCAGGAGCTCTGGTAGTGTAGTGCTAACCAGAAGGCTCGCAGTTCTAACCCACCAGCCGCTCCTCGGAAGGAAGGTTGGGCAATCTACTTCCATAATGACACTGCCTTGGAAACCCAAGGAGGGGTTGCTATGAGTCGGGTCTGACTCGAGGACACATAACAACAACAACAATAACAACTACAAGAAAGGCCTGGTGATTCTCTGTTAAGGACTGGACCAAAAAATAAACCCAACCAACCAACCAACCAACCACACAAACAAAAAAACTATGGATCACAATGGTCCTATCCACAACTGATCAGAGGGATCGTGCAGAATTGGTTCTGTTGGACACAGGGACAACATGAGGTGGGGGCCACTTGAAGGTGGCAAAAAGCAACAAGAAATTTGGAAACTGTCTCTCTGAGAATGCAGAGAGGAAGATGTGTGTGGAAGATATTTCAGAAAACTCCAACAGTCCTCAACTCACTCTGTATAAGTAAAGAGAGACCAAAATGTCCTTTGGAGTACTCTGTGCTGTTCCTGTGTACCTGAACTCACTTTAACGTTCACTTGAGCCTAGGTTTTGGTCCGTGTCATTTTAGCACATCACACTTGATTGCAGAATGGAAGGAACACTCTGAAACAGGAGAGGCTTATCTTGAATTTTGATGTAAAGGCAGGTAGGGAACAAACCTTATAGATTTAATTCATGTATTTTGAAACTAAAGCAATGAAAAGACTGTAGATTTCCCAGTGAATTGGACATTTCTCATCAGAGAGAGTTAGCGAAGCCCAGAGATTGTTCATTCCAAGATACAACAGGATCCTAAGGGTGTATTAATATTTGCTGCCCCCTATAGTTTGCTCTTCTAAAAATTCTAAAAAATCAGGAGAGCAATTTACATCTCAAGTTGCTCTTCTTCCAGATTCAGACAGAACATTTGTGGAATTTTTATCTCTATCTCTTTGCATTGCAGCTCCACACATACTCACATCAGAGTATTGACATGAGGTGTGAGACTGAGGAATATTTCTATGAGCAGAAGTGATTTCATTTAAGTGAATAAACTGGGGAAATGATTTCCTTTTAAACAGGAAGATCATATTATATTGAGAAAACTGCTCTGATAAATATGATTTTCTTTAAAAAGGCAAAGAAAGCATCTGTTTATTAAACTACTTTCTCAATTTCCTATTACTTTCAGAATTGGTGTGAGACACAATTTCCACTCTCTCTAAGCACAACGGCTTCTAATAACATTAACTTAAAATAATATAGTACAAAAGCATGGTTTGTTCATTTTCTGAAACTAATATAAATGGTAGAATTCTTATGCAAGCTTAAAATAGCACAGGGAGCCCTAGAAATTTAACACTGGCTCAGTGATGAATGAAATTTCATTATGAAGAATCATATCTAATCACAATCTAATAACTAACTTTAGTAAAAATTTTGGAACTTGTTATCACCATGAAAAAAATGCTGGGGCAGAAGGTAATACAACCATTTACTTTAGCAACAAGTTAATGAAGAAGAGTAGGTGATCCTAAGATAACTGTCATTCCATATTCTGTGTGCCTTGAATAGTCTAAGGCTTAATTTCGTGATTCAATTGGCCTGCTATATGTAACTCCCAGAAAGATTATGGAATGGAGCAATTAATTTATACAGTGCTCATACTTCCCTCAGGAATGTATAACATCTTCTTTGGTTTCTTTGGAATCTATATTATCTATTCAGGGTTTTATTTAGTCAAAAACAGATCAGAGAGTTGATGCTTTCTATCAAACTTGTGCAGGAAAGGGATATCTTTGGTTGTTTATATATTAAGAAGCAGATTGTAGGTTAGTGCCAATTCCATGTAGTTAGTTACTAATGTTAAACAATGTCACTTTCTAGAAAAGGAAAATGAAACAAAAGAAAGGTTTCAAATGAAAATGGAACCATATATATGGATCAGTTGCTGAGTTTGAACCATCAGCCTTTCGGTTAACGGCCAAATGCCTTAACCACTACACCTTCAGAGCTCCATATGTGTATGTGTGTACCTATTAAATGAATAAGGATAAATCATATTTGTTGATGATTATTTTTTATTGAAAAACTCTCACAGTATAACCATAATATTACCTTTTGTTGAAGTAGAAGCAGAAGCATCCACCAATCAAGAAATATTTATTAAAAAGCCCATGGACTCCCTATTTTGAGCAATATAAAAGAATATTTTTGTTAGCTACTACTGAGTAAGCCACTAACAAAGATCCCACACATAATAGAACAAAATGTTGCCTGGGTCTGTACCATACTCCATGATCAGTTTGGGATTAGACCATTATGATCTATAGGGTCTCTAGAGCTTTCTTCTCTGTCCATCTTAGTCTGGAAGCTCCACTGAAACCTGGTTAGCATCATAACAACATTCAAACCCTCTACTGAGAACCAGGTGGCAGCTGTGTGTTCAATGTAATGTCCATGAATTGGACCTCAGGCTCCTTTGCAGGTGAGAATTCAACAACCAAACCACTCTTCCTCCCCAGGCCTAAAGCCTAAGATTTAGATAATCTTCTCAAGGCACATGAAGACCAACATAAATAAGTGAAAGAAAAGGACCATAAGCACTAAAGAAGTTTACAAAAGAGAGATCACTTTTTCCTTAGAATATTTGAGAAGGTGTGGCCTGAATTGGGCTGGGATTTGTTGTTGTTAGGTGCCATTGAGATGGCTCCAAATCATAGCGACCCAACATACAACAGAACGAAACCCTGCCCAGTCCTGCACCAGCCCCACAATCCCTGCAATATCTGAGACCATTGTGGCAGCCACTCTGTCAATCCATCTCGTTGAGTGCTTTCCCCTTTCTTGCTGACTCTCTATTTTGCCAAACTTGATATCCTTCTCCAAGGAATGGTCCCTTTTGACAACATGAGCAAAGTAGGTGAGATGAAGTCTGGCCATTCCTGCTTCCAAGGAGCACTCTGGCTGCACTCCTTCCAGGACAGATTTGTTCATTTTTTTGGCAGTCCATGGGACTTTCAGTGTTCTTTGCCAACACCACAAGTCAAAAGCATCAGTCCTCCTTATTCATTGTCCAACTTTCACATGCACATGAGGTGATTGAAAACATCATGGCTTGGGTTAGGCGCAGCTTAGTCTTCAAAGAGACATCCTTGCTCTTCAGCACTTTAAAGAGATCTTTTGCAGCAGATTTGCCCAGTGCAGTATGCTGCTTGATGTCTTGACTGTTGCTTTCATTGATGTTGACTGTGGAACTAAGAAATATGAAATCTTTGACAACTTCAATCTTTTCTCCATTTATCATCATGCTGCTTATTGGTCCAGTTGTGAGGATTTTTGTTTTCTTTATGTTGAGGTATAATCCATACTGCAGACTGTAGTCTTTAATCTTCATCAGTAAGTGCTTCAAGTCATCTTCACTTTCAGCAAGGAAAGTTGTGTCATCTGCATATCCCAGGTTGTTTGTGACTCTTCCTTCAATTCTGATCCCACGTTCTTGTTCCTATAGTGCAGCTTCTTGGTTATTTGTTCAGCACACAGATTAAATAAGTATGGTGAGAAGATACATCCCTGATGATCTCCCTTCCTAATTTTAAACCATGCAGTGTCCCCTTGTTCTGTTTGAAGGACAGCCTCCTCGTCTATGTACAGTTTCCTCATGAACACAATGAAGTGTTCTGGAATTCTCATACTTCTCAGTGTTATCCATAATTTGTTATGATCCACACAGTCAATCTACTATGCCAGCAATGACAAATTGAAGAGGAATGGCATGCCATTCATTGCCACAAAGAATGTTTCAAGATCTATCCTGAAGTACAATGCTGTCAGTGATAGGATAATATCTCTACACTTACACGGAAGACCAGTTACTACTACTATTATTCAAATTTACACACCAATCACCAAAGCCAAAGACAAGGAAACTGAAGATTTTTACTAACTTCTGCAGTCTGAAATTGACCAAACATGCAATCTAGATGTATTGATTATTACTGGTGATTGGAATGCAAAAGTTGATATTCTAGTTACCTAGCACTACTCTGACAAGAATATACCACAAATGGTATTAACAAACAGGAGTTTATTCTCTCACAGTTTGGAGGCTTTAAGTCCAAGTTCAAAGTGACAGCCTCTAGAGGCTGGGTGAAAGCCACTCAACATTGGGCTTCAGCTCTGCCTCTTGCTCCCAGCCCACTGAAGCTAGAGGCATCTCTTCACTCAGGCAGCTACTGGCTGCTGAGGCTAACAAGCTCAAGGTCAACAAATAAAATGGCACAGTCCTGATGTTACCAAACCACATGGCAGGCCATTAACTCAAGTCCATTGTAAGTCCCAAGGACGGCAGAGCATGGCAGGCTGCTGAACAACAACATGTCTACATGCAGAGTCTAGGCATGCCATAAGCTAGAGACCATTCCCCAAGGCTTCTGCTTATAAACAGGAAGCAGGCCACATTCCCTAAGGCAGCTACTCAGCTGCTCTCAGTAGATTCCACCATGGAGTTGATTACCAGTCTCATCATGGAGAATACTACATCCAGCTGCCCAGCCACTCAACCAGGCCCAGCCAAGTTGACACACAAACTGAACTACCTCAATTCCACTCCTTCTCATGTTGGCATCTGTACAGATCTTCATTGGGTGGCATCTGTAGAGATCTCTCTTGCTAAGTGACTCCAGTCCCCTAGTTTCTCTAAGTGGTGACCTCATCCTTGGCATGGCCCTGTTCCTCTCCCTCTTGAGCATGGCAGCCCCACCCCCTCACTCTTGGGCAGTGGCTATGGCCCCACCCCACTGACTCACATGAACGAGCAGCCCCACACTCTAGAACCAAGTTGGTGATGGCCTGGCTCTTTGAAACCTAGGGGACTGTGGTGGTTCCACCCCCCAAAGGCCATGGTCCTACCCTTTCAGGTTGAGGCAGCTCTGCTTCCATTTCCTTGGTCTCTCTGCTTCTGCTGATTAATGCCAAAGGAAACCCACTCCGCTGGAAATTTTCCTGCACCCAAAGCATTCAGCTTTCTTGCTCTGTGGGCCGGCCAACTGGCCAACTTCATGCCTGTCTTGTCTACCAATTAATGTCTGAGGGCAACCCACTCTGCCAGTGAGCTGCTTAACCAAAGGCATCAAGATTTCTCCTCCATGGGCTGATAAGGCTGTCACTGTCTCATGCCAGTTCTCTCGGCTCTGCTACTGCCATCTCTCATGCCATTCTCTGGGCTCTGCTCCTTCTGTCTCTCATGGTGGTCTCTTTGCTCTGCTCCTGCCATCTGTCATGCCATATGCTGGGGTCTCTCTGCAGGGGTGTTGGGTCAAGTATTCACTCCATTCCTGTTTCCACATTTTAGGTATCTGTCAGAGCAGCCCTCCACTCTCAGTACCAAATGTGTTAGACTGGGTTCTCTAGAGAAGCAAAACCAGTAAAGCTTATATGTAGAGAGAGAAAAAGAGAAATTTATCTTAGGAAAATGGCTCACACACTTATAGAAGCTGGCAAATCCCAAGTTCTTGGATCAAACGTCAAGCTGGAGGCTTTTCTCAACTCACACAGCTGCAGGGGCTGAGGAGCTCAAGGTTGGCAGGCAGTATACTGGCTATTAACTCCAATGAATGATGAATCCAAGATCTCCAGGCCAAATGGTGAATTGTTCACTCACGGACAGTTGTAGGCAGCACGATAGAGTCCCAATCCACAGAAGAGTGTCTCTTTTATGTCCATAAATATACTGGAATCAGGCCACACCCCTAGGGAAACCCCCTTTCAGTGGATTGGCTGCTCAAACATATACATCTGATCCTATTATTGGAACAACCCACATCACAATTGTTTAAACCACACAGAATTATGATCCAGCCAAGTTGGTACACACCTCCAACTATCACAATTGGAATCAAAGAATTACTGGTAGTTGGAAAATATGGCCTTGCTGATAGAAATAATGCTGGGTATTGCATGATATAAATTTGCAAGACCAACGGCTTATTCATTGCAAATACCTTTTTTTCAACAACACAAATGGTGGCTATACATGTTGACTTTGCCAGGTAGAGTACACAGGAATCAGATCAACTACATCTGTGGAAAAAAGCTTAATATCTTCAGCCAAAACAAGGCCAGGAGCTGACTGGGGAACAGACCATCAACTGCTAATATGCAAGTCGAAGTTGAAACTGAAGACAATTAAAACAAGTCCATGAGAGCCAAAATATGACCTTGATTTTATCCCTCCTGAATTTAGAGATCATTTAAAGAATAAATTTGATGTATGAACACCAATGACAAAAAAACAGTGGAATTGTGGGATGACATCAAGAGCATCATCCATGAAGAAAGCAAAAGATCATTAAAAATACAGGAAAAGAGGAAAAGACCAAAATGGATGTTAGAAGAAACCCTGAAATGTGCCCTCGAGTGGAGAGAAGCTCAAGCAAATGGAAGAAATGATAAGATAAAAGAACTGAACAGAAGATTTCAAAGAGCAGCTTGAGAAGATAAAGTCAATTATAATAATGAAATGTGCAAAGACCTGGAGTTAGAAAACGAAAAGAGAAGCACATGCTTGCCATTTCTTAAGCTGAAAAAACTGAAGGAAAAACTCAGCCTCCAGTTGCAATATTGAAAGATTCTGTCGGGAAAATATTGAATGATGCAGGTAACATCAAAAGAAGCTGGAAGGCATACACAGAGTCACTATGTTGTTGTTGTTGTTGTTGTCTGCCGTCGAGTTGGCCTCGACTCATAGCGACCCCTCCTTGGGTTTCTGAGGCAGTATCACTATGGAAGTAGGATTGCCCAACCTTCCTTCCAAGCAGTGGCTGGTGGGTTTGAACCACCAGCCTGCTGGTGAGCAGTCAAGTGCCTTAGACACTATGCTACCAGAGCTCCTCAGAGTCACTATACCAAAAATAATTGGTTGATGTTCATCCATTTCAGCAGGTGGCATATAAGCAAGAACCAATGGTATTGAAAGAAGAAATTGAAGCTTCACTGAAGGAATTGGCAAAGAACAAGGCTTCGGGAATTGACAGAATACTCACTGAGAGTTTCAACAAACAGATGCTGCACTGGAAGCACTCACTTCTCTATGCCAAAAAATTTGGAGACAGCTACATGGTCAACTGACTGGAAGAAATCCATATTTGTATCCATTCCAAAGAAAGATGTCCCACAGAATGTGGAAATTATCGAACTGTATCATTAACATCACATGCAAATAAACTCTTGCTGAAGATAATTCAAAAACAGTTGCAGTAGTACACTGACAGAGAACTTCCAGAAATGCAAGCTGGATTCAGAAGAGGATGTGGAATAAGGGATATCATTGCTGATGTCAGATGGATCTTGGCTGAAAGCAAAGAATACCAGAATGATGTTTACTTGTGTATTGACTATGTAAATTGACATGCAATGTGTGGATCATAACAAATTATGGATATAACATTGAGAAGAATGGAAATTCCAGAATACTTAATTGTGCTCATAAGGAACCTGTACATAGACCAGGAGCCTCTCCTTCAAACAGAACAAGAGGATACTGCATGGTTTAAAATCAGGAAAGGCGTGCATCAGGGTTGTATCCTCTCACCATTCTTACTCCACCTGTGTGCTGAGCAAATAATCCGAGAAGCTGCACTATATGAAGAAGAACATGGCATCAGAATTGAAGGAAGAGTCAAAACAACCTGTGACATGCAGATGTCACAACTTACTTGCTGAAAGTGAAGATGACTTGAAGCACTTACTGATGAAGATTAAAGACTATAGTCTGCAGTATGTATTACACCTCAACATAAGGAAAACAAAAGTCCTCATAACTGGACCAATAAGCAGCATGATGATAAATGGAGAAAAGTTTGAAGTTGTCGAAGATTTCATATTGCTTAGTTCCACAATCAACATCAATGGAAGCAGCAGTCAAGACATCAAGCAGCATACTGCACTGGGCAAATCTGCTGCAAAAGACCTCTTTAAAGTGTGAAGAGCAAGGATGTCTCTTTGAAGACTAAGTTGCACCTAACCCAAGCCATGGTATTTTCAATTGTCTTATATGCATGTAGGAGCTCTGGTAGCATAGTGCCTGAGGCATTTGACTGCTAACCAGAAGTCTGGCAGTTCAAACCCACCAGCACTCCTCAGAAGGAAGGTTGGGCAATCTACTTCTGTAGTGATACTGCCTCGGCAACCCAAGGAGGGGTTGCTATGAGTCAGAGCCGACTCGATGGCACACAACAACAACAAAAGTTGTTGTAAAAGTTGGACAAAGAATAAGGAAGACTGAAGTAGAGTTGATGATTTTGACTTGAGGTGTTGGCGAAGAATACTGAAAGTCCCATGGACTTCCAGGAGAACAAACAAATCTGTCCTGGAAGAACTGCAGCCGGAATACTCCTTGGAAGCAAGAATGGCCAGACTTCATCTTACCTACTTTGGTCATGTTGTCAGAAGGGACCATTCCCTGGAAAAAGATAAAGTAGAGGGTGAATGAGAAGGAGGAAGGCCATCAATGAAATGGATTGATACTATGGCTGCAACTATAAGCTCCAGTATAGCAAGGATTGTGGGGCAGGCTAGGACTGAGCAGTGTTTCATTCTGTTGTACATAAGGTCAGTATGAAATGGAGCCCACTTGACAGCACTTAACAACAACAACAACAACATCACCAAATGCCTTTGTATAGTCAATAAAACACAAGTAAATATCTTAATGGTATTCTTTGTGTTCAGCCAAGATTCATCTAACATAGGAAGAATTAAAGTGGCTGGCAGGAAAACGAGGGATCAGAAACAACTTCTGAAGTTTGAAACATGAAGTAAAGCTCCACAGAGAGCTCCTAGGTACTGATGGTGCCTGCTCTAAAAGAAGACACAGAAAACACACAGAAGATATTGGACCTAGCCATAGTGATATATATACTTCTGAAGAAGTTATCAGAAAAAAAACACAGAAAGGAATTTCTTAGTGAGACATATCTCAGGGTGAACCTGGAACTCAAAATCTAGATGAAAACAGTTTCATAATGGCTGATGGGAAGAAAAGCTGAAGATCTAGCCAAGAAAGGAAGACTCCTCTCTCTCATAAAGAAGTTGGCAACCTGAGAGAGTGGATGTGCTCAGTGTTGGAGAAAACACTGAATAAGATGATCACATTTGATTCTAGCCTTGTTACTTCCTTACTGTGTGAAGTGCAGATATGGTCCCAAACTTCTCTGATCCTCATATTGTTCATTTACAATATATGTATTAGTAACATCTTTTCTGCTCATACTACAAACCTGGTGAATAGCAGATGTGTGCATGTATGTGCAAAAGTGTTTTGTGAACTGTAAAATGCTATATAAATTAAGGGGTTATTGTATTCAAGCTTGCAATCAACATCCATGACTATTTTTCTGTGATTCATTGGCTGAACCATGGCCACCACTAAGTCTTTTCCATTCTTATCACATTTATCCAGTATGTCTTACTTCCCTGCACTGTTGTTGTTAGGTGCCCTTGAGCCAATTTCAACTCCTAGCAACCTCTATTGGGAAGGAAGTTTGGGTAGTCTACTTCCATAGTGATACCACCTCAGAAAACCAAGGAGGGGTTGCTATGAGTTGGGTTCAACTCGATGGCACATAACAACAACAACAACAACAACAGCAACCTCTATGCCAGAGTAGAACTTCCCCATAGGGTTTTTCTTGCCTGTAATCTTTATGGGAGCATATTGCTAAGTCTTTTTCTTGCAGAGTCACTGAATGGGTTTGAACTACCAACCATTAGATTAGCAGTGGAGGGCTTAACTATTGTGGTACTAGAACTCCAAGTCTCCTTGTTATTGTTGTTGTTGTTATGTGCCGTCGAGTCGGACCCAACTCATAGTGACCCCTCCTTGGATTTCCGAGGCAGTATCACTACGGAAGTAGATTGCCCCATCTTCCTTCCAAGGAGTGGCTGGTGGGTTGAACCGCCAGCCTTCTGGTTAGCAGTCAAGTGACTTAGTCACTATGCTACCAGAGCTCCCCTAAGTCTCCTCAGACCTACTCTTTTCTGGAAGCTTTCTCTCCTTGCCTATTGTTAGCCTTACTTCTCATGACTTCAAATTTTATGCAGTATGCAGACTACACCATCCAGAAATTCTCCTTTATACAGAAATGTGTTACCTCTCTAGTTGCATTATAAACTCTTGAAGAAAAGGGACCTTGTTTCATACTTTGATCATCTGAGAGCCCCAGGAATCTTTGCTACTAGGTACAAGCAGTTGGAGATAGAGTAGAAGTGAAGGACACTAAGGAGTGGGAGAGGGTGGCTGTGGAAAATCTATGTCCAGACTTACCCCTTCATAGGTAGCCTGGCTATCTCTGGCTTTTTTCCTGATAATTATTTATACAATGAGATGCAATCCAGATCTCCATTACATGTGGATTGAATTGAATAACTACAAAATGATAAGGTGGTAGATGTGCACAATGTTGTACGACACTTTAGTAGCTTACCTGTCTATCAATGTGTCATATACTTTGGTAGCTTGCATGTTGATATGATACTGGAAGTTATGTCATCAACATTTAAAATAGAAGCAGAATCGCCAATGGTAGACAGGTTTTAGTTGAGCTTCCAGACTAAGATAAACTAGGAAGAAATGCCTAGTGATCTACTTCTGAAAATCAGCCACTGAAAATCCTATGTATCACAATAGCATATTTTGAATATAGTGCTGGAAGATGAACCTCTTAGGTTGTAAGGTACTATACAATAGGCATAACAATAGACTCAAGTGTACCAACAGTCAGGTAAATGGCTCAGGACCAAACAATGCTTTGTTCTGTTATATACAAAGTCACCATGAATTGGAACCCACTATCAACCTTGGTGTAGTGCCTAAGGCATTTAACTACTAACCAGAAGGCTGGTGGTTCAAACCCACCAGCCATTCCTTGGAAGGAAGACTGGACAATCAATCTACTTCTGTAGTGATACCACCCCAGAAACCCAAGGAGGGGGTCATTATGAGTCAGAATTAACTCAATGGCAGTGAGTTTGGTTTGGTTTATCAACCCAGGTGTATGTCTAAAATACCATTCAAAAATTAAATTAAAAATCCACAACTAGACGTTGGGTGAGATTTATACTTTCTTCATTAAATACTTTAAACTAATTGAATGTTTAATTCATAAGATTTAGATTCAGAGTCCTGGTGGCACAGTGGTTAAGCATTCCATTGCTAACTGAAAGACTGGAGATTTGAACCAGGTCTTTGAACTGGTTCTTCCTGGTTCAGTCATGACCAATGAAGCAAAACTGGAACATATCCATATTTGTAAAATGTGAGTGAACTAGAAGGATGTTCAGAATGGGAAAAATTACAACTCCATGCCCTGCTACAAACTTAATTTCCCTCTTAGGAAACAAGTGCAGCTTGAATGTTGCATATCAACCAAGTTTCTTGAACAACAGAGTTGGAAATCATGGTGCCCAGCTCAAAGATGGTTACTGACCACACCACTCTGAATGTGCGTTTCTCTCCACAGTCCTGACAATAATACAGTGTCATGCATTAGGGTCCTGAAAGGGCTCTTCTGAGTTTCCCATTCTAGGGCTTTCATTCATAATTTTTCCCAAATTTTAAAAATTTGGGTCTGTTCTGATTTCAATTTATTAGACATGAATGAAACAATTTGAAACCCTGTTTTAAAACACAAGCCACACCATAGAAGAATGATGTTTCTGTAAAGATTTACAGGCTTGGAAAACCTATGAGGCAGTTCTACTCTGTTGTATAGGGTTGGTATGAGTCAGAGTCCACTCAATGGACTCTTTCTTTCTCCCCCCTGCCAAAATTTATACAAGGATAAGTAACTTGGTGGTGTAGTGCCTAAGGCTACACCAGACTGCTAACCAGAGGTTGATGGTTCAAACCCATCAGCTACTCCTTGGAAGGAAGATTGGGCAATATATTTCCAAAGAGGTACCACCTCAGAAACCCAAGGAGGGATCATTATGAATTGAATTGACTTGACGGCAGTAAGTTTTGTTTTGTTTTTTTTTTTTTTTAAATACAAGGATAAAATCTTAATGCATTTTTTTAGTACTCAAAAACCAGCTTAATTTTTTGGTACTGATGACATATATTGTTCAGCTTTTTTTCTTTTTTTTTAATACTGGCATGATGATACAGAAAACCATGCATATCGGACAGACAAGTAATCTGTGCAGGGTCACAATGGGTAGAAGAAATAAAGTGTGGGATTTTATTGTTTAAGAGAATACATTTGTTTCATACATAGGAAGACTGCATTTCACATCCCAATCAACTAACAGGAAAAAAAAAAGGCAAGATATAACAAGGAAGGCAAATCAGCAATAATGTAATACAAACAGAGTGTGTTAATAAAAATGACTTTGTGAAAATTCATTGTTTTAGATTATCTGCATCAGTGGTTGACCTATCAAATGTCTCCCTTCATAAGTTCCTGTGTCATATCATTTTCTCTCTTGAAACTAGCCATTGCCTTCTGCTACAGAGCTAATGCAGTATTGGGTAAGATGAAAAGATTATTTACTTACTAAATGGAGCTTATGAAATCATTTGGTGTATGCTTGGAAGAGGTCTAACTCAGGAGCACCATAATTATTGTCCTGAACGTGGATCCCTCAAGTGCTATCACTGAGAATCATGATGACCCATGCACAATGGAACAAAAGGCTGCCTGATTGAATTAGGCTTTCATTGGCTCATTTTCAAAAGAAGTTTTCCATACCAGACCTTTCTTCCTTGTCTGACTTAGTCTGTAAGCTCCCATGAAACCTGTTCAGCATCATGTTGTTGTTGTTGTTGTTTGCCGTCGAGTCGGCCCCGACTCATAGCAACCCCTCCTTGGGTTTCCGAGGCAGTATCACTACGGAAGTAGGATTGCCCAACCTTCCTTCTGAGGTTCAGCATCATAACAACATATAACCCTCCAATGACAGACAGGTGATGGCTGTGCATGAGGTATATTGGCTGCAAATTGAACCCAGCTCTCCAGCATGGAAAGCAAGAATTCTCCCACTGAACCACCCCTGTCCTCTACTTTATCTTTCAACACTTTTAAAACGTGATAACATGACCTCTGGAATGAAAATTAGTTGTACATAACAGACTCTGTCTTTCTGTAGTTTAAAAATTGACTTCTCTCAAACTTTAATTCAAGCTCTTGCACAATTCAAGGGATGGAATTGGGTTTCTAAATTTTTGTAGAAATAAAGACGAGCCCCTTGCTCTCTCCTTCTCTGATTATGAGTAGACAGCAGCTTCAGGTGATACTTGAATGATGACACTAAAGTCTCAAAGGAGACAATTGGTGCTAGAAAAGCACTTGGAAAACAGATTGTTTCCATTTTTGCTCCCTTCATCCTGCAAGTGGCGGCTGTTTTATGCAAGAAGCAGTTGTGGGAAGGTTGTTGAGGGTGGTTTGAAGGAAACAGCCTGTGTTTAGACTGGAGTAGTTGCTTGGAACCCACAAAAGTGAGCATTTCTCCTTTCACTGGCATGTGAGTGTCACCACAGGGATTGCTAAATTTCACCCAGATGCTAGTGTGTGTGTGTTTTAGGTGTCTTTGTGGGTGATTGCTTGGCAGTCGGCATTGTGCCCTAGACAGTAAAATAGAAAAAGTTCTTGCTGCTAAAATATAGACATTCAAAGAGCAACATATAGTTCTTTAAGCTTTTAGAATGGGAGCAAACAAAAGATTTGGAAACATGAATCTTCATGAAAAACAAGTCCAAATGATTGCAAACATGCTTGAACACATCTTCCTTCTGGAGTATGTTTTGATTTTTTCCTAAGAGTGATTCACTGAGATGTTTAGTGAATGCAGATGTGACCAAAACAACATTACCAAGCTGCGTAATGGACTATCCTTTTCACCAACTGTTGGCTGGCTCAGAGGTAGTGAGTGGACTTACGTGACGTTGCTACTGAAGTGGTTTGTTAAGAATGGAATTTTGTAAAGTAATTAGGTTTAAGGGTATTATTCTTGAGAAAAATATCATCAGAAGGTAGTAAAGATGCATCTAAAATATATGTAGCAACAGATTGCCCTAACATTAAAATGTTTATGCATAATATAGATGTTGAGTTTTTAAGAATGGCAGAAAAGGGCTATTTTGGATTTTGTTAAGAATTTTCAAGAATCCTAATTGCCCATCTGAAAATTGTGTACTAATAATAGTCATAAAAAGCACAACCTTAAACCCAGCAAAGAACAAACTCAAATTCCAAATTGTAAACTTAGTGAGTGGTCCTGGTGTTTTATATTGAAAGCCATATAATTATTAATTCTAGAATAATCAGTTATCATGTCAGGTCACTGAGTACACTTGGCCCTGAAAGATGGAGCTCCACCAATTTTCATTTGTGATTATATGGGCAGATTTAGGAATGTTGGGGATGGCAATAAGACTATGGTAAAGATATTATGGTACACAAATTGTTTCTGTAGATTCTCCAAAATCTCAAGGGAAGACAGTCATGTTTGCCAGTAATAAGCCAAGTTTGTACAGAAAGCAAATTAAATATGGGGGACATAGTCCCAAAAGATTCATCATTGCTTGACAGGGTTGCAATGTTAAAAGGAATGCTCAGTTCAGCCCAAGATTGTTTAGTAGCCATTTACTATGCAGTAGATTTAACATTTTGTTGTCTCTTCTAACTATCTTATTTTTCTGAAATAAAAAATATCCTGGTGACACAACTAAAAGGAAATGACAATTAATAGGGTTGATATTAGAGGTTTTAAAAGATTGGAAAAGGAAGTAGAGAAAAAAAGAGAACAAAAACAAAATCAGAAGGCATACTCGGCATGGTGGGTAAGAGATTAGGGCAGATACTGAGAAGGGGGAAAAAAGAACAAGAAACAGAAGGAAGATATAGTTTGCAGTGAGTTGCGTGTTTCATTGGAATGTACTAGCTCTGCACATAACCCACAGTGAGGAAGCAATGTGGAGTTGTAAGCCATGCCAAAATTTGTATTTCTGAATGCCATCTGGCTACCTCAGGTGGGTCAGAACTTGAGCTTTGATAGTCACCTAAACTGGTTGGAGGACTGTGGTAGTTATGTTTGTGTGTCAAATTGGCTGGGCCTGGTTGAGTGGCTGGGCAGCTGGTGGTAGTTATTCCCCATGATGAGAATGGCAATCAATTCCACGGTGGGATCTACCACAAGCAACTGAGTAGCTGCCTTTGGGATGTGGTCTGCTTCCTGTATTTAAGGAGAAGCCTTGGGAATGGTCTCTAGCCTATGACATGCTTGGACCCTGCATGTAACCCTGTCATTGCTCAGCAGCCTGCTATGCTCTGCCTACCTTGGGACTTACAATGGACTTAAGTTAATGGCCTGCCATGTGGTTTCATAACATCAGGACTGTGCCTTTTTACTTGTCAACCGTGGGGATTCTCAGCCTCAGCAGCCAGCAGCTGTCTGAGTGAAGAATGCCTCTAGCTCCAGTGGGCCAGAAGCAAGAGGCAGAGCTGGACCCCAAGGTTGAGGGGCTTTCACCCATCCCCCAGAGCCTGGCACTTTGAACTTGGACTAAAAGCCTCCAAATTTTAAGAATAAACTCCTGTTTGTTAAGGCCATCTTATTTGTGGTATATTCTTGTCAAAGCGGCACTAGGTAACCAGAACAGGGACATTGTAGATAAGACAGGGAATTAGCAGCTGAAACAATGGCAAAATTCCTTTTCCTTGGTGGTGAGAGGTGAAAAGATACTATTCATAAATACCATACTATTTATAAGCAACAAAAATGACGGCTTTATAGTGGTATAAACAATTAAAGCCCTTGACTACTAACAAAAATATTAGATGCTTGAGTCTACCCAGAGGCACCTCAAAAGAAAGGCCTGTCTTTCTAGAAAATTTAAAATGAAACATGCAGCTCACATTATTTTTCTATTGGACAATACAGTGATAGACGTACATTGTTGTTAGCTGGTGTTGTGTCACCCCAACACATGGTGAGCCCATGTACAACAGAATAAAATGCTACCCAGTCCCATACCATCCCTATGATCAACTGTGAATCATACCATTATGTTGCATAGAGTTCTCATTGTCTGATTTTTGGAAGTAGATCACCAGGCTTTTCTCCCTAGTCCATCTTCGTCGGATTGTTGTTGTTGTTTGGTGCTGTCGATCCTATGCACAGCAGAATGAAACACCTCCTGGTCCTGTGCCAGCTCCGTGATCCCTGCTATACTTGAGCCCATTGCCGCAGCCACTGTGTCAGTCCATCTCGTTGAGGGCCTTCCCCTCCCTTGTCAACCCTCCTTCTTACCAAGCATGACATCTTTCTCCTGGGAATGGTCCCTTCTGATAACTTGACCAAAGTAGGTGAGAAGTCTGGCCATTCTCACTTCTGAGGAGCATCCCAGTCGCACTTCCTCCAGGACAGATTTGTTAGTTCTTTTAGCACTCCAGGGTACCTTCAGCATTCTTCGCCAGCATCACAACTCAAAAGTATCAATTCTTCTTTGGTCTTCTTTACTCCTTGTCCAGCTCTCACATGCATACGAGGCAATTGAAAATATCATGTCTTAGTCTGAAATCTCGGCTAAAACCTGTTCAACATAATAGCAACATGCAAGCCTCCACTGACAGATGGTGGTGGCTACCCATGAGATGGGGGAAAAAAAAGAAAGAAAGGCCTGTTGATCAAATTGTGAAAAATTAGCCATTGGAAACTCTATGGAGCACAGTCCTACTGACACACATGGGTTTGCCATGAGTCAAATGGACTTGGCAACAACTGGTCTGGTCAATTTTGCACATTTCTTTTAAATTCACTGACTCACAACAGCATCATGTGGTAAGTAGGGTGGCAATGCTCATCTCCAATTTACAGAAGAAAAACAAATACAAAATGCAACACAAACTTTAAGTAAGTTGTCAATAATTCTATAGGAACATAGAAGCAGAGCTGAGGCTAGAACTTAGGTTTCCTGATTCCCATAACTTTGCTCTTTCATTTACTTCTCTGACCACTCCTAATTAACAAGCTATACTAAACCCCCCAAAAACAAACCCTCAGCCATCAAGTTGATTCTGACTCATAATGAGACTAGAGGACAGAGTTGAACTGCCCCATATGCTATAAATCATTACAAAAGCAGACTGCCGTATCTTTCTCCCTCACAAGCCACTTAAACTACAAAATACATTACTTGGAACTGCTTTGCAATTAAATCATATTATTCATTGTTTCAGCCCTGCACATTCTCTTTCTAGCTCTCTTTGGTCTCTGGCCTGACTTTATAGTTCCCCTTTGTTCTCTACCAGAAATAGTCATGTTATTTCATTTTCATATAAGTAAAAGATTAGGAAATTCTTACTTGAAATTGGAATCAGAGGCATATGCACGAGTACCAGCTCTATGGTTTTGTGCCAATAATTCTGCTTAAGTCATCAAATTCTCTGGATCTCATTTTCCTGACTTTAAAAATAAGAGATTCAGTTCTGGTGTTTCTGCTAGCTTTTCTCTTTTTTTTCTCTAAAGCTAATGCACACACAATTTCTATTCAATTATCCTTTAACACTTTATAATATTACTATACATTACATATATAACATATTTAAGGAGTTCTGTTGTGCAATGCCTAAGGCATTTGACTGCTAATCAGAAGGTTAGTGGTTCAAACCCACCAGCTGCTCTGAGGAAGGATGATGGGGCAATCTACTTCTGTGAAGATTTACCATGTTGGAAACTCAGTGGGGGCTGCTATGAGTTGGAATCAACTTGATGGCAGTGGGTTTGGTTTGGTTTGGTATAACATATTTATCAGTTATTAATTGTTATTTATCAGTTATTAATTGACTCAGAGCATCCCTATGTACAACAGAATGAAATTCTGCCTGGTCCTGCACCATCCTCGCAATCCATGCTGCTCTTGAGGTCATTGTTGCAGCCAGTGTCAATCCATCTTATTGAGGGTCTTCCCCTATATCACTGACCTACCTTACCAAGCGTGCTATCCTTCTCCAGGGAATGGTCCCTTCTTACAACATGACAAAAGTAGGTGAGACAAAGTCTGGCCATTCTTGCTTCTAAGGAACATTCTTAGAAGAATGCTTCCAGAGAGATGTGTTCGTTCTCCTGGCAGTCCATGGTATTTTTAGTATTTTTTGCTAACACCACAAATCAAAGGCATCAACTCTTCTTTAGTCTTCTTTATTCATCATCCAGCTTTCACATGCATATGAGGCAAGTGAAAACAGTATGGCTTGGGTTAGGTGCACCTTAGTCGTCAAAGTGATATCTTTGTTTCTTAACACTTTAAAGGTATCTTTGCAGCAGATTTGCCGAGTGCAATAATACATCTGATTTCTTCACTGCTGCTTCCATAGGTGTTGATTGTGGATCCAAGTAAAATGATATCCCTGACAATAGCAATCTTTTCTCTGTTTTATTGTGATGTTGTTAATGGTCTAATTGTGAGGATTTTTTATTTCTTTATGATGATGTGTAATTCAACTGTAGTCTTTGATCTTCATCAAAATGCTTCAAGTCTTCTTCACTTTCAGCAAACAAGGCTGTTTTATCTGTATATCACAGGTTGTTAATGAATCTTCCTCCAATCCTGATGCAGTGTTTATATAGTCTAGCTTCTCAGATTATGTATTATTTACTATCTCTTAATTTCATTTATTTTTCCACCCAACTTTCTAAGCAATGTGTTTATTGGTGACACTGCAATTTGTTAGAAACACCTGCTATCCAAAGTGGTTTGTGGACAAACAACATGAGCATTTACCTGAGAGCTTGTTAGAAGTACAGAATATCCTGATTCCCCAGATCTACTGAATCAGTATCTCCATGTTTAATAAGACTCCTGCTGATCTGTATGCACTTTTAAATTTGAGAACAGTGCCATAGATTGTAAGGTTCTAGAAAGAAGGACAAACAAAGCTTGGTGAATCTGTCTACATGTACAGCACATAGCATATGGTGATTTAAACAATGCTGGTGGTAGTTTTTTTTTTTTTTTTTTTTGGTGCTGCAGTGATTGTGTGCTCAGCTGCCAACCAAAAGGATTGTGGCTTCAATCCATGGGAGAAGACATGACAGTCTGCTGTCTGTTTCCATGAAGATTATGGCCTTGGAAACTCTTAGGGGCAATTCTATGTGCCTTATATGGTCCCTAGGAGTCAGAATCAAATCACTGGCAATGAGTTTGCTTCAGGAGTCCTATTGGTGCAAATGGTTAAGCACTCAGTTACTAATGGGTTTTTTCAGAGGTTCCTATACACCAGCCACTCTGCAGGAGAAAAGACTTGTTGAAATGCTCCAGTAAAGAAACCTTAAGAGGCAGTTCTACTCTGTCTTATAGAGTTGCTATGAGTCAGAATTGACTGAATGGCCTCCAACAAAAACAACGTATAGTAATTTGGAAATCTATTTGAAGACAAGTATAATTTCTATTTTGTTAAGATTTTTCAGATGTTAATAGCAGTAATGAAGGGGTTAGTTTTGTTTGTTTTGTTTTTCAGTGGAGGTTTTTAGAAAGTAAGGAAAAAAATACATGAATTTAGATTGAGGATTAAAATCAGGACAGAATTCTTCTCTTGTCTTAATTGTCTCGCTTAATGAGAAATTACTGCCTTGAGTAATGAGAAACTATCTTCTGGAATCCAGATCCATTAAACAACTTGCTAAGGTCACACAGTTAGTAGGTGGTTCAGGAGTTGATTTGATTCCAAAAGCTAGTCACCTTCTGTTTTACCTGGCAAGTGACATACAGAGAAAGGCAGTATCAGGAGCCTGTCCAGGGAAAGCACTCCTTACTGGTAAGGAAATGTGGAGTCAACTTTTAATTATTCAGTAGTGGGTTATCTTGTCTTTAAAATATTACCAGTCATGTTAATATTTACTTTTCCAAGTTAGATATCCTCCTAGTGGGAGAATATTTGGAGTATGCTAATCACTTTTCAAAGGCTGTAGATCAGAGGATAAATATTGGAGTAAAATTAACAATTTTGACATTAAGCATCCTCAAAAATTGTAGAACATTTTCAGAACCTCATTAAAATATGAACAAAAAAAATTCATTGTTAGTTATTAATGAATCACTACTAAGTAATTAGCTTCTTTGGGACTTAGTTTCCTCATCAGTAAAACTAGCTGAAACTTTTATGATTAAACACCTTTAAAAAATGATGTGAAATTGGATTACTATTTTTAAGAGTACTCTATAAGGTAACATTGCAGAAATGTATCTGGTAATTAATGCTCATGGTAACAATATTTGACTGGAATCTTATTTTCATGGTAGCATAGTGCCTAACTCAATGAGCTCTGGTAGCATAGTGCCTAAGGCACTTGACTGCTAACCAGGAGGCTGGCGGTTCAAACCCACCAGCCACTCCTCGGAAGGAAGGTTGGGCATTCCTACTTCCGTAGTGATAACTGCCTCGGAAACCCAAGGAGGGGTCACTATGAGTCGGGCCAACTCGATGGCACGTAACAACAACAACAGCAGCAATATTTTACATATTTATTTCCATCCTGTTTACAGAAGATGATTCAAGGCAGTTTATTCTAATATTTTTTTAAGAGAAACCCTAAACTTGTCCATTTATGTCTGTTAAATATCATGTTACAATTAGTTCTTTTTTCCTCAAACCTTTTTATTTTGAAAAATTTAAAATGTAGTGAAAAGTTGCAAGAATACTACAATGAAGGACCGTATTCCCTTTACCAATATGAGTATCTGTCTCATCTGCTTTGTTGCTCTTTCTTTTGTCTCTTTTTGTCCTGAACTCATTGTGAATTAGAGAGGGTCATCAAGCCACTTCACCCTTAAATAATTTAGCACGTCTGTCCTATGACCTAGGACATTCTTTGGCATAGCCACAAAAAATTATGAAACTCAAAAATTTAACACGACATGACACTATTTTCGAGTATATAATCCTTATTCACATTTCTCCAAGTGTTTAAATAAAGGATTTTATAGCTTATAGTTTATTTCTCAATCTTGGATTCAATCAAAGGTTAACATTGTATTGAGTTGTCATGTTAAACATTGTTTCCAATAAATCTTACTAATCTTCCCAAAAGAATGAATTTTGGTATTTTCCCAAAAAGAATAAGTGCATTTGTAGAGAATCACTCATATTTGATTGTACACCCACAATAGATAGTTTCATAATATTGGGGTAAAATCCAACTTAGCTGAATTTTTTTTTTTTTTTTTTTTACATATCAGCAGGCACACATTTTCCTACTGAAATGAGTACATTTCGACAATTTTTGTGTGTATATGCTAAACTTGGCTCAGCATAGAAACTTGAAACTTGGCAAGACAGTAAGAAAATAAGGCCAGAGTTAGAATAAAACTCTTCAAGATTTAAATGACATGAAAGATTAGAATTATGAGTTTGGAAAGTGGAATAGAACATTATCTGCTTTCAAGGTCATCCTTATCAGTCAACTGCTCTGATTGACTGGCCCAAAGTCAAGGGGAAGTCAAAGACTTAATGTAACATGCAAGTCAATTCAATGTTTATGATTAAAACAAATCAAACCATTCCAAGGAAAAGAATTCCATGGTGATTTTAATTTGTCCACAGTTTGCATATATGTTCCGGTTTTCATAGACATATGTGAACTTGGCTATTCCCTTGGGTTTCCTCCTATGGCTCTCTCTGGTTGCCCTTGGGAGTGTTATTCTTTATGACCCTCCATATGCACTGTATTTCCTTTGAATTTATAAAAAAAATATGAAAACAGTGAGCACACTTCAGTGAATAAAGGATAAGGCCAAATTCTCCCTTTCTGGGCTGTCCAGGATGAATTTCTTGATACAAAATATTTCCCATACACTGTAGCTGGCCTGTCCAATGGATTTAGTCACAATGACTCTGAGGAAACAATTCAAGTCTGTGTTGCTAATTTACACAACACTTTATCAAATGCAAAAATAAATATTACTTTAGACCAGCCTCATTTGGAACACCAAAGTTTAACTTTTCCAAGTTTACTCATAAGTAAACACAGTTTGGATTTGCATTTAACATTCACATGTGTAGATAATCTGTATGCCCTAAATTCAGGGAGACATGTGGTAAACATGTTTTAAATGCAGTGAATTCAACATGAGCATGATGGAGTCTGTATTTTTAAGGATCTATGCCTGAGAGTCACTCTGAGTTTGGTAATTTCCCTGATCAGATGATACTACAGAATTTTCTAAACAAACAAACAAAAAATCTTTATGAACATTATTTGATCATTATGTAACACATGAGGCAGAATCTTACCAGGTATATGTTTATAAATAACTGGCAAAGTGATAAAAATGTAAATATCATATATTCCATAAATATTTCCAAGATAAAATTGATTGCCTTTGGAGTCATAGTTATATTTAGAATCCTCCCCTGTTAGACATATTGCTGAAGGCATCTCTCTCATGGAGTTCACAAATACTTCAAAAGTAAAATAGAAATGAATAAATAAAGTGTTTTGCAACATCAATCTGTTTTTATCAAGCCTCAAAAATCAAGCAAAGTATATTATTTACACATGAGAAGTTCTATTCTGAGTCTGCATACATCTGGCATAGCTCATATTTTTCCTTAATTTAAATGAATACGTGTTATAATGAGTGCCTTCCATTTAATTGCTCTATATCAGTAAGCTTCTTCCCCAAATTTAGGAACATTTTTAGCAAGAAAGAGATTCTCATTAAGGCATCCTTTCCTAGTGGCACCACTAGGCGAGTGTAGGCATTGTGGACTGCACTTGGTAACGCTATCAGAAGCTGTAACATCATAATGACTGTGTAGAAAATTTTTGTGCAGTATTTCAGCAGAAATGTATTATTTTTTATTTTTATTTTTAAAATCCCTGTAGTTTGTTATAATGGCAAAAATATTTTCCATATGCCCAGCTTACATGTATCACTATACCTACTAGGCTAAAACTCTATACGAATTTACTTTTTGAGCCTTCTAATGCACTCTGGCCAGAGCTGTCATTATTACCTAATTACAACAATTCTTTGAATCATGTGGTTTCATCTGCACAAACTATTGTAATTTAAAGGTTTAATTTTAATTTTGCTGGTTGTTTATGCCACTACTATTGCCATTACTTTCCATGACATATAATAATTAAGATTTACAAGTAACATTAGTACAAAAAACATTACTAAGGATTTTGTATACTCTGGAAGAGGAGGAGGTCCATGGAAAAGGTAACACCATGAGCCACTGCACTGGGTGACATCAGCTCTAGCATGCCACTGTCCTTCCCTGGCCCATTGCTTATCTTTGCCCTTTCTTTATCCTCTCTTTCAAATGAACAATGACTTGAAGCAGAAAAAGACATGATGTTACCAAAACACTGCAGCTAAATATATGCTTATTGGTGGGCAATGAAGAGGGCAGGCTGAAAGTCAGTTGGAAATAGTGATTAAGACCATCATTGCAGCACAGATACTTGAATTGAAGCCTGTCCCTTCCTCTTATTACTTGTTCACTATTTATTTATTCAAGGAGCTCTGGTGGCATAGTGTCTAAGGCATTTGACTGCTAACCAGAAGGTTGATGGTTCAAACCCACCAGCCACTCCTCAGAAGGAAGACTGGGCAGTCTACTTCTGTGAAGATTTACTGCCGCAGAAACCCACAGGAGGTCCCTATGAGTTGGAATAGACTCGATGGCAGTGGGTTTGTTTATTTATTTTTTTGTATTTATCCTTTCAGGAGACATTCATTAACTATCTACTACAAATCAGTATTGTACTAGGTTCTGCCAATGCAATGTTGGGTAAAAAGAAGTTATATGAAGTTTTTTCTCAGGGAGGAATCTGTCTTGTTAATTATTTATCTATCAAATATATATATATACACACACACACACACACACACACACACATATATATACATATATATACACATTACCTGAATATATATAAGAATATATATAATGCATATACATTAAACTTCACTGCCATTGAGTCAATTCAGACTCATAGTGTCCCCCACAGGATTTGCAAGACTGTAAATCTTTATGGCAGACTGTCTCATCTTTCTCCTGCAGAGCTGCTAGTGGGTTCAAACCGCTGACCTTTTGGTTAGCAGTCAAATGTCTTAACCATATATTACCTGAATATATATATGAATCAAATTAATGAATGTTACCTACAAATTCAGGTAAGTGCTGTGTGAAGGAAAGACATATGATTGAGTGAGTTACATAGCTAGTGTTTGTTTTGTTTTCCTCATGTCTGTTCAGCTTGAGTGTCTATTACCCATTTGTAAATCAAAGGTTTGCACCTTTGTTACCTTTAACTCTTAAGCCCCTCCCAGTGTCTTCCACTGCCTTGATTATTTTGTGCTGAACTCCCTTTATTGTATGCTGCCTTTCTTTCACCCTTGTTACTGTGTTTACCCTCTAGTTAGTGAATTACTCTCTCTTTCCCTCCCACCCCTGGTAGACTTCAAAGAGTGATTCTTTCTGTGTATAAACTTTTTTTTTTTTTTTAACTTTTTACAGTAGTGGTTTCATACAGTGTTTGTCCTTTTGTGATTGACTAATTTCACTCAGCATAATGTCCTCTGTTGTTGTGTTTGCCATCAGTCAGATCTGACTCACAGCGACCCCTCCTTGGGTTTCTGAGGCAATTATCACTATGGAAGTAGATTGCCCAACCTTCCTTCAAAGGAGTGGCTGGTGGGTTTGAACCACCAGCCTTCTGGTTAGCAGTCAAATGCCTTAGGCACTGCACCACCAGAGCTCCCATAATGTCCTCTAGGTTGATCCATGTTACGAAGTATTTTGCAGATTTCCTCATTATTCTTTAGAGTTGCACATTATGTGTATGCACCGTAGTTTGTTTATCCATGCATTTGTTGATGGGCACTTGTTGTTTCCATCTTTTTCTATTGTAAGTAATGCTGTGATGAACATATGTATGCGTATATCTGTCTATTCATGTCACAGCTTTTATTTCTCTATGATATCTACCTAATAGTGGGATTACTAGATCATATGGTATTTCTATTTCCAACTTCTTAAAAGAGTGCCATATCACTGTCCACAGTGGTTGTGCTATTCTACAGTCCTACCAGCTGTGTATGAGGGTTTCAGCCTCTCCACACACTCACCAGCATAGGTTGTTTTTTGAACTTTGCTATTATTATTAGGGTAAGATGATATCTAGCTGTTGTTTTGATTTACCTCTCTAATGGCTAATGATGGTGACTATTGCTTCATGTGTTTTTTAGCTGCCTGAATGTCTTCTTTGGTGAATTATCTGCTCATGTCCTCTGCCTATTTTTTAAATTGGATTGTTTGTCTTTTTGTTGTTGAGGTATTGAAGTTCCATATAAACTTTAGAGATTAGTTCCTTGTCTGGGAAGTCATTGCCAATTTTTTTCCCAGCCTGTAGGTTCTCTAAGGAGCTCTGGTGGTGCAATGGTTAAAGAAATTGGTGCTAACCAAGAGCTCTGTGGTTTGAACCCACTAGTAGCTCTGTGGGAGAAAGATGAGGCAGTCTGCTTCTGTCAAGATTTACAGCCTTGGAAACCCAATGGGGCAGTTCTACTCGGTCCTATAGGATTGTTATGAGTCAGAATTGGCTTGCAACTTTTTTTTTTTTTTTTTAGTAGGTTCTCTATTTACTCTCTTGACAGAGTTTTTTGATGCAAATAAATATTTAATTTTTATGAGGTCCCAGTTGTCTAGTTTGTCTTCCACTGTTTGTGTGTTTTCAATTACATCTTACAGTGTATTTATGCCATGCATCACAGCCCCTAAGTTTGACTTGATGGCAGTGAGTTAGTATGCCTCTCACTATATACATATTTTTATGATCTTTATAGTTTTAGGTTTCACAATTAGGTCTTTGATCCATCTTAGGTTAATTTTTGTATATGGTGTGAGATGTAGATCCTGTTTCATTTTTCTGCAAATGGATATCTAGTTTTGCCTGCACCATTGTTAAAGAGACTATCTTTTTGTCATTTAATGGTTTGGCCCTTTGTCAAAAATCAAATGTCCATAGGTGGTTGAATTTCTTCTGGGTTCTCAATTCTGTTCTGTGGGTCTATGTTCCTGTCATTGTACCAGTACCAGACTGTTTTGATTACCGTGGCTGTATAGTAGGTTTGACATCAGGAAGTGTGATGCCTCCTACTTTGTTTTTCTTTTTTAGTAGTGCTTTGCATTTCTGGACTCCCTTTCCTTTCCATATAAATTTGGTGATTAGTTTTTCCATCTTTTTAAAGACTGATGATGGAATTTTGATTGGGATTTCATTATATCTGTGGATTGCTTTGGGTAGTATTGCCATTTTTATAATATTCAGTTTTCCTGTTCATGAGCATGGTGTATTCTTCCATTTATGTAGTCCTCTTTTGGTTTCTGGTATTAGTGTTTCTCAGTTTTCTTTATATAGGCCTTTTGTATGTCTGGTTAAAATTTATTCCTAAGTACTTCATCTTTTTCTGGAGCTCTGGTGGTATAGTGATTAAGGCATTTGACTGCCAACCAGAAGGCTGGACATTTAAACCCACCAGTCACTCTGTGGAGGGAAGACAGGGTAATCTGCTTCTGTAAAGGTTTATCACTTTGGAAATCCAACGGGGATTGCTATGAGTTGGAATTGACTCAATGGCAGTGGGTTTGGTTTGGACTTTTGGTCTTCTATATGATAAAATTATTTTTAATATTATTCATCTAATAATTGATTTTTATTAACTCTTTAATATGTGTAAACTAAGATTTGCACTTTCCCAACAAAAGTATTAATTACACTTTGTATTGGTCCTCTATTAAATTTTAAACATAAATTAAACTTCCAAGTGATTACACAGGATGATAGAAGTGAAGAAATTTAAATTGTTTCTTTTATTTACCATCATTGTACTCTCTTTGTTTATTTAAAGTTTACCATGTGAACTCAGAAATTGGGGTACTACAATAGGGATTGAAACAGACCTATCTAACATGAACACTAACAAAGGTGAACATTTATTGATTTATTATTTTAATACGTGTGTGTAGCTGAGTCCATGTCAAGGACTGACAATATAACTGGGAATTCTTCAAATTAACACAGACTATAATGCTTATTAGAAGATAATTCTTAGAAACACTGTTTCAAAGTGTACATAAATAGTATTACAACTCCTCATAATCATAGAAATTGTTTAGAACTGAGAACAACAAAAGATTTTATTTTTAAGAAAGACATTGTTTTGAATTGCTGATGCAAGATATTAATAAAAAGTAGGTAGACATTTAGTGGATTTTATTATTGTCTTAATATTCTCTACAGACAATGGACCCTTATATTATTTGCCTCCTGGCTGACTACCCACTGTCCTCTCCTAGTATACCATAGATAAAATAAAAGCATGTAACAAAGGGATGAATCACAAAGCTTGTGCCAGTGCTCTGTCTGAAAACATACATTTAAGCAGCTGTAAGAAATCCAGTGGCCAGTGCTAAGAAAGCAAGGGGGAGAGTATAATGAAAGCAGGTTAGAGAAATAGGTGCATGCAACTATGCAGAGCCTCATCCATCATATTCAGAATATTAAATTCTATCTTAAAAACAATGGAAAGACTTTGATGGCTTTTATGCTTGTGAGAATTATGTGGCTAGTGAGGAAGGATCATAATCAAATTGGTATTTTGTAGGGTTCCCTCCAACCACAGAAAACAGACTGGATGGAAACCAGGGTCAAAGATGCTACAACCTTCTTATAAGTAAAGGATAGACTCTGATGATAAGAATGGAATTGAAGAGAGATGGATCGTGGTAGCAGGTATTTGGCAAGTAAGATGAACAGGGCTGGGTGACGTACTGGACAAGGGGGTCAGGGAGACGGAGGTAGTTAGGAAGATTCCTGTGTTTCTGGTTTGGATAATTTGATGGCTGATAGTTGCACTCCTTGAACTAGGGAACATTAGAAGAGCAGTAGGTTTTAGTTGTGGGTTTGGACTTGCTGAAAATGAGGTGACTTAAGAGTCTCTGGTGTCATGAATGGTTAACACACTCATCTGCCAATGGAGAGGTTGGAGGTTTTAATCCACCAAATAACCCCTGAGAAGAAAGGCCTGGTGATCTGCTTCCAATTAATCAGCCATTCAAAAGCCTATGGAGCACAGTTCTGTTCTGACACACAGAGGGCTGCCATAAGTTTTGTTAACTTGACAAAAATTGGTTCAGTTTACTTTAGAGACATCTAAGTGGATCGATCTATCAATGGATCTACAGTCTGGGACTCAGAAGACAAGTTTAATTTGGAGAGAATAATGTATGAGTCAAGAACATAATATGGGTTAGGTGGAAGAGTAAATGAGCAATGACAAACTGGAGGCAGTGTGTGTAGAGAAGTCTTTTAGAAATATTTGACTATGAAAAGGAACAGTAAAATAGGGTTTTAGTTCACAAGAATTTCAGTGGTATAGTTGTGAAATTATCCTTCTTTACTAAAACCAGTGAAATTGACCATGTAATATGATCAGAAAGTAGTAAAATGCCTCACACAGTGTTCAGTAAATATGTGGTGAGTGAATATATCCTCAAATGCTCGACATCATTCCCTTTGAAAAACCATTTACAACTCATGGATCTACTTTTTTATTTTATTTTATTATTATTATTTTTAATTGGAAAGTATGGACTCTAACATACAACCTATTAAATGCAATGAATTATAATAAATATTTACATATATTAAAGCATGTACCACATGCTTAAACCTTTCTTGTAAAACTTCCTGTGGTATCACATATCCAAGGCAAACTGAATATATAAACCACAGGGTTCAGGCGAATTCTACATCTAATAATAGTGTTCTCTTTATGAGGCCCCATGGGATAAATATCTCTCTTTTCTCTGCATCAGAAATAGACTATTTTTATTGTATAGGTACTGGAAATCACATAACCAGTTGTGTTTTACCCTTTGCATTGAGGCAAGGAAGTTCAGGGCTAAGTTTGTGGTTAACTTGTAACAACCAGAAATAGGAACCTCACTCAAAGCATGATTTTATCTACATATGTACAGTTTTTTTTTTCCCCCTCTTATCTTTATTTTTTGATCACTCTGATTTCTTTAGTCAGTTTTGGAAAAAAAAATCTTATACTGTACATTTTTGCAGTATCTCCTACTTTTTTTTATATGGCAGGGAACGAATAATAAACAAGTAATCCAAAACAATTTACACAATTAGGAAGACTATACCTGTAGTTGGAGCTTTGGTAGCGTAGTGCCTAAAGCACTTGATTGCTACCCAGAAGGCTAGCAGTGCAAACACCAGCCACTCCTCGGAAGGAAGGTTGGGCAATCTACTTCCATAATGATACTGCCTCGGAAACCCAAGGAAGGGTCGCTATGAGTCGGGTCCGACTCGAAGGCACATAACAACAACAACATACCTCTAAGTGTAATGCACTGCTTTATTCAAGAACATAGAGTTGGTTTCATTTCACTTCTACAAATGAAACACTTGGCAAAATGGCACATTTTAGACCTCAAGAGATCATTGTTAAAGATGACTGAATGACAGAAATGTATATGCAGGTTTATTTTAAAGGTTGTTTGTGTGTGTATGTATGTGTCCACCTTCCATACCACATGTGTGTAATTTTTAAATAAAGTTCTCTTTTGAGGATGGGAGGTGTAGTATATTTAAAAATGAGCATGTGGCATTATTGGTATCTTGAGGCCTCAGAATCAACAGTGCCCCAACAAGATTTCAATTAGGGGAACATCTGTTGGGAATACAGGGGAATCTCTATCCAAAGTCAGTTGCTAATCACATTCACCTGCCCAAGCAGCCAGACAGCCCCATGTACTGGGAAAGGTTAGTTATTTCCTCCATGCTCAATCACACTGCATTAAGTGGCCACCTGGGTAATGTGTTACTGCACACCTGCTGACCTACCTACCCTAACAAAACAAATTGAAATCAAACTCTTAAAATAGACAGAAAGCAGATCCTCCCAGTACCCAGAAAGGGAGACAGAGTAAGCAAAGAAGAAGAAAAGACTGGGACTGGAAGTACAAAAGGAATTGTCAGGAAATCAGCATTAACTTTGGGGCTTGTTGTTAACACGGTATTGTTGTTGTTGTTGTTATGTGCTGTCGAGTCAAACCCGACTCATAGTGACCCCTCCTTGGGTTTCCGAGGCAGTATCACTACAGAAGTAGGATTGCCCAACCTTCCTTCCGAGGAGTGGCTTGTGGGTTTGAACCGCCAGCCGTCTGGTTAGCAGGCAAGTGTCTTAGCCACTACGCTACCAGAGCTCCTTAACACGGTATACTGTTCTCTAAACAGCAGAATTAAGGGATTTTATCCTTGGGGGGAAAAAAAAAAAAAAAAATTCAGCCTTTCACTTTCAGAACAATAGCATTCAAACTGATTCAAACCAAACAGTAACCTGATCTGTGGCGGGTGAGATTGAACAGGATTGAATATATCTTATTATTGGTGATGGCATTTAGTCTATGTTGGAAAATACACTGAGCCCTTCTCTGATTGTATAAAAGATACTTTTCTTAAAACATATAACTTTGCTTAATTAGATGGCAACTGTTAGGCCAGAAAATTGTACAGTTATTATGTTTTAAAAGTATCAAGAGAAGGCTGGTTTATGATATTGTGGGCAAAAGTTTCTCTAACTTGATAGATTGCATTACTCTGGTCACTTTCACTGTTAAGCCCTTGGCTATTATCCAAAAGGTGAGTGGTTTGAACCCACCCAGTCGCTCTGTGGGAGAAAGACCTAATGATCTGCTCCCATAAAGATTACAGCCTACAGAAGCCAATATGGGGCAATTCTGCTCCATCATTTTGGGCTGACATGAGTCAAAATTGACTTGACTTCACTCAATAATAAGTCAGATTTGTTCTTTTCTTTAAGTATCAAGGCTTGTCTACTCACAAACCTTAGAACACTCAATAAGTTTGTTCAAAAAACCAAACATGTTAGGGAATATAACTTTATTTCTGAAGATTTCTAAAAACATACATATTTGTGCAGATATTTTCTATCAGGTTAAAATTCTGTTTTCTATAATGCTAGGCACTCAAGAAAAGATGCAAGCCGTTATTTAAGCACTGTAGATAAAGAAGAAATTTCAGCCTGAATTATGAAATTTCTAAACTCTGTCAATAAAACTTTCTCTCACGATTATTCACCTCTTGAGATGGATTGACACAGTAGCCTCAACAATGGGCTTAAACAAGTAAAAAATCATGTAAATAGTAAAGGACTGGGCAATGTTTCATTCTGTTATGCATACAGTCACCATGAATCAGAGCTAAGTCAATGGCAACCAATAACAACAACTACAGTTTATTCTGCCTGTATAGACATGTTATTGGTGAATGCCATCAAGTCAATTCCAACTCAAACAACCTCCTGTGAAAGACTGTTGTTGTTGTTGTTATGTGCCATTGAATCGGATCCTACCCATAGTGACCCCTCCTTGGGTTTCCAAGGCAGTATCACTGCAGAAGTAGATTGCCCCATCTTCCTTCCGAGGAGTGGCTGGTGGGTTTGAACCACCAGCCTTCTGGTTAGCAGTCAAATGCCTTAGGCACTATGCTACTAGAGCTCCCATGTGACAGACTAGAACTGCCTATATAGACATAAACTTGTCATTTTCAACTTTTCATTGTAGAGTTGGCTTAATAAAAACTTAGGTATATTTATATTAGTAGTGTGTTACAATATAAGTATATATATTGAAATAATGTTGACAAGTCAATATTTTCTGTTAAATATTAAGAAGGCAATATATTTGAAATGAGGAAAAACATTGAAAGTATCAGACTTGGGTCATATTTTATAGTTGAACCAAAATGATTACTAACCAAACCTAATTCTTCTCTAAGCATGTAACTGTGCATTGAAATAAGAAAAAAGTGATAAAACATGCTCTAATCGAGCATATAATTCTCAACAATCTTCTCTGTTTTCTGAAAGAGATAATAAGTAAGTGGATCTACAAGGCATATATTAATCAATGTCAATTTTGACTAAATGGACGTTCTGATTGGCTGCTCAGGAATGACCAGATGCTAAAGGAAACTAGAGAACCCGTGCAAACAAAATGTTTTCCCCTCCATTGGAATAAGTACTAGTTAAAGGTACAAAGGATCTTTAAATGCAAAGAGAAGGGAGAGAAATCTAAAAAAAAACCCTAAACATGTAGATTTACCAGCGAATATATTGTTTCATTTGTAAGCATTAGTAACACTGGTACTATAAACCCTGTATGTATTACATGCTTCTGCTTAAAGATACTTCTAAATATTGGTCTTAGCTGGAGTTTGTAAATGTCAGTATCTATGTTGAACCCTAGAGCAGAAATATCAGCTAATGATATATCATTTTCACTGCTGTTTTAGTGTTTCTACTATAGCTTGTTGACAATGTTAATATATTTTAATACCAGCTACCTGAGTGTTAAATTTTAAGCTTCACTTACCAAACAAGTGCTAGTTTGAATGTAAAAATAAACATTGGATTCAGAAATATTTGACCTTCATATTCCAATGATGTCAGTCACTCTCTTTGTCCATCATTCCATTCCTTAGCTATATCTCTCACCTATAAAAGAATGGTGTCTTCTCTGCAGAGAAACAAGTTGGTTGAATGTACTTTTGGACCTTACTTTTCAGTAGCCACAGCAATAGACTTAAACATACTAATGCATGAAGGAGCTCTGGTAGCATAGTGCCTAAGGCACTTGACTGCTCACCAGAAGGCTGGCGGTTCAAACCCACCAGCCACTCCACAGAAGGAAGGTTAGGCAATCCTACTTCCGTAGTGATACTGCCTTGGAAACCCAAGGAGGGGTCGCTATGAGTCGGGGCTGACTCGATGGCAAACAACAACAACAACAATGCATGAAGCTGGCGCAGGAACTGGCAAGGTTTCTATCCATTATACATAAGGTTGCATGGGTTGGAGTCAACTTACCGGTATCTAACATCATCCTCACTGGACTTAGTTAATGGATACAGGTGAGACAATCCTTATGTATCTACCAGGAATTTGGGAAATGAACAGAGCATTCTAGTCTATCTCTGTGCTTGAACTGAGAAGACATTTGTGTCCTACTCTATAGAAAAAGGAAAGACTTGTGGAGATGGGTAAAAAAGATTGGTATGAGAAACCATGTGGTTCTAGAATAAGGAAGAGATAGAAGGAGAAAGAATCTGATTCAAGTAACCTCACAAGCCCTTCCATGGTCCCTTGTATGGCTTGGCTGTGCATCCTACACCTGCTGTCATCAGATACTCTTGGGTATTTTTAATACATCCCCCCCTTTTTTTTTGATTACCCTTAAGCTAATCAAGTGCCTATGTTACCTGTATCCAAATATCATCCTAAGACACTGAGATTTCTGAAATTAAAACCAAGTTATTTGATTGTTTTTTACTTTTTATTGACTGACTGGTTGTTATTGGCAATAGTCATAGCTCTGTGGATAAAAAATACTTCGTTGATATTTATTTAGTTTATGTTTATTATACATGTGAAGTTGTAGCTTCCCGGTTATAGTTTGGAAAAACTATCAGCAAAGCTGCCTCTTTTTGTTATGATAAAATAGACTTTAATCCTATTCACTGCATTGTATTCATGTTTCTGACTGAGTTCAGTATGTTCACTGAGCCAAAGCAGAAGACAATCAGAAGGAAGACTGAGGTGAATATTTCAGAGAATATTCAAACTGGAAGTTATTATTTTATGTCTTAACCATAAAAGTCTAAAAAAACCCTGCCACTAGAATCTCTGAGGTCATTATTGGCACATTGGAGAATAGTTGTACAATTGCAAATAGGAATAGAACTATTAAGGATAATAGAAATATAGGTACTTGGTTCTACTTTAGGCAGTGATTCTCTCTGGTAAAGCTTGAAATTAGAAATTTCCACAACATACATATACATAGACACACAGAGAAAACTATCCAATTATTGCTGAGTATTTCTGCCCATCAGACTCACCTGCTGGGGAACTATTTTAAAACTCTGATTCTGGGATTCTGAGCACATAGATGTGGGGCTAATGAATCTGTACTTTAAAAAATTTATCCCCCGGAGTTCTGATGCAGTAAGTCTAGCCTGTTCTTGGGAGCCACTATTTTATGAGGTGCTATTGCAGCTTTGGTAAAATCAAAGAGATAGTCCAATGTGAGTTGAAATGGATAAGACTGAGATACAGATCTAAAGCTAGACCAAGAAGATGAGGTATAAACAAATCAATAAAAGGGAAGTTGAGCAACTAGAAGACAGATTCAAACCCAGTCTCTCTTGACAATGAAGAGGAAATGTAGAAGGTTTTCATAGCCAATACAGTAAAATATGAGGAGGAGACATGATGGTATCTTGATGATACACTCTGCCCAGTTCCTCTACAACAAAGACCCCAAAAAACCAAGTGAAACAGATATAGATGATGACCCTGGAACTTGAAGCATCAAATGAAAGCATAAAGAATTGGATTTAAAAAGGATTGGAAAAGGAAACAGTGAAAATCTGATCATGAGAGAGATGGAGGGGGTTCTGACATAGGGTAGCTATTTTGAGACACAGAAAGTAACATATATGGTTGAGAAGAAGCCAAGGTCATGGAATTCCCATTAAGATAGAGATGCAATGTAAACAAATCCAGAGTGATGCAAGTGAGCAAAATATGAGCTACACCTAAGAGAGGAGAATCTAGGGATGCAGGCAAGAATGCCAGTGGCATGGGTGACCAGAGAGAAGGAAAGGAGCCAGAAAAACAGGATGGAACCACACAGTGGGCCCGGTCACTTGAGTTGAGGGCCCATGTAGGGTTAAAGGTCTATGATGTGGTGGATGGAGGTGGTGAATGCTGGACACCACCATCCCCCTGTTTGAGTCAGGGTAGGGACCAGATATTGGCTGCACTCACCCAGAAGTACATCGGGAACATACCCATGAATGGTCACCTGAGAAATGCATTCAACTGCTTCCCCATCTATATTTTCTTGATGACCAGAAGTGAGGTCCCCTGGCCCCCAGCAACCTGTTAGTGCCCCTCTCACTCAGACCACCTCCCCTAAATTGGCCACGCATTGCATCATGACCCCAGTGGACCAAGTCATATGCCTGCAGAAAGGAAAATAATACAATTTACAACTATCAAAAAGATAAAATACTTAGGAATATACTTAGCAAGAGATACAAAAGGCTTATATAAAGAAAACTACAAACCACTAGTACAAGAAACCAGAAGAGACCTACATAAATGGAAGAACATACCATGCTCATGGATAGTAGTTGATATAGTAAAACTTGTGAAAGCTGGAACATATGTAAAGCAGAAACCTGTCAGAAAAGGAAAACTCAAATATTTTCCAGTAATAGAGAACAATAGAAAAGTGTAGGAATGTACCTTGTCACTAAATTGTATACATGAAGCATGTTGATATGGAAAATGTATGTGTGTGTATGTATACTGCAATGGAATGAATTTTAAAAATGCCTTAGCAATCTTCAATCTTTTTGAAATAATCAAACATAGGTAAGTTCCCTAAATATTGTCCATTTTTTTCCAATTCAGTTCATAGTCACATGGTACCAACCAAGAAGTAATGCCAGTACATGTGGTCCTACCTGCCAGATGAGGGCAATACATGTCTAATTCTATTACCCAATACCAAAAAATCAAACACACTGCCACTGAATCAATTCCAACTCATAGCATCATAGCAACATAGAATTGCCCTGTAGAGTTTCCAAGGCTGTAAATCTTTACTGAAGTAGACTGTCACATCTTTTTCCTGTGGAGCTTTTGTTGGGTACGAAACACTGACCTTTTGATTAGTGGCCAAGTCGTTAACCACTCCACCATCTGGGTTCCTAATACCATTACTGAGCCCTTTTACACAAAGCAGGGAGTCATATGTGATTTTAAGTCCTGGGTTTTTAAAGAAGGCATTGTAAAATTTGGAAAATGCAGCCTATATTTGTATCTCCCAATTGTTTTAATTAAAAATAAATAAATTCCTTAAACTATTTTAAACCATTTCCATAGCTGAAAAGACTATACTGTTTATAAGTCATTATCATTTATAAAAAGAAGAGAGTCATTTTCTAAATCTGTAACAATAGAAATATCTTATTTTTATTATTATGTCTACTATTTATCATAATAAAGTAGGCCCAGGGGTCTAAAATACTATTAAATTCAGCAATTTCACATCACTCTTACGGATCTGAGAAAGGGAGTTCCTTAAATAAGTCTACAGTACTGAAAAAAAGCATCAACATTGGCAAACTACCTACAAAAAAAAAAAAAATCTTCCACTAATGCAAAAATGTTTTTGATTTCTTTCTTAACAAGTGATGTTTGACTCATGTGTTTATTGAATTTCTAGTAGTTGCTCAGCTCTCTGCCTGAAGCAAGGGAAGTTAGGAAAAAACCAAAAACCAAAATAATCTAGTCCCTAATGGGAAAAAAGAGGAACCATTTATTGAGTACAATGTGTCAAGTTCACTGTTAGATGCTTTCAGCACATTTTATCATTTTCTGGAATTTAGACTTTATTTGGGGAGGCAAATATACTCCTTTTAACAATCAGGGAATCAAAAGTAATACTTGAATTTCACAGACGTTGTCAGCTCCTTTCTTCTGTCTTAGCTTTTTGCCACCTCAGCTCCCTAGACAGACGGGTCCATTGAAAAGATGTCTATTCGTAAACTCACCAACTCCTCACTCCTACTTGCAGAATACATCTTGCCTGAAGATGGAAATTTTAAGTGATCTTTGCACAGCTCCATCTCAACAACCCACTGGCACCAATTTCTGGTCATTCAGTAGGGTTGGCATGAGGCAGCCATCCAGATGTGAACTACAATAGAACATATGTTTCATGAAATGTTTCTCTAATTTGCTTCCTTTGTAACATGACCATAATTAGCATTTTTTAAGATTTCAAAAAGTTGGGTAATCTGAATGTGCCTATAAAACTGCTCTTTATGACATACGTGGTCACCATTTGTTCACGTTGTTGATGGTGGTGGTGGGTATTAGTAAGTCCTGTGTCTTATATTCCTCGAACACCTTAAGTTGTCACTTAGTGTTTAGGCAATAAAGCTAAAGCTTCCTCCTGCTCAGTTTTCTGAGGACCATTTAAGTGTCAGTACCCTCTCAGGTTTCTGTCCTTTGCCTGATTGTCTTCTTATACTACATTTTCTCTAAGTAATTTTTAGTCTTCTCCTCTGGCTCTGATTGCTCTCTATGCAGATATAGCCAAAGTCTTTAACTGTACCCAAAGGAGTTTTAGCGGTTCAGACCCATGTATGGAACTATTTATTGGTCATCTCTCCATAAGGAATGGCAATTTTGTGTTCAGGGTTGATGCAGGATGAGAGTAGAGGATGGGGAGGGCACATTCTCCTCTCTGTAGTATCCGGGGGGTGGGGGGGATTGCAACTATCAAAAAGGTGAAAAAGTAAAAAGTGAATAAATCCTGTTACATAATTTTTGAAACATGAAACTCAGCTATATTTTTCCTGACAGACAAAAAAATAAAGAAAAAGGGGGGAAAAAAACCCCAAAACTTGTCACTACTATGTTTGTGTAATCTGGACTTTCCAAAATATTTTTTATTTTATGAGGATTGTGATCTCTACTTGGGTGTTTTCAAAGACGGCAAACTCTACATGATCTATATACAGTGTTTAAGCCAATGGTTTGGGGTCATCCTTAATTGTCCCCTTTCTTTACCCCACACATCCAGCCTGCTTATGGCTCCCACCTCCACCTCACTATTAGATAACTACTGGTTTTTGTCACTGAACTATTGCAACAAGTTTCTACCTGGTCTTGTGCTGCAAGTTTGCCTCTATGGGATCCATAACTAGAGTAATCAGAGAAATAATTCCCTTGTTTGAAATATTTCAATGACTTTCCTTCTTT
>NW_006921689.1:9002721-9003348 GCF_000298275.1 Orycteropus afer afer | reverse complement strand
CAAAGAAGTGTCACCAGTAGCTGGAAAATATGGCCTCAGTGATAGAAATAATGCTGGAGATGGCATGATAGAACTTTGCAAGACCAAACACTTATTCATTGCAAACACCTTCTTTCAACAACACAAATGGTGGCTATACATGTGGACTTCACTGATAGAGTATACAGGAATCACACTGACTACATCTGTGGCAAGAGGCAATGGAGAAGCTCAATATATTCAGCCAAAACAAACCCAGGAGCTAAATGTGGAACAGACCATCAACTGCTCATATGCAAGTTCAAGTTGAAGCTGAAGACAATTAAAACAAATCCACAAGAGCCAATATATGACCTTGATTATGTTGTTGTTGTTATATGCTGTCAAGTCGGACCCAACACATAGTGACCCCTCCTTGGGTTTCTGAGGCAATATCACTACAGAAGTAGATTGGGCCATCTTCTTTCTGAGGAGGCCTTGATTATATCACTCCTGAATTTAGAGACCATCTAAAGAATAGATTGGATGCATTGAATGATTGAATGACTGATGACTGAATGATTGAATGACCAATGACTGAAAACCAGGGAATTGTGGGATGACATCAAGGACATCATCCATGAAGAAAACAAAAGGTCATTAAAAAGA
>NW_006921689.1:8993752-9002621 GCF_000298275.1 Orycteropus afer afer | reverse complement strand
CACCACTGAGTCAGTTCTGACTCATAGAGACCCTTCCTAGTGTTTCTGAGGTGGTATCTCTACAGAAGTAGATTACCCAGTCTTCCTTCCAAGAAGTGGCTGATGAGTTTGAACTGTCAGCCTTCTAGTTAGCAGTCAAATGCCTTAGGCACTATGCCACCAGAGAATGACATAGAATGGAGTTTAGGGTATGGCCCTGGTATGAACTTGTAGGTCCACCTCTTGCTATGCTTCACCTTACAACTTCTTGTCCCCACATCCCCCAAGCTTCTTGAAGGCCTCCTAACATGCCACAACCTCTTTCATCAGATTGCCTTTGATCAAACTGCATTCCATGACTAGAATACTTTGATCATCAATGTTTCCTTGTTCCTGTTGCCTTAGTTCACCAAGTTAGCTTCTACTTGTCCTTCAAAATTTTATTTCCAATGATACGTGTTCTGAGGCAGCCCAACTTGACTAATCAAATCTGGATTGGTTATTCTTTCCTTAACCTGCTATTGTACCTCATACTTACCTCAATAAACACAACAATCATAGTAAATATTATATTTATTAGGAGAATACTAGGAGCTCTGGTGGCATAGTGCCTAAGACACTTGACTGCCAACCAGAAGGCTGGTGGTTCAAACCCACCAGCCACTCCTTGGAAAGAAGATTGGGCAATCTACTTCTGAAGTGATACTGCCTCAGAAACCCAAAGGAGGGGTTCCTATGAGTCAAATTGTTTACTCTTTCCACAACCTGTTATTGCACCTCATGCTTACCTTAATAAAAACAACAACTATCATAGTAAATATTATATTTATTAGGAGGACACTCAGTCCCAGGCACTGTGCATTCTTATACATTTTAGCTCACAGAATTTGTAATACTTCACAGTAAATGTCTGTTAACTTGATGGTTCCTCCTATGAGACTCTGTATTCTCAAAAGGGAAGTTCTGTGTCTTACTTTCCTTATCTTCAGAGCCTAACTCAGTGTCTTGTTCACTGAAAAATCTAATGTTCTGAAAGGCTGTGACTCTATGTTCTCCATGGACAATTCCCTAATTCTCTGTACTAGAAATAATTACTCCCATATATGAACTCTACTCTGACAGGATATGAGTTCCTTCCTTGCTTATGTGAAATATTTTTATGTACATAACTTGGCTGCCCTTTGCTCAGGCTAGATGATTACAGCATGACCCCTTCTTGATCCTCCTTTCTGTCAATGTCTCACAGCAGCTTCCAAAACCATTGGAGTTCAAGTTTTAAATTCTATTAGAATTTTCTCTCATATTTAAAATTTTTAAGTGTCAACACAGTCTGAAGAACAAAACATTAATTGGGCCCAGTGAAGAATGCTGAGTCAGTTTTTATTACTTCTAGATCAAAGAATTTTAGAGCTCACAGGAGCTCACAAAATCATGTCATCCAAGTTTTTTTTTTTTTTTTTTAAAAGAAAGAGGAGGAGAAGGAGACAAGGTCAAGAGTAGCTGAATGATTTTTTTCAAAGTCACAGACCAAGTTAGAAGCCACATTTGAACTAGCTCTTAAGAACACATAAACAAGGCAAAGTTCCAATTTAACCACATGAATCAAGATTCCTACCCTATACTTCCTCCCCTCTAAGACATACTCTAATATCCACCATTCTGGTTATCTAGTGCCACTCTGACAAGAATATACCACAAATGGGATAGCTGAACAAACAGGAGTTTATTCTCTTACAGTTTGGTGCCTTTAAGTCCAAGTTCAAAGTGCCAGGCTTTAGGGGCTGTGTGAAAGCCATTCAACCTTGGGCTTCAGCTCTGCCTCTTGCTCCCAGCCCACTGAAGCTAGAGACATCTCTTCATGCAGGCAGCTTCTGGCTGCTGAGGAAAACAAGCCCAAGGTCAACAAATAAAATGGCACAGTCCCAATGTTACCAAACCACATGGCAGGCTATTAATTCAAGTCCATTGTTAGTCCCAAGGTCCGTAGCGCATGGAAAGCTGCTGAACAACAACACAGCTACATGCAGAGTCTATACATGCCATAAGCGAGAGACCATTGCCCAAGGCTTCTCCTTATGTACAGGAAGCAGACCACATCCCTAGAGAAGCTATTCAGCTGCTCACAGTAGATTTCACCATGGAGTTGATTACAAGTCACATCATGAGGAATACTACATCCAGCTGTCAAGCCACTCAACCGGCCCCAGCCAAGTTGACAACACAAATTTAACTACCACATCCATCAACTGGTCTTTTTCATAAAAGGACACAGAGTGACATACAGAAGATATTTATCCTTTTGTTATATCAAGTTGAAGCTTCTGTTCTGAATGATTTCAAAACAATTAACTGTAATTTAGATACCTTTTTTTTTTTTTTAAATCTATGATGCCAATAATATGCGTCTAAGTTTACAGAAGAAGGGGGAGTTGAATTGATCCTCTAATACATGGGACTGAATTCCAGTGAGCTAATGGACACCTGATATAGTTTTTCTAACTTAACATATTTTTAAAATGAATACAAAGTATTTTAACACTTCTAACTACTGGAATATCTGGCAAAGGGCCATCACCTGATGAGCTACTTTTTGGTCTTTTAGCCAAGTCTATTTTTATGCTTGACACATTCACTTTAGAAAATTCCAGGGGGCTGTAGATAAGAACTTTATACTTAGAAGCATTTTGACCATCTGTAAGGGGAAAAAATGTGATGCAAAGTTACATCTTAATCTCCTCTACCATTAATGGCCAAAACCTTTCAAAACAGTAAATCAGAAAACTAGGATCACCTGTGGCAAATGCTCTGTATTAGTATTATAGGTGATTGAGTTTGGGTATTTATTTTTTTTCAGACGGTAAATGATTTAATTTGTGTCAGGATTAATCTTGTCTTATGTTAGTAAATGGTTATGAAAGGAGGAGGGAAATGGGCCCTAGAGCTTCGGGTATGAGGCATTGATGTTTCAATGGTATCCAATGGTAGAATTTTGTTTCTATGCAGAAGACCTGGGTTCCATTCCAGTCCAATGTACCTCATGTGCAGTTAATATCCATCTATGAGTGGAGGGTTGCATATTGCTATAATGCTGAACGGGCTTCAGTAGAGCTTCCAGACTAAGGTGGATTCAGAAGAAAGGCCTGGTGATCTAGTCCAAAAATCAACCAATGAAAGCCCTATGGATCACAATGTTCCAATCTGCAACCAATCATGGGGATGCTGCAGGATAAGGCAGATTTCATTCTGTTCTGTATGAGGCCACCCTGAGCCAAGGCAAACCTGATGGCAGCTGACAGCAACAACAATGGAGTTTCAAAGGTTGAAGTTAAGTCAATGATTCTATTCCTCAGGACTCCTGGTCTAGCTACCATCTAACCTCTCTCACCTCTGGTTACATGACTGGCTAGTGCCACAATAATGATGAGAAAGAAGGGATAATTGGCTATAAATAAACATTTATTGATTGAAAAGGTAATATAGAAGGAAGGTTGAAAAGACAGACATAAGTGGTGCTTATAAAAAATAATGTGAAATTATGAGAAGGGTCAAACCCCTAAATTCACTTCCAAGTAGAACTACACAAATCATGTCTTGTACACATCAAGTTTTGGGGATTAACATATCAGGAAATAATGACTTGAAGTTAAAACAACAACAACAAAAGAAAAAAAAAAAAAAAACAAGAACATCACCCAAAGCGAAAGTCTGTCTATTATTCTTCTTGAAGGTATCACAATCATAGTGAATATGTCCTGCAGAAGCCTAAAGAGTGAAAGCTTTGTTCATATAATCATCTCTGTCTTTACTGGAAGCCCTGGAGGAGAAGGCATCTTAAAGTCTTCTGTTTGCTTCACTTGGAAAAAATCTAGCCCTGGGAAATTACATGAGGCTTAATGCTGTATGAAATGAGAAGCTAGAGAGAGACATTTTTCAAAATCTGTTCCAAAGAACAGGATAATCAGTCTTACTCTGAGTAATTTAGTGCTCTTTTCATAACTGCTCTCTCTCTCTCTCCCCTTTTTTTTTTCCCCGGAAGTGAGCATACATTTGCCCTTTGGGGTGACATCACCAATTTGGATAATGTTGCCCAATCTTTCTGTCTCCAAACATTGCTGGAAGCCTCCATCTATACTGTGGATATAATTTTTTTTTTCCCCCTCAAAGTTTGGATGTGATTTCAGTGGGAGCCATGCTCTTGATACTTGGTTTGACAAATCCTCCATCATCTCCCAGTGAGATGTATGTTGTTCCCTCAATTTTTGACACTTTATCTTGGGTGACAGTAGACATCTTCAAATCAATTGAATGAAGGTCAAGAGAAAGAGAATTTTTATACAATTTTTGCGGAGCTCTGGTAGCATAGTGGCTAAGACACTTGCCTGCTAACCAGACAGCTGGCAGTTTAAACCCACCAGCCATTCCTCGGAAGGAAGGTTGGGCAATCCTACTTCCGTAGTGATACTGCCTCGGAAACCCAAGGGGAGGGGTCGCTATGAGTCACACACAACAACAACAACAACATACAGTTTTTGAGCTATCTAGATCCGTACTATGGAAGAGAAGTAATTTACTCTTTGGTATATGTCACAATGATAATTGGTATAAACCAAAACCAAACTTACTGCTGTCAAGTTTGATCTGACTCATAGTGACACTTCCTTGGGTTCCCAAGGTGGTATCACTACAGAAGTACAATTGGCATATTTTCCAGTAATTCATCAATTAAACAGCCTTGGTTTGAGGAGGTAGAAAAGCCAACTGAGTGTTTTCATGGAATAGAAATAATCACTAAGATGTAGGAATGTAAATGTTAGGCTTAAGTTTTCTATAGTCAAATATTCATTATCATATGATCACAATGGTTAATTCCATGGGTCTGTTCTACAATTAGTTGACCAGTTTTCTTCTTAGACCCCAACTATCATCAGTTTATTCCTAGGTATCCAAAGAATAAGGCCTTACATGTTAAACAGGGGACTATTCAAAACGGTTTTATTTTGTACAGAATACATTTTAAGGTCCACATGAGCCTAATGGAATGGAAAAAAAAATGGCACTGAACAGTTTGAATTTTATATACTGATCCATTCTTATCAACCCATATAGTAAGAAGGGTATTTTGTTTGTTTTTGATACTAGACAAGAAATATGGGCAGATGCCATATACATTATCATTTTCTGATGCTATGTATTCCTCCCAATATTAGAAAATATTTAGTGGTTTTTCCACTTCATCATAATTTGTAGGCTACCTAAGAAAATATTAGTTGCATTGTGTTGTGGAGTATCTTCTTAAAAATCCCTTAGGAATTTGAGCTAGCTACTATAACAATAGGAGGCTCTGGGTAGCATAAATATTTAAATGTTCAACTACTAGCTGAAAGGTTGGTTTAAACTTACCCAGAGGTCCCTTGTAAGACAGGCCTGGAGATTTGCTTCTGAAAGGTCACAATCTCAAAAACCCTATGGAGAAGTTCTCCTCTGCACAGATGGGGTCACCATGCATAAAATTTGACTTGACAGCAACAAAAATGATTGTAACTGCTTGTGAGGAACCTGAACACAGACCAGGAGGCTGTCATTCAAACAGAACAAGGGGATACTGCATGGTTTTAAATCGGGAGTGGGTCAGGATTGTATCCTTTCACCATACTCATTCCATCTGTATGCTGATCAAATAATCTCAGAAGCTGGAATATATGAAGAAGAACATAGCATCAGGATTGGAAAAAGACTCATGAACAGTTGTGCAGATGAAACAACTTTGCTTGCTGAAAGTGAGGATGGCTTGAAGCACTTACTGACAAAGATTAAAAACTGCATTCTGCAGTATGGATTTCATCTCAACATAGAGAAAACAAAAATCCTCACAACTGGTCCAATAAACAGCATTACAATAAATGGAGAAAAGATTGAAGTTGTCAAAGATTTCATATTACTTGGTTCCACAATCAACACCAATGGAAGTAGCAGTCAAGACATCAGATGTCGTATTTCACTGGACAAATCTATTGCTGCAAAAGACTTATTTAAAGTGCTGAAGAGCAAAGATGTCTCTTTGAAGACTAAGGTGTGCCTTATCCAAGCCATGGTATTTTTAATAATCTCATATGCATGTGATAGCTGGATGATGAATAAGTAACAAGAAAAGTTGATGCTTTTGAGTTGTGGTATTGGCGAAGAGTACTGAAAGTCCCATGGACTGCCAAAAGAACTAACAAATCTTTCCTGGAAGAAGTGCAGCCAGAATGCTCCTTGGAAGCAAGAATGACCAGATTTCTCTCACCTAATTTGGTCATGTTGTCAGAAGGGACCATTATCCAAACCATTCATACTTGGTAAAATGGAGGGTCAATGAAAAAGAGGAAGGCCCTCAACAAGATGGCCTGACACAATGGCTGCAATGATGGGCTCAGGTATAGCAAGGATTGTGAGGGTGGCACAGGACTGGGCAGTGTTTGGTTCTGTTGTACATAGGGTCGCTATGAGTCAGAGCCAACTTTGCAACACCTAACAACAACAACAGCATAATCACCTTAGGGTCTAAAAACAGGAATCCAAATATGTCTATGAAAATTATATTGAGTTATACATATAGGAGCTCTGGTAGCATAGTGCCTAAAGCACTTGACTGCTAACCAGAAGGCTGGCAGTTCAAACCCAGCAGCCACTCCGTGGAAGGAAGGTTGGACAATCTACTTCTGTAGTGATACCACTTCGGACATCCAAGGAGGGGTCACTATGAGTCAGGTCTGACTCCACGGCATATAACAACAACAACAACACATATAGAGGAATGTTTGATTTCATGTACATTTACATCAGATTCTCTTTTCTATGAAGCTACATTTTCAGAATCACACTTTATGATGAAAATATGGAACGATTACCAAAAAAAAAAAAAACACTCTGTCGATTTGATTTCAACTCACTGTGACCCCTCCTTGGGTTTCCGAGGTGAGGCAGTATCACTACAGAAGTAGATTGCCCAACCTTCCTTCTGAGGAGTGGCTGGTGGGTTTAAACCACCAGCCTTCTGGTTAGCAGTCAAATACCTTAGGCACTAAGCCACCAGAGCTCCTAAGGAACAATTAGGTTTTCCAAAAAAAAAGCTACAGTTTGTGTTCATTATGCATCTATTTCACCTAGAAAGAAAAGGCTCTGGTGATTGTCATGTACCAGTGTCAATGTTGTTCATTATGCTTCTCTGTCCTCTTTCCCATGTACACCATGGGCCTCCAGTTTTAGCAGTCTTAGCCCCTAAAAGAGGCCTTTCTTCTGTATATCTCTACAGCTCTTCAGGTGCTTCTTGAAATGTCCTTCTCTAACTTTAATTTCTTCACACTGCTCGATTAGATTGAAAGTAACTGTACACAAATGTTTGATAAATATAAGAATTAACACCATCAAATTTGAGAGTCTTCCTCCTCCTTTCTTCAAAAGATTATAATTAAATCTTGTTTTGTTTTTTAGGGGAGGGGGTTCTTTTTAACCACTGTGTGAGAACACTCTGGGATAAGCATTGGCAGGCTAAGAATCTTGAGGAAACATTGTGTAACCTATGTCCCAGATTTAAATGGTCAATATAGAAGTCAATATATGTTCACTAAAAGTGAGGTCCATATACAATTTATTTTATTCATTCATTTCCCAAGTTCCTGTTATATACCACTTTCATGATAGGGTGAGAGAATGAATATGATCCAGCCTAATGGTCCTGCACCATCCCCATGATTAACTGCAGATTAGACTGTTGTGAACCATAGGGTTTTCACTGGGCAATTTTCTGAAGTAGATTGCCAGACCTTTATTTTTAATCTGTCTTTTGTTCAACATCACAGCAACACTCAAGCCTCTATGGACAGACAGGTGATGCAGTGCCCTGGCTAAGAATAGAGAATCTTCCTCCTGGATAGTGGTAATTCCACCACTCAACCACCAATTACAGTTTTCAACAAGTTTACAGGTTAGAGGGAAAGGCAAACAAATGATTTTAATAGTAGGAAGTGTAAAAGGGAATTTGTAGTCAGAGAAAGGTTTATAAGAATTTACAACAGCTAGAGGAAGCAAGAATGGCCAGACCTCATCTCTGGTATTTTGGTCATGTTGTCAGAAGTGACCAGTCCCTGGAGAAGGATATCATGCTGAGAAAAGTAGAGGGTCAACAAAAAAGGGAAAGACTCTCAAAGAGATGGTTTGACACAGTGGCTGCAATGAGGGTCCAACATAACAGCAATTGTGAGGATGGCTCAGGGCCAGATAGTTTTCCTTTCTGATATACATGGATGGGGTCTTTAAGAATTGGAACTGACTCAAAAACACCTAATAACAACTACCAACAGGGGAAGCAACTTGTTGATTTTTAAATGCTGTGAGAGACATGAATGAGAGAAATTTTATAGATATTAAATCTATAGGAATTGGCATTCAACTGGATTTGGAGGATTGGAAAGAAATTAAGAGGTGGAGGGAATTGAAAAACAAAACAGAACAACTAACAGCTAGGATTGTTGAATTGGTTTGAAGATCAGGTTGTTTACTAAGTTATATGTTATAGGAGATGCCACAAATAATCACATTAATATATTTAGCAATTATGCAGCCCAAGTCTAACGTTAATCCCAATATCAAATATCTGCTCTGTGGTCTCATAAGTATCCTTGAACTTGTCAAGATATAATTCCCATACATGTTTGGGAATACACTTACCATAATATGTATTATAGTATGTATGTTGTTGTTGTTATTGTTATGTGCCATCGAGTCGGACCCGACTCATAGCAACCCCCCCACTTGGGTTTCTGAGGCAGTATCACTACGGAAGTAGATTGCCCCATCTTCCTTCCGAGGAGTGGCTGGTGGGTTTGAACTGCCAGCCTTCTGGTTAGCA
>NW_006921689.1:8983246-8991132 GCF_000298275.1 Orycteropus afer afer | reverse complement strand
TGTGTGGATCATAACAAATTGTGGATAATATTGTGAAGAATGGGAATTCCAGAACACTTAATTGTACTCATGAGGAACCTGTACATAGACCAGAAGGCTGTTGTTCAAATGGAACAAGGGGATACTGCATGGTTTAAAATCAGGAAGGGAGTGCATCAGGGTTGTATCTTTTCACCATACTTATTCAATTTGCATGCTAAGCCAATAATCCAAGAAGCTGGACTATATGAAGAAGAACATGGCATCATGATTGGAGGAAAGCTCATTAAGAACCTGAGATATGCAGATGATACAACTTTGCTTGCTGAAAGTGAGGATGACTTGGAGCACTTACTGATGAAGATTGAAGACTACAGTCTGCAGTGTGGATTAAACCTCAATATAAAGAAAACAAAAATTCTCACAACCGGACCACTAAGCAGCATCATGATAAATGGATATAAGATTCAAGTTGTCAAAGGCTTCATATTACTTGGTTCTACAATCAATGCCAATGGAAGCAGCAGTCAAGACATCATACAATGTATTGCATTGGAAAAATCTGTTGCAAAAGACCTCTTTCAAGTATTGAAGAGCAAAGATACCTCCTTGAACACAAAGGTGCACCTAACTGAAGGCATGGTATTTTTAATCACTTCATATGCATGTGAGAGTTGGACCATGAATAGGAAGATCGAAGAAGAGCCTCGATGCTTTTGGGTTGTGGTGTTGGTGAAAAATGCTGAAAGTACCTTGGACTGGTAAAAGAATGAACAAATCTTTCCTGGACGAAGTGCAGTTGGAATGCTCCTTGGAAGCAAGAATGGCCAGACTTCATCTCACCTACTTTGGCCATGTCAGAAGAGACCATTCCCTGGAACAAGAGGTCATGCTTGGTAAAGTGGAGGGCTGATGAAAAAGGGGAAGGTCCTCAACAAGATGGATGGATACAGTGGCTGCAGAGATGGACTCAGGTATAATAGGGATCATGAGACTGGCACAGGACTGGGCAATGTTTCATTCTGTTGTACATAAGGTCGCTATGAATCAGAGATGACTCGAAGGCACATAACAACAACAATAACAACAACAACATATGTAACCAAGAAATGCTTTTTTTTTCCTTCATCAAGACCTGTGGAAATAAACTTCATATAATTGATGGAGATAATATTATATTAGCTCTTCAGCAATGCATCTATTCATATGTATGTGTTATATTATAAAACACACACACCATTTATTCCCAAATGTGTTCTGTGCTGCAAATCTTTCCAAATCTAATTTAGCTGAAGATATGCACTTGTGCTACAAAACTACCACACAAAGTACAGAAGCAACAGAATACAGAGTTGGAGTAACCTCTCAGAGAAAACCATACACCTTGAGAGAGAATCACCGGGCTTGCCAAATTGAGACCATAGTCTCAGGGTATACCAAACTCAACTGACACAACATTTGTTGTTGTTGTTGTTGTTATGTGCCATCGAGTTTGCCTGACTCATAGAGACCCCTCCTTGGGTTGCTGAGGCAGTATCACTATGGAAGTAGATTGCTCAGTCTTTCATGGGACAACATAGTGCATAAAAATCTTGTTCTACCACCTACTTTTGTGAGTAGAACTTTGGTCTTAAAAACTTTTGAGCCGCCATCTAAGATGCAACTTTTGGTCTCTTCCCATCTGAAGCAAAGAAGAGTGAAGAAAATCAAAGGCATCTGGAAACAATTAGTCCAAGGATATGATGTACCCTGAAACTGGAACTAGATGGTTCCCAGCTACCAGTGCCAACTGCTCAGAAAGGGATCAAACCTGGAGATCCCATCCTGGATAGAGTGGGAGGAAATATGTGGAACAAAATCCAAAAGCACAAAAATGACCAGAATTACTCACTGGATAACCTCTAGTGGAACCTCCAAGACTATGGCCCCGGGTTACCCTTTGGGCCTAGAAATGCACTCACTCCCACAGATTGGCTCTCAGCCCAATGGTAGAAAGACCTTCATTCAGAACACTTATCCCAGGGTGATGCACCCACCTAGTCTAGGAAGATATACCTCTTAAAGCAATTGGCCTTCGGGCACCAGAGGGACAGCATTCACACAGAGGGAAAGCTGGACATATAGGAGTGCATAGTTAAGAAGAGCACAGGGAGAGGGTAGTCATGGGCATGGGAGGGGAGGAGAGTTTGTTATGGTTTGGGATTGTAATCAGGGCATGAAATCAAATGTACACAAACTGTTGAATGTAAAAAAAAAAAAATTGCTCTGTAAATTTGCACCCAAAGCAAAATAAAATTTAAAAAAAGAAACAAGAAAAGGCAATCTGAAACAAATTATCTCCAACCTTTTTTTTTTTTTTTCCGGTTACCAAAGACTGCAGGAGATAGCTAAGAATATTTTTATACTTCCTTCTAAAATACTTACCCAGTTAAACAATTTAAATAAAAACAAAAGCAAATCAATGTGTTAAATACTAAATATAACATGGACACTAAGGATCACTTAGTGGCGTAACCAGACTAGTAATATTATACCTAAATTCTTCATTAATCTTCCTTTCTTTGTTGCTTTCTTAAGAAAAAACTGTAACATTCATTTAAGGAAATAAAAATGTAGACTGACATGAATGTCTAGATTCTCTTCTAAACTCTTTTTTTTTTAAAAAAAGAATATGAGCAGCAAATATAACAGCAAGATATAAAATTATTATGAATAATTCATCTGAGACAGTTAAAAAAAATTATCTTTCCTTCTCTGATTCTTACCTCATGCCCATATCAAAGTATTCACCAAGTCTTGTTCTTCCTTTTCACTTTCTTTCTTTCTTTTTCACTATATTTCAAATTCTTTCCTTCCTCTCTATTTCCATTCTGTCATCACTTTGTGACTTAACTCCAGGCCTTCCACAGCTATCCATCCTGCTCACTACAATGTTCCTAAAACATGGTTTTCATTATGATGTTCTCTTGCAAAAATATATAAATGAAGTCCTCATTGGTAATTGACTCAGATACATGCTCCTGATCTTAGCATTTAAGAACTCTATCAGTTGACCCCACACTCTGTCTTTCTAGCTTTATCAACAATTACTTGGCAACATGATTCCGTAATGGCACCTGCACTGATGCCCACACCTACTGCACTCTTCTTTGCCTCTGCACATTTGGACATAATGTTTCATCCACCTGGAACACACTCCCCGTTCCATTTGTTTTGTATGTTACTTACTATTGAATTGGCTGCTACTCATGATGACCTCATGTACAACAGAATGAAATGTTGCTAGGTCATAATCTATCTTTGGTTGGTATGTTTGAGGCCATTATTGCAACCACTGTGTATTCTGAGTGTCTTCCAACCTACGGGGCTCATGCCTCAACATTATGTCAGATGATATTATCTTGTGTTCTACAAGATTTTCATTGGCTAGTGTTCATAAGTAAAAATTAGGCTTCTCTACCTCGTTTGTCTTAGTCTAGATGCTTTGCTGAAATCTGTTCATCATGGGTTCTCTTGCTAACATTTTAAATCCTTATGGCATAGCTTCCAGCATCATAGCAACACACAAACCACCACAATATAACAAACAAGTGGTGGTCTTTTCCTTTAGCTAAAATAAATTCTACACTTCCATCAAGACCTAGTTACAAAGCCAGCCCCTCCAGGAAACTTTCTCCAAATAAAATGGGGAACAATTGCATTTTTATATTAAAATCACATAATTTTTAAAAAATTCTATAATATATTCTTCTGGTAAATTAGACAAAAATTAGGGTTTCTCCCCCTTGGTCCACTGGAAAGGTATTTCTAAGCCATGTTATACCCTTTTAGAAAGAGCATGAAATTCAATTCACTTATGTAAATCTATGAACAAACTTATCAGCAAAAAGGTGATAAATAAATTCATGCATTTTAGACAATTTAAAATTATAACCAAGGGTATTTGTGTTCAAGAAAAAGATAGCTATTCCTGAATTTTACATTAATACTCGTTTTAATGTTGTTTCTTCATTTGGTGTCACTTGGTGATCATTGTGAATAAATTGTTGGCAGTCATTAGGTTTTAAAGTAAATTAATTGGAGAAAAAGCTTAAAATAGAGAAATGTTTCCCCAAGGAGGCAGTGTAGTATAGGTTTGGAGGATTTTTTAGGGTACTGGTTCCTCTTTATATCTTTGAGAAGGTTAATTAATAATGTCTATAAGCCTCAGTTTAGTTATGGAGCATTGGGAAGGAATTAAAGTTAGCACCATTTTGACCCCAAAATGCAGAGGTGGCCTTTTTCTCTATCCAAGAAACTAAAGTACTGCTAATAGGTGAGGTTACCATTCCTGGTTTAGGGGCAAAGGACCAGTGAATATGGCCTCCTTGTTTGCTTTTACCTTTCATTGGGATCAAAGTCTTAAGAAATCCACAACCTGTTCTCCCTCAAGAGCCTAGAAAAGTAACACACAGTCCAGGGCCTACTTAGGTCTGTCTCTTGCTTGAACTCGCTCTACCTCTCTGACCCTTTGTATTTTCTCTCTATAACTTTTATCATTTTCTCTGTATCTTTATTCTATCTCTTGGTTTTTCTTTTACTCTGTTGGTCTCTGTCTTTCTCTCTCTAAGTCCCCGTCACTTCATGTCTCTCTGTGTCCATATCTCTCTCTAGTTGTCTGCCTTTTTTTCCCCCTTCTCTGAAGCTCTTTGTCCCTTTCTGCCTATTCTCTCTCATTATATGTTTCTATCTCTCAATTTTTATGCATCTCTGTTTTACTCCTTTAAATGTTCTCCCATACTATTTTTGTCATTCCCTTCTGCTACTCCTTGGTGAACATGTGGCTTTAAAAAAATAATTATGATAAGAACTGAGTCTGCAGTTTAGCCTTAGAAATAGCAACCAAGACAGATCCATCCTGACTTGGTTCAAGGACATTCCCACTGTCATGCCATGTTGCTGTTGTTAGGTGCTGTTGAGTTGGCTCCAACTCATAGCAACCCCAAGTACAACAGAACGAAATACTGCCCGGACCTGCACCATCTTCACAATCCTTGCTATACTTGAGCCCACTGTTGTAGTCACAGTGTCAATCCATCTTATTGAGGGTCTTCCCCTTTTTCACTGCTGCTCTACTTTGCCCAGTATGACATCCTTCTCCAGAGAATGGTCCCTTCTGACATGACCAAAGTAGGTGAGACAAAGTCTGGCCATTCTCACTTCCAAGGAGCATTCTTGCCACACTTCTTCTGGGACACGCATATTGAAAATACCATGGCTGGGATTAGGCACACTTTAGTATTTAATGTGAAATCTTTGTTTCTTTAAGCTTTAAAGGGGTCTTTTGCAGCACATTTGCCCAGTGCAATATATTTTCTGATTTTTTGACTGCTGCTTCCATTGGGTGTTGATGGTGGAATCAAGTAATATGAAATCTTTGACAACTTCAACCTTTTCTCCATTTATCATGATGTTGCTTATTGGTCCAGTCATGAGTATTTTCATTTTCTTTATATTGAGGTGTAACCCATACTAAAGACTGCAGTCTTTGGTCTTCATCAGTAAGTGCTTCAAGTCATCTTTGCTTTCAGCAAGCAAGGTTGTGTCATGTGCATACCGCAGGTTGTTAATGAGTCTTCCTCCAATCTGGATGCTATGTTCTTCTTCATATAGTTCAGCTTCTTATATTATTTACTCAGCACACAGGTTCAATAAGTATTGGGAAAGGATACAACCCTGATGCATGCCCTTCCTGATTTTAAGCTATGCAGTATCCCCTTGTTCTGTTCCAATGACAGCCTCCTGGTCTATGTACAGCTTCCTCAGGAGCACAATGAAGTGTTCTGGAATTTCCATTCTTCACAATGTTATCCATAATTTATTATGACCCACACAATGGAATGCCTTTGCATAGTCAATAAAACACAGATAAACATCTTTCTGGTATACCTTGTTTTAAGCCAAGATTCATCTGACATCAGCAATGATACCTCTTGTTCACATCCTCTTCTGAATCCAGCTTGCAGTTCTGGAAGTTCCCTGTCAACATACTGCTATGACCATTTTTGTATTATTGTCAGCAAAATTTTATTTATTTGTGTGTGACATTAATGATATTGCTTGATAATTTCCACATTCTATTGGATCACTTTTCTTTGGAATGTGCACAAATATCATCTCTTCCTGGAAGCCAGGAATCTGTTCCAACTTTCTTGGCATAAATGAGTAAGCACCTCTAGCACTGCATCCATTTATTGAAACATCTCATTGGGTATTCTGTCAATTCTTGGAGGCTTGTTTTTCACCAAATGCTTCAGTGCAGCTTTGTCATAGATAAAGACATTTTTCACAGGGTCCAGATGAACTCCTTAGAGTTTTTTTTTTGTTGTTGTTGTTTGTTTGTTTTTTTTTGTTTTGTGCCACTTTTTTTTTTAGGTGTGTAGAAGGTATAATATTTCAGTTATTAATTGCATTTGAGTTTGCTCTAGGTTCATATTTACTGTTGCTTCCAGGGACTTCAAGAAGAGAGAGTACTGTGATAAGGCCCAACAGATGTGTCCTTGGCAAAATAATAGCAGCAAGAATAGGTTCTATTACAAGACAGTTATGATGTACCTGACACTATTTTAAGTATTTTGTTTGTATCAACTCATTTAACCCTCACAAATACCCTAGGAGTTAGTACTTACTATACTCATACTATACTATCTGACGGAAGTTCAATGTCTTAATCAAAACCATGTACTAGGAAATTATATGCAGACAGTTTATCCAGAGTCTGAACTTTCACTGCTATGATCCATACATCACCAAGAATATTATTGATTATTACATGAAATTATTGTATAAATTTTTTTAGTCAAAAATTATAAAATGTGACTGTTTTATTTTAACTGTGGCATATTTTTTATTATTTGTAAGAAGTTACAAAATACCAGGACTTATAATTTTTGTATCCTTTGCATTTCCTGCCAGATTTTATGTTCCATGCTTGTGAATGAATGACTCAAGAAACAAGAAGGAATGAGTAAACCTATAATCCTGAGATAATTTGATGATAGATAGTATAAGTAACTGAGGTCACAGAAGACATTGCAGGACAAGGCTTCCTACTTTGCTTCTAATTTATAGACTATTTATAAGAGTCGTGTATTAAGATTTGTTCCCACTATGAGGGAAACTAATATGTTAATGCATGTTAAGAGAGAGCAAAGGCATTTTTGTTAATAAATGTTGTATTGCTATTATTATTATCATTTTACCTTGAGAGCACTTTCTTTTATTCACCTGAAGACAATATAAACTCTACTCCTTAGTACATAGTGTAATCTACTTTTAAAAAAAAAAAAAAAAAAACTTAGGAGGAAAAATAGTAAATTCAACCAGATTAGTCAAAAATAATAATCACTTTCATTTGCATAACATGTTTGAAAAGGTCCCTAGAAGCTCACTAACTTTTAAAATCATGCATCAGATTTGAAATGCAAAATATCCAGCTAATGTGATGTTGAGGTTACACATTTAAACACATTGAGGTCAGTAAATGCAAAAATTAAGGTTCTTATTATGACATTAATTCACTCACATAAGTATGCTTTATTATTTTCCAGTACTTTATTTAAAGGTTCAACTTCTCCTGAAAATATTATATCTATCTAAATATTTAACATGATAAAATGTAAATAGTGTAGGATTGTTGTTTTCCATGAGTTGATGTTTTGAACTATAGCACAAAATTGGTGCAGTTTCAATTTTTATTCTTGCCTGAAGGCATAGACTAAATGAAAATACAGAATCAGAAGGAAAATAGAAATTTTATCTCCTAACCTCACTTAGCATAGTGCCTAAGGCACTTGACTGCTAACCAGAAGGCTGGCAGTTCAAACCCACCAGCCACTCCTCGGAAGGAAGATGGGGCAATCTACTTC
>NW_006921689.1:8981567-8983146 GCF_000298275.1 Orycteropus afer afer | reverse complement strand
CCCATCTTCCTTCCGAGGAGTGGCTGGTGGGTTTGAACTGCCAGCCTTCTGGTTAGCAGTCAAGTGCCTTAGGCACTACGCTACCAGAGCTCCCACAGTATGTATAGTATTTAGATATACACAGCCTTATAATTGTGGGTTCCTGAAATGCCAGTATTTAATCTGATAGCATTTAAGAGAATGACAGAGATAAAGGCTGTTAATGTGACTTTTCTTAGGGGACAAATTATTTCCATAGAAGGAGTTAAACAAAAATGCCACTATGAGTCAAAAAAAAAAAAAAAAAAAAATCAGTATTATTACTGGATATTCCAACTTTCCATGTCTTTGCTGACACATTTTCAAAAAAAGCAAATTTGAGCTCAGCTTGCCTAAACTAATGTCAGTAAAGACATTAGCTTAGTTAGCACATTAATTAAGACAAGTTCAAATCCCCTCTTCCCTTCATTGCTAGATAATAATTATAATGCTCAACACTTGTCCAGCACAGTTTCATTACACAGAAGCTGCCTGCATGACTTTGCTGGCACTCATAGCTCTGCCCTAAAATTACTGAAGTACGTTAAGGATTCCTGGCCAATCATTTATTTTTGGACTACCTAATTGAGTTTTGAATGTACATTATGTGATTAAGAATTTAAAATACTGCAAGGTCTTTCAGAATCTCTTAATGGGTATAATAATGTTGCTGCTAGTCATGCTAATGATTTAAGTTTATCTTTTCTTGCTACTGGAGCCCTTGTTCCTTTGGAATGGAGAGTCTTTCCTTTACTGTCAATGATATTTATTCGAACAGCTTGTTTAAGTTCTGTATTCTGAATTACTCACAAAGAAGAAAACACCTAGAATGTTTTTAACGGCTCTGTAATCACTCCAATGTCTTTTATGGATCCAGGTGGGGAATAAGTACGTCAAGTAGACAAGCAATTAAGCAGAAAAAAACAGACTGATGCATACTTGCGACTTTATTTTGCAAGAAAAGAAACTCTTTAACATTTAATATGGCTCTATCATATGTAACCTTATGAATAGCAGTGAAACACTTTCTGATATATTACTGGAAAACTTTATGAACAGTCTTGAATCATTGTGCGATTCAGTACTGGAAGATGAACCTCTCAGGTTGGAAGTCACTCAAAATACAACTGGAGAAAAGCTGCCTCCTCAGAGTAGAGCTGACCTTAATGATATGGATAGAGTAGTTTTGAGGACCTCCATTTGCTGATGTGGTATATCTCAAGATGAGAAGAAAAACCTGCAAACATCCATTAATAATCAGAACATGGAATGTATGAAGTATGAATCTAGGAAAATTGGAAGTTCTCAAAAATGAAATGAAACACATACAGATCAACATCCTAGGCCTTAGTGAGCTGAAATGGACTGGTTTTGGCAATTTTTAATCAGACAACCATGTGATCTACTATGCTGGGAATGACAAATTGAAGAAGAATGGTATGGCATTCATCATTACAAAGAATGTATCAAGATCTATCTTGAAGTCCAATGCTGTCAACGATAGGATAATATCCATACACCAATGAGGAAGAGCAGTTAATACTACTATTATTCAAATTTA
>NW_006921689.1:8963124-8972880 GCF_000298275.1 Orycteropus afer afer | reverse complement strand
ACTCCTCGGAAGGAAGATGGGGCAATCTACTTCCGTAGTGATACTGCCTTGGAAACCCAAGGAGGGGTCGCTATGAGTCGGGTCCGACTTGACGGCACATAACAACAACAACAACAACCTCACTTACTTCAGTATGATTATTCCTGAGGTTCAAGAATGGATGACAGTGGATAAAGGAAAGTATGTAGGAATGAATGCTTATTGGTTACCTACCATGTTAAAGCACCCTGTTTGTGAAGTGGTTAAGTGTACACCTGCTCACGGAAAGGTTAGTGGCTCTAACCCACCAGACACTCTGTAGGAGAAAGATGGGGCAGTCTGCTTCCATAAAGATTATAGCTTTGGAAACCCTATGGGGAAGTTCTTCCCTGTCCTATAAGGTTGCTTGAGTCAGAATCAACTCAGTGGTAATGGGTTCACAATGTTTGAGACACTGTGTTAGCTGCTTTAATGATGATAATTGGTCAACATTACAAATATCGTAAGACATGAATTCTAAGATATCATCTATTCTTAAAATGAAAAAATGGAGACTCAGAAAGATTAAGTGACTTGTCCAAAGTGAAACTACCAACGGGAATCAAATCTAAATGTGTTAGTTTCTACTGTCTCCCTTTCTTTTCTCACTCATGGGATGAGTGGAGAAGGCTTGTATAAATTACAAAGTATTTTTACCTCCTGCCTTCCACTTCTTTAAATCACATTCTTATCTTAAGAGATTATGCATGGTTAGATATAGGGTGTAGAGAAAAAAAACGGTAGAGCAAAATTTTAAGCACAAAGTTAAAAGTTCTCCAACACATTCCTCATAATTGACATCTAACATTTTAATTGAGGAACATATGGAAAAGGGTATGTGAGTCCAGTGGAAGAAAAAGCTGTGGGGCAAGACCATCTGCTTATATGCAGGAATTCAGTCACCTTCTGGGGAAAGAAGAAAAAAAAAAAAAAAAAAAAACTAGCACCATACAGTTTATCAAGCAAGTTCTCCTTGTACTGAGGGAAGGTTTTCTCATACAACAGAAATTATAATATCCTTTACCATGATATTGCATGTCAAACTCTCTATATAATATAGAAAGTGTCCAGTTTTTCCAATAGGTACAATCCTATACACTCATTTGAAGTCATTAAGACTTAGACACATGATCCAAGAGCTATTAAGTCTTCCAGCTCTGACCCTCTAAAGATGTGAAAGGCCAGAGAGGTTAGTTGAGTTGTTTAACCTAGTGTCAAAGCCAAAACTAGAACCAAGTTCTACTTATTCCATTTGTTCAGATTTTAGTGACAGTTTCTGACCACTGGCAATATAGTTTGCCAGAAACCTTCAGGGTTCCAACTTGCTGTGCAATACAGATTTATTTGAGAAAAGTTTAGTTGAGTTCTATCTAAGATAGACTGAAAGAGCTCATTATGTAAAGAAAACATGTTGGAGTACTTGCATAAAGTGAAGGATTTACTATAGTGAGAAAAATTGCTCTCAAATATATGTGTATTTGTGTATGCATGTATGTATGCGTATATATATATATATATATATATATATATATATATATATATATATCTGTATCTGTTTAGGATAAGGGTGTGTGTGTGTGTGTGTATGAGAGAGAGAGAGAGAGAGAAGTGAAAGGAAAGAGAGAGGGAGATATGAAGGAAGGAAAAAGTATTAATAGAGGTAAACATCTTGAAACACTTTCTCCACTGTCTTCCTAGTTTAGAATATTTCCCTAGCTTTTCTTGTGACATACTGCCACTCCTTCTTAATTACTGGATTTTGCTGGATCCTTCTCTTTTTCCAGTTCTCTAAATACAAGAGAAGGAACCCACCAGATCTTCCATGGGAAAAAAGACCTGGCAATCTGCTCCCATAAAGATTACGGCCATGGAAACCCTTTGGAGCAGTTCAAGTCTGTCCTGTAAGGTCACTATGAGTTGGAATGCACTCAGTGGCACAGAGCAACAGTAACAGAAGCACATAAGGAAGCCAATAAGCCAGTGTCCTTGGTGGATGTGTGTGAATATGTGACATGTGGCTCTATCAGAGAGAAGTCTTCCCAGAGGAGTGTCCATTTAAGCTGAGAAATGAAAGCTGCCCAGCTGAAGAGCAGGAGTAGTAGAACTCATCTATGAGGAGCTCTTTTAATTGGGGGTCACAGGATGAGTTTTCAAATGAACATACTATTACTTAGTGTACAAAGAAGTCCTCGGTCCCAGCCCTAATTCTGTTCTTTGCTGTTTTCTTGGGCATTTGGTTAACTGCTTTGAGCCATGGTCTCTTCTTCAGCTGTGGCGTGGGGTTAACAGCAATAGACTCAAAAAGCCATATTAAGATTTAATGACAGAAAATTCAACAATATGAATCAATAACATAAAGAATCAATTTATATTAAAGAACCATACCAAATTGGATATTATTACAGATGCAGAACACAGACAGCCATGTTCTTTCTGAGATTCAGTCTGGGTTGTTGTACATTACAAAAGATTTTGAAAAATTAGGAAAGAGCAGTAAATTGATGGAGAGGACTCCTGATAAATGGTTAAAGGAGATCGTATTATTATGTCTGGAAAAAGAGATGGCTAAAGAAGGATATAATAATTCTTTTAAAAAATATGAAGGGCTATTATTACAAAAATGCAGGCCAGCTGTTCTTTAGCTCCACTGAAGTCAGAAAAAGAAAAAAAAAAGTTGGCTGAATTTCTTTAAACATTTGAGAAAAATTTTGAAAGTAAAGGTTACTTATGGATTTCTGGACACAAGAGATAGGCTTTCTTCTTAACAGAAGAGCTTGAGATACCATCTGCTTAGACCAATAGATGAAGTCCTACTCAGGGTTACTGCTTCAAACTCTTAGACTCAATTATTCTAGAATCATAGCCACTGGATAATTGGCAAAGGGCAGAGGGGGTCTCATTTGAAAGACAATCACCAGCATAAATGCTTAGCTCTCAAGGAAATGGAAGTGCCCTTTCCTTGCTCTCCGTCTATGTGCTCTTGATTGTAAAGTTCCCTTGAGCCCTTCACAGAAGGCTTCAGCGGAAAGGCTACTTCTGCTGCTTATTGTCTCCCCTTGAGGCTTATTTTCAAAACACAGAGAAAAGAGGACAAGAAGACTTTTAAATCCTTCATCACATTTTAAAACTTCAGAATTTGAAACTTAAAATATGTGCCTTTTAATTAAAAAAAGAAAATCTTCACACACATCCAACTCCTGTAACATATAGAGTGCTAACTCATTAAATTAACTCAAATGTAACTGTCCTTTGCTGAAGAAAAAACTCATGCCTTAGACCTACATATAGCATTTATTTGCATATCTATGCATATACACACACCTTATTTTATGTTAAATCAGGCTTTATACTATTTATATTCATAACCATGTGCTGTGTCCAAATATATCTGGACATTTTTGAATTCCACAAAGTATTCTTTCGAAAGTATTCTTAAGAAGTTATACTTGGTAAGACTTTGCAACAACGCTGAATTATGGTGGAAATCCTATACAAATGCTCAATCTTCCCTACAGCAATAAATTACCCTGTCAGAAACAGAAGGTGCTGACCTCCCAGTGTGAACAAAGGGTAGGGGGTGAGCAGTGGGGATAAAGCTCTTGATTAGAAATATTTTTCTTGAAGAATAAGGTATTTATGAAGGGAAGCAGCCATGAATAAAGTCTATCACCTCCTGATGTTATCCATATAAAGCATGAGATGATTTCTCTTCAAGGCAAGGGAAAAAAGAAAACTAAAACCCCCACATTTGGATTGATACTCGAAGTTATAAATGTTTAATGCATCTGATTACTACAATCTCATTGTGCCTTTGTCCTCTAAACAAATGAAGAAATAATCTTATTTTTTCCCCTACAAAGAAGCAGCAAATGAACAATCCTCCAAGTGAGAAAGTATTTTGTAATTTTTGAATATAGAAGTGACGAGTGGGTTATGTGCAAATTTCTTTGAAAAATAACAGCACACTGCTTGAGTTGCATTGTATTGTTGAAAGTCAGGATCAAGCACTGGAGCTTTGTAACATGCTTCACAATAGGGGAGCAGCTATCAAGCTCCTGAACTCCACCAACCATGACAGAAGCAAAACATTTCTTTCATCCTGCCCCTGCTTTCCTCCTTCTAGAAATTCCTGATAAAATATACCTTGCAGTCGAGAGAGAGGAATTTCATAGAAACTGAACCCACCATCATCTATTCCAACAGGTTTTAACCCTTGACACACTCTTCATTTAAAAATGCCCAAGATCGACTCAAGACCAATTATTTTGACAGAGGCCAAATATTAGTATTTAAAATTTTTCTCAGGTAAATCTAATATGGCACCAGGTTTTGGTGACTACAGATTCATCCATTGGCACCTACTTGTGTGTCCTGACTTCATTAATGGCAGCATCCGTATCTCAGTCATATAAGCTAACAATTAAAGTCCTGGCCATGCATTTCTTCTTGGTTCTAAGTAAGAGCACCCCAAATTAACTTAGGGTTCCCAAATGAGATGATGGCTATGGTAAGACCTGAGGCCAAAACTCCATTTTGAATCAAAAGTAATTTCTGCATCAAGAATGCAGCCTGTCATTTCTGTAACTCTCCATTGTACCCTGAGAAAATTATTTGGTAAACAATTTTAGAAAAGAATGTGTTGTTGCTTGCTTAAGAATATACCCTGATCAGAAAAACAGATCCAAAACAATTCTCAGAACAGATAAACTTTACCTAACTGCCAGGAGCTCTGGTAGCATAGTGCCTAAGGCACTTGACTGCTAACCAGAAGGTTGGCGGTTCAAACCTACCAGCCACTCCTCAAAAGGAAGATGGGGCAATCTACTTCCATAGTGATACTGCCTCGGAAACCCAAGGAGGGGTCGCTATGAGTTGGGTCCTACTCAACGGCACATAACAACAACAACACCACCTAACTGTCAACCAATCACTGAACTTTTAATGAATTCCTTGTATTTTCTTATTAAAAAACATCTGAACTGTCACCTCTTCAGATCACTTACTTCAGACTCCTGTGGGCCCTGTGATTTCTGATTTAAACAATGTTTTTATTTTCCTATTACTTCAATAAAACTCATTGCTTTAATTTTAACAGAGACTGCAGTTGCTCTTTGACATTTCTCTCAGCTATTTCTCTTTTGCACTAATCCCTTGCCATCTCCCAGGTCAAATCCTTTCCCAACACCAATGTACTATAACGATCATCTCTAATCTTGACTCTGCCTTGGGTAGTTCTTTCCCCACATAGGAATTGTCATCAGATATAACTCTCATTCTTATTCTTTAAATAAAGCCCTAGAATATTTGGTGGCTTCCTCCTCCTCTAGAGAAATATTCAAATTTTGTTCATAGGGCATTCCAGGCCCTCTGTAATCAAGTCCAGATTGTCTTTTCAAGTTGAGGGTGTATTATTCAACAGCATGGATCTCAACTCCTTCTAGTCTTGTCCATAGTTAGTATTTCCTAAACATCTTACTCAATCTCACATGCTTAAATTTTTACTTTTGTTCCTTTCTTGAAATGCCCACTCCTCTCTGCTCAGCCAAGATCGAACCCTGTCCACTCTACCCAGCTCAAATATTCCTCCTTGGAGCATTTCTCAACCATGCAAGCAACCTCTCATCAATTAACTTTCTCTAGCTCTTACATTTTGCACCATTCAGTTTGAATTTATTGTATTCTTCTTTGCATATTTTTAAACTTTGCTCCTAAGGCTACTGCAAGCTCTTCAAAGGCAAACCATGGATCTCATCTACAGTTCTAAGTCCTGGGAACAGTGCTTTACACATAGTAGGTACTCAATGCCCATTTTTAAAAGTAATACTTAATGATTAAATGGCACAGAGCGTACATGATCTCATATCTTAGAAGCTTAATGCTGAGTATGCAAGTACTTGGGAAGTTCTCACCTGAATTCCAGTGCCAGAATTATATTTATGAGGACATATGGAGGGCAAAAGAAAGAGGAACACTATAGTCCAAAAAGAAGAAAAAAAATCTCTATCAGAAAATGAAGACCATTTTTCACATTAAAGTACAATTTTCGCAGAAGATCACAAAATGAAGTGATGAAAAGGAAAACTCCATTTTGGAATAACTATTACTCTTAAGCTCCTTAAGATGTAATGCCAGTCAATTGCTCCTTGAATGATGCATAAGTTGTGGCTTTAATATAAACACCCTTGGTCACCAGTTAAGATCCCTCCAAACATTCTTTTGAATGAGGGGGATATCATGATTTCCTGTTAACAACAGAAGACAGTTATTTACAGGGGACCCATGAAGTCTCATACCCTTCCCTGTGCTTTGCTTACTTCTTCTATCTCTGATTAAGCAAGGAACACAATGGAGTCACAAATGGGCCCTGCACTTCTTCCTTGTCAAGATAATTTCTACCTTCTCTCCAGAATTAATTTTGGTTTTTATAAAATAATTTGATTGAACTTTTTTAGGCTTTAGTAAAAAAAGAAGGAAAGAAAAGAACATGAGCAATACCAGTGTAATTTTGGCTGGGTCATAGCAATGGATTTTCTTTACCTCACCTCTGGTCATTTTGAGTCAGCAATGTGATTGGGAAATTGAATCCTGTTCCAGGAGCAGTCTCCAAAAACAAATCATGATCATCCCTTTCTCCTCGTCAATGATTGACCCAGGGATCAGGTCTTAAGCCAATCAGTTTATGGCATTCCTCAGTGGTAGGAATTATTTCTGAGGTACGTGGTTGACTTTGAACCAAAAGATACAAAGGGAAATGAGCTGACTTATTCCTGGGGGGAAAAAAAATCTTAATTTGAAGGGAGACTCATAGAAGCAAACATCTTTCTCACTCTCCCTGCTGGACATGACTGGTGTGAAAAGAGTACCTTGTCAAGTGTCTGAGAAGTAAGATAGGAAAAATCCATATCAGTCATTAGATCAGTTTACCTGAAAGCCTACTTCTCCTTCTGTTCTTCCTATTATGTGAACAATATATTTAGTTTTAAGTTAGTTTGCACTGGTTTTCCTGTTACTTAAAATTAAGTACCCAAACCCAAACTAAACCCAAACACATTGTCATTGAATCTTTTCCGACTCATAGCAATCCCTACTGACTTTCTGAGGCAGTAAATCTTTAGGAAAATAGATTGTTCCATCTTCCTTCTGTGGAGTGGCTGATGAGTTTGAACCACCAGCCTTCTTGTTAGCAGTCAAATGCCTTAAGCACTGCACTACCAGCTCCTTAGGTTTCTAAGGTGAGGAATGGCTGGTAGGTTTGAAACACCAGCCTTCTGGTTAGCAGTCAAATGCCTTAGGCACTATGCCACCAGAGCTCCCAAATGAAGTCCCAGGTACCTTAAATAACTGTGGCCACTGAGACAGATCTGAAGGGAAAGATCTATCTGATTTCAAATGTCAAAGTGGCTCATGGACCTTAAAATCATTTTATTTTGATAGTGATTGTTTACATTAATCAAATACATATTAAGCACTCACCATTTGCAAGACATAGTGAAAGAGACCAGAAGTCTGCCATTAAACAAATACTTATAGGAAGGAGAGGAGGATACTATGCCAACATATAATAGAAGAGCAAACCTGGGTGAAGACTCAGAGAAGGGGTCCCTGGAAAACCCACTTTTATCTCAAGTTTTGGTATATAACTAGAAGGGAATCAGAGAAGAGTTGGAGCAGAAAGAACATATGACATCCTAGGCACAAGAAAGAGTTTATTTATTTTTAAGACTCTGAAGAGTTCATATAGAGAGAGAGAATGAGAGGAAGAGACATCATGGTAGACATTTTGGACTTCATCCAAAGTACTGAAGCATCAGAAGTACAAATATCAAATGAAAATGTCATAAGATTACAACTATCTTATCCATTTTAATTTTGTAGTTGTTTTAAAGAAAGTCTGTATTTATAGTCATTAAATTTGGAATTAATGTTAATAAAAGGAATCTTATGGGTATATCCATGGGAAAGCAATTACATTTCCTTTCAAATCTTCCCCTAAGCCTGGTGGATTTCATGATCTTGAAAATTTTTGAGTGCTTTAGAATATTCAAAACAAATATTTGCTCCCAGACATCATGGCCAAAATATTCCCTGATGTATAAAGTTAACCAGATTAGGGTTTGGAGGTAAATACTTTATTCCAGTAAATTCATTGAGCACCTCATCTATCAGGTGAAGAGTGAACATTATCATCTTTTTTCACAGTCTTGATATATGTGTACTACTTAGCTACTGTGTATAATAGTTGATGTGAGGTTGAAGATATGTATCTGAAATTAGATATCACCACTACCACCAGTTACTGTTAAGTTGTTTCCAACTCATGCAACCCTGTATTTGTCAGAGTAGGACTGTTATCCACAGAATTTCAGTGGCTGATTTTTCAGAAGCAGATTGTTAGGCCTTTCTTCTGAGGAGCTTGTAATTGGAATCCAACCTCCAACATTTTAGTTAACAGTTGAGTGCCTTAACCATTTGCACCACCCAAGGACTATGGAATTAGATATAAAACCCATTTCCATCAAGTCAATACTGACTCATGGTAACCCTATAGAACAGAGTAGAACTGTCCCACAGGGTTTATAAGACTTCCATCTTTACAGGAGCAGATTACCACATCCTACTCCCATGACATAGCTGGTGGGTTCGAATCACTGATCTTCTGGTTAGCAGGCAAGCACTTAACCACAGTGCCACTAGGGGTCCTTGGAATTAGATATAATTCAGTTCAAATCTACTCTGAAACTTACTAGCTATGTCACACCTAGGGCAAATTGAAGAATTCCTTCTCTAAGCTTCTATTTTTATGGCATGAGTTATTTTTAGTTTTATGTCATGAGTTTTTTCTGAAAATAAAATGAGACAATACTAATTGAACACTGTGCTTAGACATAGCAAGCACTCAAGAAATACCAGTTTTTATCACTAATAGTATAAAATATAATACACACAGAAGTACTGATTCTGCGAAGGAACTGTATAATGGAAAGATCATTGGACTATCATACCTTAGAACCTCTGGTGTACTCAGAAAGAGAAGTAGGACCAGTAATAGGGACATATGCAAGGACATTGGATTTGGGGAAGGATGTAGGATTAGTAAAAGCAATCTAGACAATAGGTAGAGACAAGTATTGATTTGGGTGAAGGGAAGGGCAATGGACCAAATGTGAGTGATCAACAATGTGGCATTGAGGAAGAGGAAGACATAGAGGTACATGGGAGGTACAGACAATAAAAATGAACCCTTTTACACATACAGTACTGCATTATCAGTGATGGCAAACATTGATTTATAGGTGGATAGAGGGGTGGACAAGCTGAATAACTATGTATGTCTATGCAGGGAGGAGTGTGCCCCGACCATGTATAGGGTTGGCAGAAAATGTTTCTACAAGTGTACTTGTATGTTCTGTAAGAATTCGCAGATATATAGTAGAGCTGACAAGGAACAAGGTTGTAGTTCCTTCTTGGCCACAGCCAGCTACCCAGAGGGAACAAGTAGTTGGACCTGTGGGCTTGGGACCATGGCTGCAGGGGACATCAAGCTCAATTGGGATAATATACTACACAAAAACATTGTTCCACATCTTACTTTGGCGAGTAGCTACTGGGATCTTAAAAGCTTGCAAGCAGCCATCTAGATGCAATGATGGGTCTCTCCTCGTCCAGAGCAAAGAAGAATGAAGAAAACCAAAGACGCATGGAAACAACTAATCCAAGGGACTGGTATACCATGCGATC
>NW_006921689.1:8950401-8957288 GCF_000298275.1 Orycteropus afer afer | reverse complement strand
GGCTGGCGGTTCAAACCCACCAGCCACTCCTCGGAAGGAAGGTGGGGCAATCCTGCTTCCGTAGTGATACTGCCTTGGAAACCCAAGGAGGGGTCGCTCTGAGTCGGGGCCGACTCGACGGCACATAACGACAACAACAACATATATATACACACACACACTAAATACAAACTCACTGCCATTGAGGCCATTCTGACTCATAACAATAGCCATTGGGTTTCCAAGAAGGTAAATCTTTATGGAAGCAGATTGCCCCACTTTTCCTTCTGTAGAGCGGCTAGTGGGTTTGAACTGCCAATCTTCTGATTAGCAGAAAAATGCCTTAGGCACTGCACCACCAGAGCTCCTTATACATAAACAGGTATATGTAGAAGAGCTTTATATGTTGTTGTTGTTGTTGTTATGTGCCCTCGAGTCAGACCCCACTCATAGCAACCCGCTTGGGTTTCCCAGGCGGTATCACTACAGAAGGAGATAGCCCAACCTTCCTTCTGAGGAGTGGCTAGTGGATTTGAACCGCCAGCCTTCTGGTTAGCAGTCAAGTGCTTTAGGCACTACACTACCAGAGCTCCCAGAAGAGGTCCTTAAACACACACACACACACACACACGAAATGGGGATCACTATGAGTCAGAATTAACTTGATGGCAGTGGAATTTTATATATATATATATATGTTGTTGTTGTTATGTGCCGTCGAGTCGGCCCCGACTCATAGCGACCCCTCCTTGGGTTTCCGAGGCAGTATCACTACGGAAGTAGGATTGCCCAACCTTCCTTCCAAGGAGTGGCTGGTGGGTTTGAACCGCCAGCCGTCTGGTTAGCAGGCAAGTGTCTTAGCCACTATGCTACCAGAGCTCCCATATATATATATTCCACTGCCATCAAGTTAATTCTGACTTATAGTGACCCCCATTGGGTTTCCAAGTCTGTAAATCTTTAGGGAAGCAGACTGCCTCATCTTCCTCCCACAGAGCAGCTGGTGAGTTTTAACTGCTGGGCTTCTAGTCAGCAGGCAAATGCCTCAACTGCTACACCGCTTAGGCTCCACACATACATACAAACACACACACATTCTATGAAACAGAAATTCAATCTTAGGAACTCATATCCATACACATCAGGATATAGGGACAATAAATTTCATAGCAGCATTGTTTATAATAAGCCCAACGGAATATCACAACTGTCAACTAAGGATAATGTGTATAAATAAATGTACAATGAAATTCTATATGTTAATGGAAATAAAAGAACTATAACTACAGATAACAACATGGTACAATCTTTCTACCATAACATTAATGGACAGAAGCTATACATAAAAAAACATAAAATATGATCCCATTCCTTTACAGTTTTAAAATGCAAGCTGAAATACACTATTTGGGAAAAGTTGGTAAAATGATGAAATAAAGCAGGGAAATGATTGTCAGGACAATGATGGCAGTTATTTCTACGAGGGACTGAGTGGTTTAAGATTGGGGAGGAACACATGGTAGGCAGTGAGATGTTAGTAGTGTTCTAAGCTTTGAACTGGATGGTGATTATTTGGGTGTTTGGTTCAGTCATTCATTAAACTATGTGTGTTTTATGCACTTTTTTGTATGTCTGTCATATTTCACTGTCAAAAATGTTTTAAACAAAACAATGCAACATGACCAAATAGATTTATCTCAGCATTGCAAGAAAGATTCAATCTAGAAAATCCAGCACAGTAATTTAAAAAAAAAAAAAAAAAAAATCATGTATTATCTCAATAGATACAGGAAAAGATTTGTAAGATTCAGCAGCTCTAGAAGATTTTTAAAAACTCAAAGTAGGAAACTTAACTTGATAAATATTATGTACCAGAAACTACAGTAAACATTTTACTTAGTGGAGGAAACCACAGGCACATTCCCTTTAAGAACAGCAGCCAATGATACCCATTACCATCACTGTGCTTAAAAGATACGAGTATCTAACTACAAATGAACATCTATCAAGAAGAGAGTCAAAACACTCAAATTCAGAATACTATTTTTAATTTTTTTTTTAAAAGATCAACTTGCAAAAGCTTATAGCATTTTTTCCCACCAACATTAGTTAAACCGAAAATGTGATTTACAAAGCAAGTAAAACTATAATGGATGGATGGATTCTAACTTAACAGCAAATGCCCAAAATGGTATGGAGAAAAATTCTTCTGATAAAGAGCATAAAGAACCTGATAAAAAGAAATATTTTGTGCTTTTATTGGAAATGACTTAATAATAAAAATTTCAATTCCCCGCAAATTGATAGCCAAACTTAATTCAATCCAAAGCAAAATTTCATCTGGATGATTTTTAGCACTTGGTGCAATTATCCTAAGTTTATGTGGAAGAATAAAAACAAACAAATAGCTGCTTATTTTTCTTTGATAGAAAAGAGCAAAGAGGATGGATTTGCTCTCCTAAATAATAAGATAAAAGCCATACTAATAAAACAAGTATGGTTTTGGATCAGGAACAAACAAAAGAAACAATGAAACAATCTAGTGAGCTGAGTAACAGACTTATGAATATCTGGAAACTCAATACATTATAACCTGTTATCAATGATCAATAGGAAATGAATGGGTATTTAGTAGATGATCTTGAAAAAACTGACTCACAATATACAGAAAAATAAAACTAGATCCCTATTGAAACATGTGCATAGATTTATTTATCAGAATAGCAACACTTTTATAGTGCTTAATATGTATAGGCACATTTCTTTTTTCTTTTTTTTTTAAATCGTGGTTTGGGTGAAAGTTTAAAGAGTGTATTAGTTTTCCATTCAACGATTTATGTACATTTTGTTTCATAATATTGTTTGCAATGCCTTGGTACTCTTCTCCCTTCACCCCCGGATTCCCTATTTCCATTCTTTCTTTCATGCTCCTTCCTGCTTCTGAGCTTTGTTTTTTGGCAAATGCTTCATAAGCTTATTTCTAAATATATATAAGTTCATTCAATTCTCACAACAATCATGAGTTACTATTATCGCCCTACTTTAGAGACAAGGAAACTGAGATATATAGAGATTAAGTTGCTCAAATTCATTCAGTTAGGCAGTGAAGGGGCAAAAATTGTCAATTCCAATAGAGGGGTACCAATATCCTTGGTCTTAATTGCTCGACTATAAAGGTAAAATTATAAATGTAGAAGTAAATCTTTGTGATCTAGATATAAGGAAAGACTTCCTAAACAAAACCCAAAGACACAAACACTCAGGCAAAGAAATAATAGATTTTAAAAAATACAAAGATTTTTATTCACTGAATATAGAACAGAAAATTAACAATTATATAGACTGTGAGAGAAAATTTAATTTGCAATATCTAAAAGTAACAAAGATTTATAGTTACAGTACCAAGTAACTCTTGCTAATCAACAAGAAAGAGTGTTATGGATTGAATAAGAAGCTCTGGTGGTGTAGGTTAAAGCATTTAGTTGCTAACCAAAAGGTTAGTAGTTCAAACGCACTCCGTGTGAGAGAGACAAGACAAATTTGCGTCTGTAAAGATTTACAGCCTTGGAAACCCTATGGGATTTTCTATCTGTCCCAAAGGGTTGCTATGAGTTGGAATCAACTCTATGACAGTGGGTGTGTTATGGATTGAATTGTGCCCCCAAAATTACATGTTGCAGTCCTAACTCATGACAACCATGACTTTGAGTTTTGTTTTTTTAAAGAAATAAGGTCTTTGAAGACGTTACTAGTTAACATTATGCCATACTGGAGTGGAATAGATCTTAATCCATTCTAACTGGTATCTTTATTAAAAAGAGACTCTGACAGATAGGGAAGACAGCTATATGACAACAGAGATATGCTGCAGCTGCAAGCTAAGGACTATATGGGCATACCAGAAGCCAGAGAGACATGGGGTATCTTCCCTTAGTGCCTTTAGAGAGAATATGGCCCCGACTGCACCCTGAACTCAGACAGCTAGCCTCCAGAACTGTGAAACAATCAATTTCTGTTCTTAATCTTCACCTAATTTGTAGAACTATGTTACAAAAGGCCAAGGAAACTAATACATCTAGAAACCATTTAGAAGAATAAGCAAAGGATATAGGACATTCAACCTATATCCTAGAAACAAAACAAAACAAAAAACTTTCAGGTAGATAATGGAAATTAAAACAAGGACAATTTATGTTTCATCCAACATATTGACAATAGTCAGAAAGGTGAATCATGTCATGTGTTGGTAGAGATACAGAAGCCCTCATTATATTCCTGCAGACATTAAAGATTGATACAGCCATTCTGGAGAACAATCTGGCAGTAAATTGACAAATTAAGAAAATGCACAGATTTTGACCTAGAATTCCTACTCCTAAACATATGTTTCAGAGGAATTCTTACTCAAATACATAAAGGTTCATAAACATGGATATTGACCAGTAGATAGTTTGTGTTAATGTAGAATTGGAAGCTATCTAAGTGATTGTGGTAGGTTCATACAATAGAAAACAGTAAAGGAGATAAAAGCAATAGACAATGTGCCTAAAATAATGTGGATGAAATTTACAAACTGTGTTGGTCCAGACGTTCTGGAGTCATGAAGCCTGGATGAAACCTCCAAACTATTTAATATTTAGACCTTCAACTAAAAATATTCCCTGAAGTCTTCTTAAAACCGAATGATAGTTTAAATTAACTAGTAAAGAATGTCTGCCTTGAGCATTATGTTCTTTTAACTCTATCTATATGGGGGTCAAAACGACAACAGCAACTCAAAAGATTAAAAAAAAAAAAAAACATTGCCATGGAGTCTATTCTGACTCATAGTGACCCCCTGCCCCATTGGGTTTCCATAGTGATAAATCTGAACAGAAGTAGATTGCCTCATCTTTCTCCTGTGGAGCAGCTGGTGGGTTCGCACCACTGACCTTTTGGTTAGTAGTTGAGTACATTACTACAGCACCTCCAGATCTCCCTTAGATAGGAACCTTAGAGGGCAGTGATTATATTATTGGGAGAGGAACATTTCATAAAAGGAAGATGAAAATGACTGCACAACTCAAAGAATATAATCAATCTCACTAAATTGTACAGGTAGAAATTTGAATTGGTGCATATTTTAACTGTGTATATTCTCAACATCAGAAACAATATTAACTAAATTATTAAAAATAAAAAATAGTGCTGAGCAAAAACATAAGAAACAGAATGAAGTCATATATTTTGCAAGAAAGTATATATATAAACACATTACAATGATTGCTTATTGGGCAAGAGAAATTAGAATGAATGAACAAATTAATGAAATCACCAAATAATGAAATGATCCGTGAACAAACTAATCATCAATGGATGAGTCATGAAGTCATAACTTTGCTCCTGAAAAAAAAAATAATAAAAAAGCAAGATTGACACACCAGATGCTGTTGAGTTAATCTCGACTCATGGTGAACCCATGTATTGCAGAGTAGGAATGTGCTCTATGGGAGTGACTTTAGGAAGCACATAGCCAGGCCTTTCTTCCAAGGTGCCTCTGGGTGGGACTGAACCACCAAATTTTGAGTTAGCAACCAAGCACTTAACTGTTTCTGCCACTCAGGGGTGTTAATGCCAACATCGACTCTTACTTTATGGAGTTTACATTCCAAGGCAGCAGAAATAAATGAAACTACTAATTACAACATGACTGTAAAAATTACTATTGTGCTACATGCTATAAATGATAATCATAGGGTGTTATGAGAGCATAGTAAAGTATAGGAGAAAATTGTATCCCAGTCACAAAGAAGTCACGAGATGAATGCTTGTGAGATGCAGAACATCAGACTAGGAGTTCGTATATCAACCTGTGTTCCAGCATTAAAACTAAATAATATGTGGTGTTCCCATGTGTCAGTTTTTAACTAGCAATTCTACACTCATTATTTCTGTCTCAGAATGTAATATATATTATGATGAAATTTGAGCATGAGTGTTCTGTTCACTCCAGGTTAGTCCTATGGACTTACTGGAATGATTTCCACATTACATAAAAGAGCATGAGCCTTGTCTATATATGCAGAAGAACATGAAGGCAGCCCTGCACATTGGAGCTAATGAGAACATATTTTCCAAACAGTGGTTCTAGATAATCTTTCTGTGTTTGGAGATGAAGAACCAAAGGAAAAATAAAATCCTGAAAACCAAAGAAATGGCCCATCCTCAAAAAGATAATAACAAGTCAATTACATAAATATTCTTTATTTTAGGAAATTTAAAAAGGCAAGAATTCATGACTTCTATGAACAGCACAAGGAGCACTGATGGTGTAATGCCTAAGGCATCTGACTGTGAACCAGAAGGTTGGTGGTGCAAACCCATCAGCCACTCCACTAAAGCAAGACTGGGCAATCTACTTCTGTAATGATTAACCGCCTATGAGTTGGAATCGGCTCGATGGCAGTGAGTTTGTTTTTTTGTGTGTGGGGGGGTTATGAACGGCACAAAAATCAACAAGGAAATGATAGCTATCAGAAAAGGCATATATGGAAAAGCAGATGTAAAACAAAAATTGATAAAAGAAAACATATTTATACTAAGTGAAAATCATTGACAGTGATAAAATTGACATTACAGACTGTCAAATCAGTTATCTAAAGAAAAAAGACTTAGAAATCCTATTACAGTAAAGATGATAAACAGAAAAACCAAGTTTAATCTTAAAAGTTAGGTATTTTGGGGGAGTTCCGGCAAGATGGCAGACTAGGGAGAAAGACTGCACAGACCCTCTTCAACAAAGAAAAGGGAAACCAATTAACACAGACACAAAAGATAATCCTGGACCCCTGAGCCTTGAAGGGAAGGATATAGAAGTGGACTAAACCCCAACTAGCAGAAGAATTTGCGTGAAAATACCAAAAATGGAG
>NW_006921689.1:8946188-8950301 GCF_000298275.1 Orycteropus afer afer | reverse complement strand
ACAATGTGGAACAAAACTCAAAATCATTAAAAAAACAAAATAAAGCATATATAAAAAAAAAAAAAAAACAGGGCCAGTTTTGCTGGTCAGATAGAGCCTGATGGAACCACTGAGACAATGGGCTAGCTGCCCTTCAGGTCTGGAATTCAACCTAGTCCTGTGGCTCCAGACAAACAAAAGACAGGAATGAGCTGAATGTTTACATTAGGTAGAAACACTCCTTGGAGAGATCAATCATGGGAGAAAAGAAGGCCTGTGTATTCACAGGAAAGACAGGTTGGGGGGGGGGCAGGAGTACATGGGAGGAAAGGACACAGGGGAAAGATTACTATGGAGAGAAGGTGGGAAGAGAGCTGTTGCATTGTGAAAAATTGCAGTCAGTGTCATGAGAGAAAGTGTATGTGAACTGCTGTATGGAAAATGAATTTGCTCTGCTTTCACCCAAGTCACAATATAAATAGTAATAATAAAATAATGTAGACAAATTCTGTGATGGAAACCCAAAAATATGAAATTATAGGTCATAACACAGTGGGAAGATAGGGGAAGTTTCCAGGTATTGAAAACAAGAGCTGTTTATTATAATAGCTGAGTATTATAATATCAGAGAAGGTATTCCAACATCCTTGCTGCTTTTTAAAGATTTGGCAGCACTGAGGTAGTGATTCTGAGGCTGTAGGAAATTAAAGGCTGGACAAGGACTTTGGCTTGTCAGAAGACCAGCATTCTAGCTAAATCCTGACACTCAAAAGCTGTCAATTCTGAGCAAATTATCTATCATTGTTGCACTTCGGTTTCCATATCTGTAAAATTGGTATAATTTTACCTGGGTTGCATACCAGACAGCATTGTTAGGGAGATTAAGTGAAGTAATGGATAGAAAAGTACTTGGGAAATTGTAAATGATTAGTATTATTCAGAAATACTTATTGAATCTCTACCATGTTCCAGGAATTGCCAAATAAAGGTAAAAAATTCTATTGTTCCAAGACCCTCCTTGTTCAGTAATTAACTAACTAACTCACTGCCATCAAGTTGGACCCCTCCTTGGGTTTCTGAGGCAGGATCACTATGAAAGTAGATTGCCCAACCTTCCTTCTGAGAAGTGGCTGGTGGGTTTGAATTGCCAGCCTTCTGTTTAGCATTCAAATGCCTTAGGCACTAGCCACAAGAGCTCCTCCCTGTTCAGTAGGGAGGTAAATACCTAAGATAAAGAATGAGATACCAGTTTTTACCAAGTCATGCATAAGGTTAAGTAACATCCAGTGAGGAGGGAATATGCAAATCTTCCCAGAGAAAGTAGGGAAGACTTTACTGAGATAAAAGATCAAATATGTGAGCTAATATTTGATAGATGAGTGGGAGCTTTCTAAGTGACAAGGGAGAGAAGATTGTACCAGTGAGAAAGGGCAGAATGACCAAAAAGCACAATGGTATCTTCTTGGATTGCATTAGAAACAAAAGTTGCAGGCAAATGAAGTCAACGGCCACTTGAGGTCCCACATTCTTTTTAAGTGTCATCATGGTCATTTTAGTTGTAGAACCCACTGGCAAATGATTGGCCTTGATCCTAGAGTATTCCTCCCATTTGGGCTCTTCTGTAATTCTTTCAACTGGATAAGTGTTAATCTAGCACCTACAAATATCACTGATTCTAGCAGCTAACAGTAAACACCCACTCTGCTCTGACTGCCACCAAGTACGTGCCCTACATTCATCAAAATGGACCTCAAGCATCAAAGTTGAGGATGTTAGCTGAGCATCCATTCCGCCTGTTTGCACCATTTCCAGCTCAGAGTTAAACATAAGGTTTTAGTTTTAACTGTCTGCTAGGCTACTTAACCCTCCTAAATAGAAATATTCAGACAAAGAAGCCCAACTGTTACTGTAATTTTGTTGATGTAAGACATCTGCATAGGACTTCATGACATCTGATACTGTTTGAAACATATAGAATTCAGGGCTGTAGTTTCAATTTCTCTAAGTATGTCACGTTAGAGTTTAGGAAACATTCACTCACTGTGACAGCATCAAAACTCTGCTTCCAAACAAAGTGAAATAAAGAAAAAAATATATATTCTGCAGAAATAACTATACATGAATATATGTGAAATGTATTCTATGTGGGAACATTTGGTCAATGCACTGTCATTTTATGCAATTGTAGGTCTCCACAACACGATGGATTCTTACAAAATACTTTTCATACTGGAGAAGGTGAAAAGGGATATTTCCTGTTTCTCATACATTTAACAAATTGTACTGTGGAACTGTTGTTACATGATAAGCATTTTTTCTGGACAATGGAAATAAAGAGATGAAAGATTCCTTCCATGGAAGCAAGATTTAAGTGGACTAATAATTATTTGCTGAAAACAAGTCATATATCTGCATGGGCATTGTTCCCTCTGGAGAACTAACTTTTCTGCACTCCAAGTGGTCTTATGGAGGTGGTCTGGTCTTGGTTCCCTCGACCTTCATTCAGTAGCCCTCACAATCATGAAGTCCCCATGGGCCATTCTACCAAAATTTGCAGGAGAAATGGTCTCTTTCTACATGGTTTGCCAAGGTGGAAAGATGATAGTCTAGGCATCATAATGGCAAGGACAAAAACCAGAGCCAAGAAATGGGAAATGGAGGAGGGAGAGAAAGAGGGTATGATAAGGGGTGGGGAAGAAGGGAGGAAGGAGGAAAGAGTGAAAGAAAATGAACAGAACACAAAGAGGGAAACATTATGACATCATTCTTTTCTAATTTATTTAATATCTGGATGTGAATTGTTGCATGTGTCAGTCTAAAATATTAAATTACCAGAGACCTGAGTCAAGGAGGGGTGGAATTAGCAAGAATTTATCTCTTGGCCCATATGTTCTATAGTATGAAGACAAATGTTTTGTAAGTTTAGGGTCTGTTTTGGTTACCTTGTGCTGCTCTAATAGAAATACCACAAATGGGATGGCCTAAACAGTTTGGAGATGTTAAGTCCAAGTGCAAAGTGCCAGGCTCTAGGGGCTGGGTGAAAGGCCCTCAATCTTGGGTTTCAGCTCTGCCTCCAGCTCCTGGCCCTCTGAAGCTAGAGGCTTTTCTTCAGACAGCTGCTAGCTGCGAGTCTGACAAGCCCAAGGTTGACAATAAAAAGACTCTGATGTTACCAAACCACACAGCAGGCCATTAATTCAAGTCCATTGAAAGTCCCAAGGTTGGCAAAGCATGGCAGGCTGCTGAACAACAACAAGGTTACAAGCAGGGTTCAAGCGTGCCAAAAGATTATAGACCATTCCCAAAGCTGTTTCTTACATACGGACCCAAAGAAGTTACTTAGCTGTTCCAATAGATTCCACCATGGAGTTAATTATCAGTCTCACCCTGGGAAATAACTACATTCAGCTGGCCAGCCACTCAACCAGGCCCAGCCAAGTTGACACACAAATTTAACCACCAGAGGTCCTATATCTGGTTCTGGGAGTTCTGGTGGTGTAGTGCCTAAGGCATTTGGCTGCTAACCAGGAGTCCGGTGGTTCAAACCCACCAGCCACTCCTCAGAAGGAAGGTTGGGCAATCTACTTCCATAGAGATACTGCCTTGGAAACCCAAGGAGGGGTCACTATGAGTTGGGACTGACTCAATGGCAGTGAGCTTGACTTTTTTTTTTTTTTAATACTAGGAATTTGGATATGCTGTAACAAAAAGAATAAATAAACAAATATAAATTAGTTAATCTGTATCTATTATATTTTAAGATTCAGGCTACCAAAACCTGTTATTGCTCTTGTGTGCCACCTTGTTGATTCTGACTTCTGGTGACTTTATACCTTACAGAGCAGAACTGTTTCCTAGAGTTTTCTAGCTGTAATGTTACCAGAATACAATCACCAGGCCTTTTCTTCCATGTTACTATGGAAAAACTGGTACAAGAATTTTTAAAAACAGTTTTGTATCAGCCAGTAGAGTCAAGTATATATATACACATACACACATATATACATGTAAGGCATTTGGCTACTAACCAAAAGCTCAGAGATTAAAACCCACCAGCTGCTCAGTGGAAGCAAGATAAGATAGTTTGCATCCATAAAGATTTACAAGCTTGGAAACCCCATGGGGGTTGTGTGT
>NW_006921689.1:8937000-8946088 GCF_000298275.1 Orycteropus afer afer | reverse complement strand
GGAGGGATGGACACTGGGAAGAGGTAACTATGGGGAGGAAGTGGGAGGGGAGCTGTTGCATTGTGGTAACCTGTGGTCAATGTCATGAGACAAGGTATATGTAAACTGCTGTATTGAAAGTCAATTTGCTGTGTAAATCTTCACCCAAATCACACACACACACACACACACACACACACAAGTTAGGTATTTTTGAGGAAGAAATGGAAACAAAAAGGAACAATAATGAAAGTAGCTCATCTGAAAATGTATTCCTGAGTTGAAGAAAGCTTTGGGAGTGTGAATTCTTAACAACAACAAAAATAAACATAAAAATAAAAATCCACAAAATCAACTGAACATATATTGTTATAAAATTTTTAAGTTACCAAGATTTTTAAAAAGCTTAAAAGCAGCTTGACCAAAATTCAGGTTATCAACCAAGAAACAAAAATCAAGCTGCTACCATTCTCTTCTAAACTATAAAATGATAGAAGACTGTGCTTCAAGTTTGAGGAAATTTAAACATAAGTCTATTGATGTCTTCAAAAAATGTTTTAACCCAAGAATTTTATATTCAGCCAACTTGTTTGGAAAAACCTTACTAGATATGAATCAGCTCAAAAAATATGTCTTTACTGAAAATCATCAGTCAAAGATGTACTTCAACTGGCCAAAATATAAGTAAGACGAATAATTTAAAATTGAGAAAAATGAAAAACAAACCAACAAACAAAAATGTTATTTAAAACAAAACAAAAAAATCTCCCTCTGTCTACCAAAAGAAGAGAATAGTGGGTCAGCATACTGGCTTTGAAGCCAGATGCTTCAGTTTACAGCCTTATTCCTGAAATTATTAATTTCTTTGTGTCTCATTTTCTACCTGTGAGATGGGAAGGAGAATAATACCTACTTCACAGAGTTATTGTGAAGATTAAATGAGTTGATATATGTAAGTGATTGTTAGGCTAGTGTCTGGCATATAGTAAAAGTTCAATTATTATTATCTGTAATTATTAAAAGTTTTGAGAATATAACTTTAGATTTTAGCAGCAAACTAAAGCAGTTTGTGTGTGTGTGTGTGTGTGTGTGTATGTGTGTTCTGTTTTTTAACCCTTGACCAATTTACATGGGGTAACCATCCTAGCTAATTACCCTAAAGAAATAAGAGATGATGAAGTCAAACAATAATATTAATAATAGCTAAAACTTTGTTAAACACTTTCTATGTGACAAATGATTTAGGTATTTTAACTCATGGTAACTTCAGAATACTGGTGGTGCAGTGGTTAAGGTCTGGGCTTCTAAGAAAGGTTGGTGATTTGAACCCACCAGCCACTCTGTAGGGGAAAGATGCCTTGGAAACAGTATGGGGCAATACTACCCTGTCCCACAGGGTCGCTATGATTTGGAATTGACTTGACCCAGCAAGTTTTTTTTTTTTTTAATCATCGGACTAAGACTAGGATGATCTGGTGGACTACTTCTGGTAGACTGGTGATCTACTTCTGAAAATTAGCCAGTGAAAATCTTACAGATCAAAACAGAATATTGTCCAACACAGTGCTGGAAGATGAGTATCATAGGTTGGTGGTTGTTGTTGTAGTTAGGTCCTGTCGAGTTATCTCTGACTCATAGTGACCCTATGCACAGCAGAACAAAACACTACCCAGTCCTGCACCAGCTCCATGATGCTTGCTATACATGATCCCATTGCTGCTGCCACAGTGTCAATCCATCTTGTTGAGGGCCTTCCCCTATTTCATCAACCCTCTACTTTACCAAGCAAGCATGACATCCTTCTCCAGGGAATGGTCCCTTCTGACAACATGACGAAAGTAGGTGAGACGAAGTCTGGCCATTCTCTCTTCTGAGGAAGCTGCACTTCCTCCAGGACAGAGCTGTTAGTTCTTTGAGTAGTCCATAGTACTCTGATAGCGTAGTGCCTAAGGCACTTGACTGCTAACCAGAAGGCTGGCAGTTCAAACCCATCAGCCACTCCTCGGAAGGAAGGTGGGGCAATCTACTTCCATAGTGATACTGCCTCGGTAACCCAAGGAGGGGTCGCTATGAGTTGGTCCGACTCAACGGAACAAAACAACAACAAGTACTTTCAGCATTCTTCGCCAGCACCACAACTCAAAAGCATCAATTCTTCTTCCATCTTCCTTATTCATTGTCCAGCTCTCAATTTCATATGAGGTGATTGAAAATACCATGCCTTGTGTCAGATGCACTTGAGTCCTCAAGGAGACATCTTTGCTCTTCAGCACTTGAAAGGGGTCCTTTACAGCTGATTTGTCGTCTGATGTCCTGGCTGCCAGGTTGGAAGGCACTCAAAATACACAGTGGCCACAACAGTGGACTCAAGCATACCAGTGATTGAGAAGATGGCTAAGGAGTAGGCAATATTTTATTCCATTAAACATGGAGCTGCCATAAGGCAGAGCTGACTCAATGGTAACTAACAACATCCTTATAATAAATCTAGCGACATTCTAACAATGAATATAATACAACCATTTCTGGGATTAGAAAAATGAGGTCTGAGAAACAAGCAACTTCCAAAGTAAAATAGCTTGCAAGTGGTGGTGCTGGGATTTGAACATTGTTCCTACTAGCTTAATTTTTTTAAAGTTAATTATTTATTTTATCATACACTAGAATTTGATAAAATAAAACCATTTCAGTGCATAGCTCACTTGATCCAAATAAACCAAATCCAACCCACTGTTGTTGAAATTCAAGTACTCTTATAAAATTGGAGCCATAGTAAACAGCAAACAGTTCTGTGGCAAGCTTGTTTAGGGAAAAAAAAGTTCAAATAGACTAATATGAAACAACCTAATTCATGAGACAGTTCTTATGAGTATGCTCACCTAATAACCAACAAACTCACAAACATTTCCTAGTATTTATTACTTTATTACCTGAATTGTTTATAGGTATGTCTCTTGCATTAGATTAACGCAGTACCTGGTGTTCAATAAACGTTTGTTGAATGACTGAGGACCACTGATAATATTAACTAAATCAACTGGTCAATGACTCTAAAAGAGTCACAGTCTAGTAGAGTCCAACTCAAGTGACCCCATGTGTGTCATAGTAGAACTGACCTACATAGAGTTTTCAATGGTTGTTATTTTGTAAATAAATTTCTAGACTTTCTTCAATGGCACTTCTAGGTGGACCAGATCCTACAACCTTTAGTGGCAACCAACTGTGTTAACCATGTGCAATGTGTTAATATTCCTTTCATTATATTTTTCCCATTCTTTTTTATATTGTTCAAATAAATAATGACTAATATAGAAAGAAATGGCAAAAATATAATAAAGGAAATCTTATTAAAAGAATGGAAAAATAAAAGGAAGGAAATTTTAACATATTTTAATTAAAAAAAATTTTTTTCCAAAAATTAATGAAGACCTTTAAATTGAGTTATATATACATAGTACTCTTAGACCATACCCACAATTTAGAAGAATTCATATAGAAGGAAGAAAATAGAGAAGGAAGGAAGGAGGAAAACAAGGAAAGAAGAGCTGGAAATGAGTATTTATTGAGGATTAACTGCCAGTCAGTGACCTGGATATTAATATGCATTTTCACATTTAATTCTTACAACAAAATTTCACCATGTAATTAATCTCTTTTTTATGAGTAAGACAATTGAGACCAAAACATGTTAACTACTTTCTAGTGATGCTTACAATCAAGTCTGAACTTTTATTTTAGTCAGTAAATATCTCAAGTGCATCTAATAAATGAATTTCAAGTGTTTGTCTACTGTCTTGAGAAATAAATATGTACTGTGAATATAAAGGTGACAGTACACAACTAAGAACCACAGTCCTATTCTAGTTAACTTGTTTTTGGATTGATCATTGTTCTAGAGATCTTTAACAGACTAGTTGATGAAATATAAGTTTCTTTCTGCTCTAATTTGCAGGCATATTACTATTCAGAGACTCTTCCTACAGGGAAAATAATACTTCTCATAGCTAGTATTATTGCTGAGAAGTACATGCATCATGGCTCAAATTAAGGAAATTTCCTTTTTTATTAGGATCCCATCACTACATGGCTTCTCAGGTATACTTCTTACAATCTGTCTCTTTCCCAAGATCAGAGAGGATATTTTCAGGGTAGCACCTGTTGTCATCTATCAGGGCACAGCTGCCTTCCCTTCACTGGGTTATCTTGATTGGCCATGTACTGCTTATATTTACTAGTCCCTTTTAACCCTTTGTAGACTTTAGGGCATATGTAACCAAATTTAGAATCACATTAATAAAAGAATGAAAATGTAACATGAACAGTGTCTTGTATGAGAGATTTTTAGTGGTCACTTATCAAACATATCCATATATAATTTAAAATTTTATATCAAATTATAAATTTTGTCTATATTTTTTTGTGTAATGTAACATTATCATACTTGTTCTTCATAAACATGATTTGCAATGCCTGTTTAATAATATATATATTTGCCTTATTTCATTTAAGCAAATTTCTATAGTTGTGCATTTAATATGTAACCAATTTGTCAATATTATAAAAAGGATCCAATCATAACTTTTTGCCCTCATTTTGTACTATTCCCTCAGAATACAAATAAAATATCTTTCTGAAGAGTCCTCATAAGTGTAGTATTTATATGAATACTTATTTCTCATTTGAGTTCAACTCTCTTTCTTTGTCCCACATCCTTCTCCCCTGAGGTGGCTTGTGGGTTCAAACTGCCAACCTTTTGGTTAGCACCAGAGTTCCATTCATCTTTGTTCAGATTCACTTCTTTCTGCAGTGAGGGAAAGCTCACTGCATTGCATTTAAACTCTCTTGAGAGCCAGGATAATGACTACTATTTGTTTTGCATCATTTCCTGGTGATTAGTATAATGTTTTGCATACAGTAAGTTCTTGATAAATGTATGCAGAATAAGTTAATTAGTGCATGATCGATCTAGGATCTAATTTGTATTTTCAAATATGAGTCAGTAATCACCACCAAGCACTTGGTTCCACATGCTGTTAAGCAATGCCCAGTTAATGTGCAAAAGGACTCTTCGGGTGATAATAATTTGCACTGAATGTTAGGAAGTTTTTTCATAAATGAAATGGAAAAGTATGCATAGTAAGTTCATGTTCCTACAGCCCGAAGCAAGCATTTGTTCAAGTGGTTCCCAGACTTAAAACAATTTCTCTTATAATACAGGTGGTTGCTGGTGTTGTCAGGTGCCATCAAGTCTGCTCCAACTCATAGCTGATTTGGAACAGAGTTTCATTCTAATGACTCGTCTTAAGTTGGTTCTGATGTAAGTCAAATATCTTTTTTTTTTTTCAGTTTTCATTATTATTGCCTTTTATTAACATTACTTTTATAAATCCAATTTTTTACATGTCTGTGGGGGTTGAAAATATTACTTATAAGTTTACAGGTATACTTTAATACATACTGTGGTGGTTAAGTTTGTGTGTCAACTTGGCTAGGCCTGGTTGAGCAGCTGGGCAGCTGGATATAGTATTCCCCATGATGAGACTGGTAATCAACTCCATGGTGGAATCAACTGTGAGCAGCTGAGTAGCTGCCTTTGGGATGTGGTCTGCTTCTCGTGTATAAGAAACAACCTTGGCAATGGTCTCTAGCTTATGGCACACTTGAACTCTGCATGTAGCTGTGTCATTGTTCAGCAGCCTGCCATGCCCTGCCAATCCTGGGATTTTCAATGGACTTGAATTAATGGCCTGCCATGTGGTTTGGTAATATTGGTACTGTGCCTTATTACTTGTCAGCCAGCAACTGAGTGAAGAAAAGCTTCTAGCTTCAGTGGGCTGGGAGCAGGAGGCAGAGCTGAAGCTCAAGGTCGAGGGGCTTTCACCAGTCCCCTAGAGCCTGACACTTGAACTTGGACTTAAGACCTCCAAATTGTAAGAATAAATTCCTGTTTGTTCAAGCAATCCCATTTGTGGTACATTCTTGTCAGAGGAGCACTAGGTAACCAGAACACACACATATATAAAAAAATAAACAAATTGTAAAAATTTACTCTGACAATGAAGAAAGAGTGGGATGAAGTTAACATTTTGTTAGTTGTCTTAATAACTCCACTTGTAGAAGGTTCTGTATTATCTGGATTATCCTGGTGGCTGGTATTTCTAGTCATTAAATTAGTGAGAATGGTCTGGATAGGCTTTTTTTTTTTGTCCACATATTTTGTGGTAACATCTCAGTACTTCCCAAATCTACCTAATGACTTGATCAAAGCAATTAGATTTGGGTACAGATTTTTCAAGCAACTGAAGTCCTTGATGTAGTTCAGAAAAAAGCATCAGAAAATCACATGTTACAACATTGTATGTAGTACATATTGTATTGTATGTAGTACATTTAACATAATGATGTTAAAAAAAAATCCTTGAAAAACTATCTTACTTATAATTTGTCATGATTTGAATATGTCGTAAGTCTGGGACACACTGTATTGGGAAACTTGGATCATGGATACTAGTTGATGTTTATTTTGATTATACTATTCAGAGTCTGATTTTTGAATACTCCAATATGAATTGTAAATACTTACTCCCCCTACAGTAATGAGATGGGAGAGTATTCCTAGTCCTTAGTCCTGAGTGGAAATAGTAGTAAATGTTGATTTTTAAAGTGTTTAGAGCAGGACATTTTACTTGCTTATAAAGGTGAAGGCAAAGATGATGTTTTGTCCATGGGGACAATTCTCCCATTTTTAGCTCCACACCTTACTTATTTCCCAAGCTTCATTACTACCTCTTCAATTGCCTGCTGAGAATCTCTAAAGGCCACTGGCTCTGCTATGAAGAACATCTACAAATGAAATCATTTTCTTGCTTTCCAAGCATGCTTCTTCATAGACATCTTTTGTGACTTGTCCTCCTCACCAACCATAAACGATCAGTTACCAATTCTTGCTGATTCTATATGGCAATATCTCTGACATTTATCCCTTCCTTTCTATTCTCTCAACAACTAGGATTGTGCTTTGCAAATGCTCAGACTCCCTTTTAAACTTCAAACCTCAGGCTAACTTTACTTTCCACTGGTTTACCTGACTAATCTAGCTTCCTCAAGTTTTAATCTTGGGCCAACATTTATCCCATCCACTCTACCCAGATTCATCACTGTAAAGTACAGTTTGCCTCCTGTCACTCTAACCAAAATACTTTGAAGGCTACCAGTATCTACTAAAGATCTGATTCCTTGTCTTGAAATATGGCCCCTTTAAGATCTGCAGTGGTGCATTGGCTAAAGTGCTTGACTGCTAATCTAAAGGGTAACCTGGCAATCTGTTCCCATAAAGATTACAGCCAAGGAAACCAACTGGGGCAATTCTACTCTGTCCTATAGGGTCACTATGGGTCAGAATCGATTCGAGGCAATACAACAACATGATCTGTTTATATCTTGTATTTCCAATTTTTCTCACTCCTTTTTTCTCCATACATTAGTTAACCTCTGATCCATTAAAACTAAACTATGAGCTTTTTCCTATAGTGGTCCTAACTTCAAGCTACCAACTCCCTTTCATAAACTCTTCACCATTCTATCTTAGCATATCTTCATATGTTTGAATCTCAAGGTCCTGTTTATATTCCATCCCAAGGAAATTCTGTTTTGTTTTCAAAATTCATAAAGCATTTTATCTACACTACTCTGTAACAAGGTGATAAACTTATTTTATATGCTAGGCCTCAATTGTCTCTGAGGGAAATAAATTTGTTTAGGAAAATGCCTTCGTACGCTATTTAGAGATAGAAAATGAGGTCTCAAGGCCACCTTTTGGAAAGAGATAGTAAAGTGATATAAACTCTCCTGCCAATGACACGAAGAGACATTTGGGGCAGAAGTATAATACAGCGAGAGAGAAAACAGGATGGAGATGTTACATAATAGGAATATGAGAAAGATAGGTAGCCAGAAAGGTATTCTTAGTTACAAATGTCCAAAATTCAGTTTTACATTGCTTACATTGTTATCTTGCACATGTATGCCTTGAGGTGTTTTGTTTTATTAAGTTTTCATGCAAATCAAAGAAAGGATTGACATGGAGCTGAGAGAAGGAACAGTTCAAAGATGGGACAAGTGTGAGTTGGATAGAATCCAGAAGAAGTAGGCACTTCGGGCCAGAAGTGAGTTTAAATTCATAAATCCTTAGAGATTAAATGATTTTTGTGCAGAGGAGAGTTGTTGAAATTTCCATATGATGTGGAATAAAATTGAGCTGAATTTGTCTAAATCTCAAGGGGCAAGGTACCCTTACCTGATGCATGGACAACATCTTTCATAGTCAATTTACTTTCTGCTTGTGTTGTGGTTAAAGGTCCTTATCAATTCTACTAGACTAGAAATGTTCCACACTCAGAATTCACATTTGCACTGTCTATGAAACTTAGCCTAGTAGTTTGCACATAGCAGCCAAAAAAAAAAAGAAAAGAAAAAAAAAACTCAAGTCACTGCTATTGAGTCCATTCAATTCATAGTGACCCCTCCTTTGGTTTCAGAGGCAGTATCTCTATGGAAGTACATCGCCCAATCTTCAATCTTCACCTAGCAGCCTTTTAAAAAATATTTACTGAATGAATCAATAGGAATCTGTAGAGGAAGATTTAATTACACAGAGTCAAAGCCATTATGTTCCTTGCCTTTATGTACAATTGAGAAAGTTTCCCTTTAGGCAAAGTCCCATCAGTAATAACTGATGAAACAAGTGCATGCAGCTCTGAACCAGGGTTTGGTGGGTGTAGCATAGACTGAAGTTTAGTACTGTCTTCCTAACTTGCTGGTGTCTTGTGCAAGTACAACCTACACAGCCTTTGGTGGTAGCTCCTAGTAAAGTGAGAGGTACAAGGAGCAACCAAGGAAAGAGGAGTTGTCCCACAGAATCACAAGCGATCTGGTAAATGATGTTCAACAAATGAAAAGGGCCAAAATCCAGAGAGTCAAAGTTAACAAATATTACCTGTTCAACTGCTTGACATCGCTGCTAAATAGTCTAGACAATATTCACCACTTTGCAAGGCCATATTCATGCAGGCATTTAGAATTAGCTTTGAATGACATTAATTTGAATCCA
>NW_006921689.1:8934830-8936900 GCF_000298275.1 Orycteropus afer afer | reverse complement strand
TTTTTTGTCAAGTCTAAAATCTGAACTTTGGCAACAAACCCAGACTCTTAATTCATTTTTCTCATTTCTTTTTAAAGGTTAAAAGCAGTTCAGTTCCCTGCGTACAGGCACACACTGGACAAGCCTAAAGCCCTTTAAATTCAAAATACCATTTTTACAAATCAGTTTTAGATTACTTTTGAAAGCCTTTACTGCTAATGAAAATATTTCTGAAATATTCAGAGGTTCTCTGAAGTATTCCTAAAGGAGTGGAGAAGAAAGCTGACAATAATATCACGATATAAATGTCTGTTGGAAAGTAACATTAGATTTTTAGAAATTTTATCAGTATTCTCAAAGATATCAAAACAATCTCAGGAAATTTCCTCAGGAGAAAGAGAGTTATGTTTTCCTAAACAACAGGATTTTTTCCATTAGAGTAAATGACTCTGGCATTCCATTAAGAAGGGACTGAAACAATATCATCTTAAATATATGTAGTCCCAAATTCCTAACTTGAGTAATAGACAAAAACAAAAACTAGAACCTTCTGAAGGTGAATTCTGTGCTTATAGCTATTTCTCAAAGTAGATCTCTGGGGACTCATGGTATAGATTTATGAATCATACAGGGCAAAGGATGGGCCCAAACAGGAAATAAAAGAGAGACCATGAACTGATAACATATGTGGTTTTATAGGGCAAAATTCCATTGTATAGATTTGTATGGAGATAATGGATGTAAAACTGACACTGACATCAACCTCAGTATTATGAGTAGAGGCCTCCTAGGAGTTAAAGCTGAAAACTCCCCATAATCTTTGAGCAGCATGCTGAATTTCTTGTCTCTAGCAGCTTGCTAGCAGAATTTCCAGTATTTCACTTTTCAAAAGTTCAGTGATTTGAGGATACTGATCCAATAAAAGGATTGTTTTCACCTAAATCAGTTAATAATATATAAAACATATTTTGACCCTCTGTGAGCTCATCAAGTGCTGGGTACTTGATAAATAGCTGAAAATTGGAGACAATTAAAAAAGTATCTATGGCTCTTGACCTCACTGCTTGTCATTAATGGAATTATATTTATTTTTTAAAATAAAGCTTTAATTGAGGCAGAGTGGTCTACATGCTAAATAAGAGAGGCTTGAGAGTGCTGTTGGGGACTGAACATTATTCTAAAGCTTATGGAGTCTGGTGATTCAGTCCTTTAGTTTGGACTGTTTTGAGCAGATAACTCTCTGTAGTGAAGTTAAGAGTTTACATTCTTCCAGGAAGTTCCATGGAGCCATTGGAACTGGGTTTCAAATATTTTGAAAAGAATTATAGGAACGCTTGGAAGATGCCTGCTTGGCACAAATGTATGTGACTGCTTATTGTTTTCTTCATTAATGAAGAAACAATAGCTGATTTGGAAACAAAAACAAAATGTATGCCAGAAAGGAATAGTGCTAAGCATGCATAATTAACTTTCTCCACCAATTTATTCTTCTCCTTATTCACAGGATTTTTTTTTAAGGCTAAATGTGATAATGTATGTGAATATATCTAATATAATTATAAAATACCATAGGAAGGTAATGGAATTATTTTGCTTTCAAATTTTCTACAAATTTTGAAAATAGAATCCTTTTTTTTAGATGGAATTGGCTAAATTGAAAAACAATGTCAAAACTGTTTATCTTTTCAGCATTTGGAATTACAATAGTTTTCCCTTGTTTATCAGGATTAGTTAATTTCATCAGACTACAAGATAGATCACTTTGAAAAGGTATTCATATAAATGAAGGTTAAACTTTGAGGAAGAAAACTTTACAATCAACAAGACAAAGTAGGAAAAATTCAGTCAACAAATGAATGACATTAAAATAGAGGTACTTCAGAATTAAATTAATATATTGAATATAATAAATTCATATAATAAAAGGGAAGAGAGATTAAAAGAAGAAAATACTGTTGTTGTTGTTGTTATTTGCCATCGAGTCGGCCCCGACTCAGCGACCCCTCCTTGGGTTTCCGAGGCAGTATCACTACGGAAGTAGGAATGCCCAACCTTCCTTCCGAGGAGTGGCTGGTGGGTTTGAACCGCCAG